>NC_045956.1:113524905-113838696 GCF_010909765.2 Amblyraja radiata
CTGTTGAGTTCACTTTGAACACGATCCCGCATAGCATGGGGAATCCTGTGTGCTGGATGGACAACTGGAAGTAACTCAGGGTTAATCGTAATTGTGTACTTGACAGGCAACCTGCCCAGCTTGTAGTCATAAACTGGGCAATGGTCACGAGCTGCAACATACGAACCCCAACAGTTAAAACAATTGTCTATGAGTTTAGCGATAGAGCTGTCGGGCACTTGAGGAGAGCGGCGAGAGGTTTGATAAAATGTGCCGGCAACATTAATATCGTGAGCAGCGTGGGGCCCATGTCCCTCAGAAGTGGACCCCGAAAGACCTGCGAGGGTCCACCCTCACCGGATGACGACTTTATCATAATGACTGTGTCTTTTATTCCCTCGACCTGTGTTGAGGACCTGGTTGCCCACACTGCTGCTGACAGTACCTTATGGTCGCTCAACTCTGTCATTAAGCGCGGCTGGCCAGACAAACACTACAATGTACCGCTGCCGGTTCGGCCCTTCTTTGTTGTCCATGATGAGCTAGTACTGCAGGATGGCATTATTGTAAAAGGCCACAAGGCTGTGGTCCGTGCTTCATTGCACAGCAAGTATTTTAACGCTGTCCATGCAGGGCACCCCGGCCCTGAAGCCACTGTCCTACGAGCAAAAAACATGTTTTACTGGCCAGGTATGGCTGATTACATTCTCGAGATTGTGGCGTCCTGTGCAGTGTGTAATAGCTTGGCACCTCAACAACAAAAGCAACCACTTCTCTCACACCCGGCTCCTGCCCTCCCGTGATCTACAGTGGCAACTGACATATTTGAGTGGCATGGCAAGCAGTACCTGGTACTTGTCGATTCGTATTCCGCTGGTTTAACATTGATTTTCTTAGCAGCCCCACTTCTCACGGGGCAGTTCTAAAATTCGCTCACCATTTTGCACACCACGGAGCTCCTTGCATACTGCTATCTGATAATGGCAGTCAATTTACCAGCCAGCACTTTAAAGAGTTTGCTGCACGCTGGGGTTTTCGTTACATCACCAGCAGCCCTGAATATCCTCAGTCGAATGGACTGGCTGAACGGGCTGTCAAGAATGCCAAAGCTCATGGAACGATCCCACAGAGCCAATTCCGACGTATACCTGGACCTGCTCAGCCTGCGCAACATCTCCCGCGACCCCATCTTGGGTTCACCTGCTCAACGTTTATTGTCAAGGCAGACCCGAGCCACGGTGCCTGTGGCAGATCAGGCATTAATGCTGCAGGTGGTCCCACCATCGGATGTCCAGTGCAAAACATTCAAAAACTGGGGGTGGACAAAACCAGCAGGCCGCTGCCACCATTAACCGAGGGGCAGGTGGTTCGTTTGCAAACTGACGAAGGTCATGACCGCATCGGTGTAATTTCTGGAATTGCCTCTGAGCCACGCTCACATTTGGTCAGTGCTGATGGCGGCACATACAGATGTAACAGACAACAAATCCTGCCTGTGAATGAGCCAGCTCCACCTCCGTATTATCCTGACTGTACAAGTGTACTTCCGTCCATGTCCTGCGGCATCGGTCCGCCTGTACCAGCACAACAACCCACTTCTGAAACGGCTACTCTACCAATGGTGACGCCTCCTCCGTCTGTGCCAAAGTCCCCTGTTTCATTACCATGAATGCTGTTTCAATCTCTGCCACCAGTCATACCACCGACTCTGTTCCCAGTGGCAAAAAACGGAGATGGTTTATATCGCACACGTGCTGGTCGTGTTTGCAAACCCACCGTGAAGTACCCGGGCTATGTTTGACTTTCCTCCAGCTTATTATCAATTGCTATGCATGCCTTATTTAGTCAATGGTTTTGTACTGACATTTAATTCTTTAAGAGGGAGGATGTAGATCAATGTCACTCATGTTATGAGTCATACTGTGGTTCCGCCCACTGGTTTAATAGAAAGCCTTCTTTCCCTTTCTTCCCCAGTCTCGAGTTGTGTGTGAAGATGAAGTTACCTATGCTGTATTGCTAATAAAAGTATTTGGATCTCAATCACTGTACGTGAGTTAAATCATTCCAACAATGGATAAGTGAGATTTTGGGGTGGGATCCTTCTTCAGACTCTGAAGGAGGATCCCAAACCGAAATCTCACCTGTTCATGTTCTCTGGAGATGCTGCCTAACCCGTTGAGTTACTTCAGAACTTTATGTCCTTTTTTGTAAACCAGCATTTGCAGGTCCTTGTTTCACATCTGCACACAATACTCCAAATGTGACCTATGCAAACTTTTATACAGTTGCAACATGACTTCCCAAATTTTACACTCAATGCTCCAACCAATAAAAGCAAATATAACATATGCTTTCTTTAGGTTTACGTTTATTATTGTCGGATGTACCGAGGTACTGTGAAAAATGCTGTTTTGCATGCTCTCCAGACAGATCAGAAATACCATACATAGAGGCAATCATTTCATACTCAAGTGCAATAGATAGAACAATGGAGAAGATGCAGAGTGCAGAATATAATTCACAGCATTGTAGTGCAATATCGTAGTACATCAGTTTCTAAGACAAAGTCTAATCTCTTCATTGGGATAAAGATGCATTGAACAGTGCCCAAACTTATGCAAGAACCACTCTGATAATGGAGGCAAAGAGGCCATTCCTGAGTAGGGTGGTGCATGCTTTCAGGGTTCTGTACCTTCTGCCGGATGGGAGCATGGAGAAGAAGGAATGTCAGGGGTGGGACGTTTTTGGATTATGTTGTCTGCTTTTCTGAGGCGGCATGAAGTTTAGGTTGATGGGAGTCTGGCCTGTGATGGACTGGGCGACATCTACAACTCAATAATTTATTGCGTACTTGGGCAGAGATGTGGCCAAACCAAGCCGTGATGTAACCCGACAGTATGCTTTCTTCGGTGCATCTGTTGACGTTTGTGAGAGTCACTGGAGACATCCAATACATACCAAATCTACTCAGTCTCCTAAGGAAGCAGAGGTGCCTTCTTGTCTGTTGTATCAATGTGGTTGGTCCAAGGCAGATCATTGGTAATATTAATGCCAATGAACTTGAAGCTCTCAACCATTTCCATATTCACACCATTGATGCAGATTGGGGCATTCACTCCACCATGTTTCTTGAAGTCAATAAGTAGCTCCTTCGTCTTGTTGGCATTGAGGGAGATGTTATTGTTATTACCCTTTCTACTTTTATTGCCACTTTCAGGAAGCCATGGACATTCACCCCAAGATCCTATGAATGCCCCACAGGTTCCTGCCATTAATGTACACTTTCCTCAAACATTTGAGTTCCCTCGTACATTTGTGTTGAAGT
This sequence comes from Amblyraja radiata, assembly GCF_010909765.2. Lineage (NCBI taxonomy): Eukaryota > Metazoa > Chordata > Chondrichthyes > Rajiformes > Rajidae > Amblyraja > Amblyraja radiata. The sequence continues at coordinate 113,528,210 of NC_045956.1, forward strand.
ACATCTAATTTGTCCAGATTAGTTTACATGTGCCATTTCTCTACTCATATTTCTCTCATATTTCTACTCACATCTACTCACGTCGCAGCGGCCTCTGCAGTCCGTCTGTCGTTTTTTAATTTTTTGTCTCGTTTGTATGTAGTTTTTATTTTTGTTTAAACTGGGTAGGTGTGTGGGGGGCGGGGGGTGGGGAAACTTTTTAAAATCTTTCCCCTGCACGGAGAACCTGACCTTTTCTCTGTCGGGTCTCCGTTGTCGTTGGGGCCGAGCATCGTAGAGCGGCCTCCAACCGGAACGACCTGGGGCTCCAGTCGCGGAGCCTGCGGACTTACTTACCATCGTGGAGCTGGCCGAGTTTGGAGCAGGAGGAGCTGTGGTGGCGTGCTGCTGTGGCCCGACCCAGGCGATTCGGAGGCTCCAACCGCTGGCCCGGTGGACGGTGACACCGGGAGCCCGCGGGTCTCTGCTGGGAGACCGCTTTTCGGGGCTTCCGCAATGGCGACTCCTCCCGCCTGAGTTGCGGGATTGAGGATGACCTGGAGCGGGGCCTTACATCGCCCGGCGCGGTTTTAAATGGCCGCGGGACTTCTTTACCTTCGCCCGCCGGGGGCTTTGACTCTGACATCGGGAGGAGAACGAGGAGTGCAGGGGAGAGATAAGACTTTGCCTTCCATCACAGGGAGGAGGAGATTCATTGTGATGGATGTTCGTGTAAATTGTGTTGTGTCTTGGTTCTTCTTCTTGTTTGTATGACCGCAGAAACCACATTTCGTTTGAACCTCTGGGTTCAAATGACAACAAATAAATTGCATTGTATTGTATATTGTATTGTATTTCCAACTGATCTGTATCCTGCTGTGTCCTTTGGCAACCTTTTTCACCATCCACATCTTCTGGTCAAGCTGACGATGAGGAACCTTTTTGAATGCTTTACTAAAGTCCATGTTTACCACATCCACTGCTCTGCCCTTATCAGTCATCTTCATCCCATCCTCCAGGTTTGTATGGTACGACTTCACCCATGCCAAGCCATGCTGACTATCCCTAATACCCATGCTTTTCCACATGTGTGTTAATCCTATTCCTAAGAAATTTTCTCCAATATTGTCCCTTCTTGTATTAAAAGATCACAGGTGTCGCATCTGAGTCATTAATTGTATCAGATGGTGCAAGGAAAACTGCCAGGCTACATTTCTAGAGAGAACAAGACCTGCCAGCTGCTGTCAAGATCAAAAAAGAAGCACCTCTCTGAGGGGTACACATTGCAAACACTGCATTCTTTTTGGAGCTGATTGTAATAAAACACTCTATTTTATCTCTCTCGACACAATCGCCTGGTAAATTAATGGCTTGATGATTTTCCTCAGAGACATCGTTTGAAGTCTGATGCTGACTGAGCAGTAATGTCTGCTGGAAGTAATGAACTTTGTTTTCTTGCCGTAACTCAGCATTCCTTCATGTACATATACTGACAGAAATAAAATTTACAATTATGAAATGTCAAACACTTTTCCTTGGGCTCATTTAGAAAAGATTAGAATACATCATCTCCGTTATTAATATTCCCTAATGTTCAGGAGAACATGGGTCATTAAATAAGTCTTCATCAAGCGATAAGACAAAAAAAAACCTCAAACTATTATTTACATATTATTTATTTTAAATATGAGGCAAAATATAAGAGAAATATCAAAAGTTTTTTTATCAAGGTGAGGTGATAATAATCCAACTAATACTTTTGTAAAACAATTGGCAAGACTATAATTGCTTTTACAGCCTGATTACAGATTTATATTTAAGGGAGATCGTGTAGCATAATACTTTTTAGGATTATTTTTGGAGAGTTGAGAATTGTGGATGAAGCCCAGTCCAGGGCTTAATAGACAATAGGTGAAGGAGTAGGCCATTCGGCCCTTTAAGCCAGCACCGCCATTCACTGTGATCATTCACAATCAGTATCCCGTTCCTGCCTTCTCCCCATATCCCTTGACTCCACTATCTTTAAGAGTTCTATCTAACTCTCTCTTGAAAGCATCCAGAGAATTGGCCTCCACTGCCTTCTGAGGCAGAGAATTCCACAGATTCACAACTGTCTGGGTGAAAATGTTTTCCTCAACTCCGTTCTAAATGGCCTACCCCTTATTCTTAAACTGTGGTCCCTCGTTCTGGACTCCCCCAACATGGGGAACATGTTTTCTGCCTCTAGCGTGTCCAATCCCTTAATAATCTTATATGTTTCAATAAGATTTCCTCTCATCCTTCTAAATTTCAGTGTATACAAGCCCAGTCACTCCATTCTATCAACATATGACAGTCCTGCCATCCCGGGAATTAACCTTGTGAACCTACGCTGCACTCCTTCAATAGCAATAATGTCCTTCCTCAAATTTGGAGACTCAAACCAACCACCCTTTTGATTCCATCTCCTCATCATTCTGTCTGAGAAAAGCAGCCAGCAAAATCAAGGTCCTTTTTCACCCTGTCTTTCCCTCTTCTTTCACGCAGAAGATACAAAGGCTTAAAAACACATACCACTAGATTCAGAAGCAGCTTATTCTCTGCTGTTATCAAACTATTGAATGATCCTCCCATAAACTAGGGTATAATATAATCTTCCAATCTACCTCATTGCAAACCTGACACTTTTTTAATCTGCACTTTAACTGTAACGCTATAATTTTGTTAGACTATATACTGCACTCTGTAATTTTCTCGTGGCACGACCTGTTGTACTTTTGTATGGGTTGATTGTACTCATCTATAGTATGATTTGACTGGATACGAGGCAAACAAGGCTTTTCATTGATTCACGGTACATGTGGCAATAATATACCAATAACATTACCAGAATATGGCAACAGGGAGGAAATAATTAGGGCTTAATGAGGTATTTAGAAATTGTTCGGGATATTTCATAGTTTTAACGGGTTGTGCTTACAGTTTTAATTGGTATACTTATGATTTGCCTTGGGATTCTCCTTAATCCTACCTGTCAAGGACATTGCATGGCTCGTCAAGGCTCATTATTGCACTCCTACTGTAAATTATTTCCAGCTTTCTTGATATTCCTCAGAGGACATGTCTGATTTCAGCATCCCAATGCTTGTACAGACTTATTTATCTAAATGTACAGCATCTCTTGTCATCTAAGATTCCCAAACTTTCCAGTTCTTATCTTTCACCTTTGCAAGAACATACTGGTTTTGAACTGGCATTTAAAAGATTGCCACATAAGATTGTGAATGATGTGGATTTACCTTCAAACAGCCACTCCAATATTTAAACGCGAGTTAGAGTTAGATCTAGCTCTTAGGGCTAAAGGAATCAAGGGATATGGGGAAAAAGCCGGAACGGGGTACTGATTTTAGATAATCAGCCATGATTATATTGAATGGCGGTGCTGGCTCAAAGGGTCGAATGGCCTACTCCTGCACCTATTTTTCTATGTTTCTGTGTTTCAATCTACCCTCTCTACTTTGTGCCTTCTACTGCAGTATTACAGTATATTGATTAGATTTAGGTTTATTATTGTCACCTATACCGAGGTGCAGTGAAAAGCTTTGTTTTGCATTTCAGATATACCAAACATAAATAAAATTGAGTCAAACTCAAGTACAATAAATAGAACAAAGGGGGAGATACAGAGTGCAGAATATTATTCTCAGCATTGTAGCACATCAGTTCCACAAATAAAGACCAATGTTCTCAATGGGGTAGAGGTGAAATGGGCAGTATCCTAAGTTATGGAAGGATCATTCAGAAGCCTGATAACAGAGGGGAAGAAGCTGCTCCTGAGTTTGGTGATGCGCGCTTTCAAGCTTCTTTATCTTTTGCTGGATGGGAGCAGAGAGTATGAATGACCAGGTTGGGACATATCTTTGATTATTTCATAAATAGCTTTCCCCCAATTTAGCATAATTTCACCCAAGGACCACTTATCCTTAACTATCATTGGTTGATCATCAAGTTTAGTGCTGTCAGTTGTGCAGTCTTCATTGGTGAGAGCCAGTGTGTGACAGGCAAGACCAGCTTGGAGGCACAACATTTAGCAACAGTGGGAGCAGGGGAAACATACTGTGGCACGCGCAGATGCTGGGGATGTTCTCTGGCCCATTGGCTGCCTTCATAGTTGATATTTTGGTCAAAGCACACAACCTATTCTGTCCTGGGCAGAAGACTCCAGCATTTCTGCGGCAATGCCAGTGTTTGAAGCTGCCATTGATATCGCTTTTGTGTATGTTCATGGCTCCAGTGATCCTGTGCAAGAACTCCATAAGGGAATGTTTATACGGAATATGTGGTTTGTCCAGTACACTGTGCGCTCAAGAACGTGGCATTGTTGCTGACCAGGTCAACTCTGTCCAGAATGTCCAAGTTTGTCCTCCTGTCCTGCCCTTGAGGGACAGAATAGATCTCATTCAGAAACTTTCGAGCTGTTTAAAGATGTATTTCCTGTAAAGTGTACAAATCTCACAGCCATACAAAAGGCATGTGAGTATAACTGATTTGTATTGTTTGATCTTGGTTGACAGATTGATGTTTCTCTAGTTCATCACACAAGAGAGAAGGCAACCAAGCAATTAACTGGCCTTCCATTTCGAGAGATCCATCAGAAGAGATGATGATTCCTAGGTACTTAAAGCCGATTGTCTGTCTTCAGCTCAGTGTCATCAATGTTTAGGCTGAAGGATATGCCATTGGAGCAGGTTGATGTAGGAGCTGAACATTGAATCTGCCCTTCCCTCAACCAAGTTTTGGTAATACCAAGGGTATTTTACTTTCCATGCACTAATCCAGTTCTATGTTCATCTGTCTTACCGATAAACTATATCCATTAAAATTATCCTGGCCCTGCTTGTTTTTTGCCACGAGACTTACTTGACTTAACCTCCACATTCTCCTCAATAGCATCACCTGCTGACCTACTGCTCCAATTCCAAATCCATGCCCCATTAGGGTTTAAACCCTCCCAAGTAGCTTCAGCAAACCTCTCTGCAAGGATACCTTCCAGTTTAGGTCTTTCTTATATAGGTCCCACTTGCCCTTGAAGAGATCCGCATGATCATAAACATAGAAACAGAAATTAGGTGCAGGAGTAGGCCATTCGGCCCTTCGAGCCTGCACCGCCATTCAATATGATCATGGCTGATCATCCAACTCAGTATCCCGTACCTGCCTTCTCTCCATACCCTCTGATCCCCTTAGCCACAAGGGCCACATCTAACTCCCTCTTAAATATAGCCAATGAACTGGCCTCGACTACCCTCTGTGGCAGGGAGTTCCAGAGATTCACCACTCTCTGTGTGAAAAAAGTTCTTCTCATCTCGGTTTTAAAGGATTTCCCCCTTATCCTTAAGCTGTGACCCCTTGTCCTGGACTTCCCCAACATCGGGAGCAACCTTCCTGCATCTAGCCTGTCCAACCCCTTAAGAATTTTGTAAGTTTCTATAAGATCCCCTCTCAATCTCCTAAATTCTAGAGAGTATAAACCAAGTCTATCCAGTCTTTCTTCATAAGACAGTCCTGACATCCCAGGAATCAGTCTGGTGAACCTTCTCTGCACTCCCTCTATGGCAATAATGTCCTTCCTCAGATTTGGAGACCAAAACTGTACGCAATACTCCAGGTGTGGTCTCACCAAGACCCTGTACAACTGCAGTAGAACCTCCCTGCTCCTATACTCAAATCCTTTTGCTATGAAAGCTAACATACCATTCGCTTTCTTCACTGCCTGCTGCACCTGCATGCCCACTTTCAATGACTGGTGTACCATGACACCCAGGTCTCGCTGCATCTCCCCTTTTCCTAGTCGGCCACCATTTAGATCCAGGTATCTGAGGCACTCTCTCCAACACCAGTTCTTTAGCTGCAAATTCAACTATATTATCTGTCTATTTCTGTTCTGAGACGACAGATGGCACAATGGGCTAAGTGTTTGGCTGGCAACCGGAAGGTAGCTGGTTCGAATCCCGCTTGGAGTGCATACTGTCGTTGTGTCCTTGGGCAAGACACTTCACCCACCTTTGCCTGTGTGTGTCCTTGGGCAAGACACTTCAGCCACCTTTGCCTGTCTGTATGGAAGTAATTGTGTGAAGCACTTTGGGGTCAATGCAAGTTGACTAAAAATGTGCTATATAAATAAAGAAATAAAACTTGTGGCAGAGGGAATAATTCCTGCTTCTTAATTTTCTACTTAACTCTCTAAATTCTCCATCTCTGTCCCTGTCTGTTTTGCTAGTACCAATATGATCGTGACCTCTGGCTGCTAATTGAATAAATACCGGTTGACTTTTAACAACAACAATAACACAGATGTAATACTGAGTCTTTATAAGGCACTGGTCAGACCGCATTTGCAGTATTGTGCTTAGTTTTGGGGCCTATATCTGAGGAAGGATATGTTGGCATTGGAGAGGGTCTAGAGGGGTTTACCAGAATGATCCTGGGTATGATTCGGTTAACATATGATGAGCGTTTGACGGCACTGGGCCTGTACTCGCTGGAGTTTAAAAGGATGAGGGGGAGCCTCATTGAAACTTAAGGAATAGTGAAAGGCCTGGATAGAGTGAATGTGGAGAGGATGTTTCCACTAGTGGGTGACCCATGACCAGAGGCCATAGCTTCAGAATAAAAGGATGTACCTTTAGAAAGGAGATGAGGAGGAGTTTATTTGATCAGAGGGTAGTGAATCTGTGGAATTCATTGCCACAGATGGCTGTGGAGGCCATGTCAATGGACATTTTTATGGCAGAGACTGCTGGATTCCTGATTAGTAAGAGTGTAAAGGTTTATGGGGAGAAGGCAGGAGAATGGGGTTGAGAGGGAAAGATAGATCAGCCACGATTGAATGGCGAGTACACTTAATATGCCAAATTGCCTAATTCTGCTCCTTTAACTTATGAACATAAACATTACCTGTAGCAATGCTTCATTGTTATTGGCCAGTTGTTCTTTAGCAAGAGATCCGATATGATACGTTCATATATTGGAAAGACAATCTTGCCATTTTGTTGACTATCATTTATAAACTCCACTCAAAAGGAATTGTAAACTATGTAAATAATGAAATTTTATAAGCCACCTATGTTGATGCATTGGTTTGGTTTTCAACATATTCGATGTTTACATGATAGATTCTTGCAGCTCATGCATTTGTCAATAAAATAAAATTCACAATTACTTTTAATTGATTTGTTTTGAGTTTTGTTACTATGCCATGTTTAAATGACTCTATTGGGTTTCTGCCCCAAGAACAGCATTGAAATAGCTGTAATCATATGGACTGATGGTGACCATGGCCACCTGCATTGACTTTGGTGCAGCTTTTTTTTGTGCAATAAATAATTCCCTCTGACCATTTAAGTGATGAGAGTAAAATATGGTTTGGGGACATTTCTGAATGGCGCTGAATATTGTTTCTAACCAACCTCTCTGACATCACTGGAATGTATTCTGCAATTCCTAGTCTAAACTTATTAACAAACCCTTTGTGAATTAAAAACCTTCCAACCACTTTCTTCCTTGAGCATTCGATTCACTCTCATCTTCTGAGCAGTCTGTGAACCGAATCACAACATTTTTTGCTCTAAGAATCTTGAAAGCTTTGATAAGGTTTTGCAGAGACTTTTTCCTTTCAGAGTAAACATTGCTACATGTCTCCAGTGCTTGATGGCTGATTCCCAATCAGTTCAGGTGATTTGATCTGTATACTCTCAAAGTCAGAATTGTACAGAGTACTCTCGGTTGACCACAGTTATACTGTATTGTCTAAGCATTAAAAACTAACTTTCTTCCTCTTTTAGTGCAATTGATTTGACAATATCGATTCATCTATTCACTGCATGACGAGATTTTTCTTCTCTGAAATGTCCTCCCTTTGGCTTCCTACTCTGCAACTCTTCAAAACTGTCTCACGCTTTCTGCTCTTATCTCTGGCCTTTAGTACAACACTCCCACCTTGCCCATGTCCACCATCCCACCTCCATGTCCGTGCTTTGTCCTCCCTCTCCATTTTCCCAGCTTTCTTCTTCCCCCCACCAATCAGTTGGAAGAAGGGTCTCGACCCAAAATGTCACCTACCCATGTTCTCCAGAGCTGCTGCCTGACCTGCTGAGTTACTCTAGCGCTTTATGTTCTTTTGTGTATTAACCAGCATGTGCAGTCCTTTATTTCTACACAATGCAGTAAATAACATCTGGGTAGTTTCCATCGTCACCCAGGAGCCTGCTGAATTTCCCTAGGTACTTATCGAGCTTCAAGGAAATTAGATGGAAATGGGCCATTTGGCAAATCTACGTTAGTATTTACATTTGTCACAAGCACTGGTGCTAACCACGCTCGAACGGTTCGGTGCCATTTAATGCCATTGTTGAATTTGAATCCAGAGATAAGGAGAAAACTAACATTTTCTGCAAAACATAAATTGAGAAATGAAATGTAATGAGTGAACTTCTCGCTCGTGCACTGTGACATCAGCAGGAAATAAATTAAAAGCTCTGAAAGATGGAGGTGTGCTCCTCACGATGCTGTTATTATATCATTCAACAAAGGTTTTATTAGATTAGAGCAAGGAAACCCTGGAATTTTATTCTCTTAAATATTCCTTGAAACCAGTATTTAAACCGGTGTTTGAAAAACAAAATGCCCTCGTGCAAGCTGACATTTAAACTGCAGAATGAAAATGTGCAGACAAGATGCATTCTGATAAATGTTGTACCACAGAGAAAAGAATAATGCCCTTTTCAATAAAACATATTAAACTACCAATCGGATAGAGCAGCCATTAAAAAATCACAGCAATTCAGAGCTGAACATTTTTTGATAACTGCCGGGATCTCCAAGGAAAATACCTTTTTTGTCTGTTTTGGTAATTTTCAAGAACACCCTCATAATGCTGATAAATAAGGCAATCTCCCAGTAGACTGTGGTTTAGAGCATAGGAACATCATAACTGAAACTGGCTGGTCAGCTGTCTGAATTCTTCGCCTTTTTAATTACTGTTAAGACATATACCTGTAACGTGTTTAATTATTAATTTTCAATGAAAACTTCAAGATGGAAGCAATTAGTTACGGTGAAGGAAGGTAAAATACATTATTAATTTTGTGTGAAAGGATTAATTTATCAAGGTGTTTATCTCGAGTGAAATAAATTCACGATGTACATGTCATCTGTTTCATGTTTACAATATCTGTCCTATTGTTTGTAAAAATCAGTTTATACCAATTGCGAAGATAGACATAAAAAACTGGAGTAACTCGGCGGGCCAGGCAGCATCTCTAGAGAGAAGGAATGGGTGACGTGTCAGGTCGCGACCCTTCTTCAGACTGAAAAAGGATATCGACCCAAAACTTCAGCTATTCCTTTTCTCCAGAGATGCTCCCTGGCCCAGTGAGTTACTCCAACATTTTGTGTCTATCTTCTGTTTAAACCAGCACCTGCAGATGCTGGTTTACACCAAAGATAAACACAAAATGCTGGAGTAACTCAGCGGGGCAGGCAACATTTCTGGGTAGAAGGAATGGTGTCTGCCTCTCCCCTGACTCTCAGTCGGAAGAAAGGTCTCGACCCGAAATGTTACCCATTCCTTCTATCCGGAGATGCTGCCTGTCCTGCTGAGTTACTGCAGCATTTTGTGTCTATCTGCAGTTCCTTCCTACACATTATATAAATTGATTGTGTACATAAGTTATATATATATTAATTAGTTAAACACAGCATGTGGTACCAAACGCTCTAGCAATTGCACTATTTTGCTTACATTCATTTATTTTTTAATTAAATTAGAACAGTCATCTACTAGATTACTTGCATTAAACTATAAATATAACATAACTATTTTCCAATTTTAAAATTATAATTTGTTTATATCAAAATGAATGCATGCGAAGATTGCAAATAGAAATTTCCATCCTGAAATGCTGCTGCTGAAGCTGGCAATTAATTGCAATCTATAAAAGTTGGGTCTTGTTTTACCATTGAAACAATTGTGATATTGTGGCAGCACTGAACATTTGGTGACTGCAACATTTAGACAATTATAAATGTTTAAAAAATCTCTACTCTTCAAGGAGCACATTTATTCAGAATTCTCTGCTCCTTGGTGATGCAGAATTTTATGATGTCACAGAAGGTATCAAGACTGCTGCCAAAACATATTTTGTTATAAAACCTGCAACTTCACAAAGACAATGAATCATAATAAATTAAAACATATCCTTGTAATAGTTTCCCCTTGCTGCATTATACATTCATGGTGTATTACTTTGAAATTATATGCAATCGATTTACTCTTGCCCTTAACATTTAACAAAACAAACTACAATCTATTTGATCTTACATATGTTACATGTAACAAAACTATTCATAAATGCAGTATACAGTTTTTCCTCATTGCTATTCTGTTTGGTAATAGCATAAAGAAAACAGAAAATAAATAAAAGGCTCAGAAATTGAAAAATAATAATTTATGGTGGCATTTAAAGACGGTTCCAGAATGAATTGATCAATCCTTGGCCATCCACTACTTCTTAGCTGTAGGTGTTGCTGGCTGATATCCAAAAATGCATCAAACTCCATATGGATGCAACACACAACAATTCCCCACCTGCTTTCCGGACCTATGCATTGTTTCTGATTGTACCCATTTTTTATAAACATAGAACACAGAAAAATAGGTGCAGTAGGCCATTCGGCCCTTCGAGCCAGCACCGCCATTCAATATGATCATGGCTGATCATCTAAAATCAATACCCCGTTCCTTCTTTTTCCCTATATCCCTTGATTCTTTTAGCCATAAGAGCTAAATCTAACTCTCTCATCGTGGACAATATCCCGTCCTTGGTGATCAGAAATTTCCTCCAATTAGATTTGTTCCCGCCCATGACCACCACACCCAAGGCACTAATTCTGTTCATTTCACTGATCAGTATTTGAGGCTTAACTATTCTGCTCACAAACCTGGTATTCATTTGAATCGCAGAACCGGGTCTCGACCCGAAACGTCACCCATTCCTTCTCTCCAGAGATGCTGCCTGTCCGGCTGAGTTACTCCAGCGTTTTGGTCTATCTTTGGTTTAAACCAGCACCTGCAGTTCCTTCCTACACAGGCATCTGCCAAGGACTTTTGTCACTTCTCCGAATGTCTTCTGTTAGATTTCATTGGAATTTGTTTCCCAGAATGCAATTTGGAAACTTTGCTGCATTTTAAGGGGGATACAAATATACTGTTGTCTTATTTTAAGAATGACCACTATGATAGAAGTTTGAAAACAAATGTGAAATTTATATTTGAATAACTGTCACTGACTGGGCCTCAAAAATTAGCCTAAGTTGTACAAAGAGAGCTTGTGAAGAATTTAATGATGAGAAATGTAAGCCCAAAATAAAAGTGCACCGTGAAGATTTTGAAGTTGGCAAACACAGGGATGACAGGAGTGTGACATTTGTGCAGACAACCTCAAGTGTGCAGAGCTACTTTAGTTTTTTTTTAAGGTTAGAGATACAGCGCAGAAACAGAACCTTATTTTGAACATGAACTTTGTGGAACTTGTGGGGGAGATAGAAACAAAAAATCACAAGAGTGTGCATTATATTGGGCAATGAGTTCTTGAAATATGTGCAAATATCGACACAATATAAATAAAACTAGGAAAACAAGAAAAAGCATAACTGATAAATACAGGAAAGTCAGAAATGATAAGTAAATGAAGGAAATACCTGATCAGAAGTCCAATATGAGGGGAGGTACTTCCTTTAAATTAATAAAACAAAAATTCATGTTTGAGAGCATTTAAATGCTGCACTTTAAGCAGCAATAACAGTAGATATAAATGTACAATTTAAGTAAATTCACAAATCTTCCCCTCTCTTGTAACTCGCACTATGGCAGAGGAAAATACCATGTATAATAGTTTATGAATTGGATTGTCAGCACATTTCAGTCACAATGAGCACCCATGTGTACACTTTTAGCACTTCCATAGAATCATTCATGGACATCAGCACTTTGGGAGATTAATGACAGGGTCAATTGAGCAGGAGGAACATCGCGCTTTCTGCTGCTCTGCTAGTCAGAAGAAAATCCACATTGATATATTTACAGAACTGTAATTTGTTTCAATTTGGGACTGATGCTTCTCTTTGCCAATGCTTAAGAGCACAGCTTTAAAATTTACACCCATATAGTCTCTATGTCATGTCAGTAGATCTATTCAATTTATTTTTCTCATCTTGACCTAATAATAAGACCATAATTTTTTTGAAGAATTTCAATTTAAATTCACTTTCCATCTATAAACCACCTGTATATCTGTGGAGGGTAGCATCTGCAGTTCCTTCTTAAACATGTATATCTGTGAATCTTGGTCATTCCGCTGGATAATCTGACATCAATGGAGTATGGCAATTATGCTTTTGTTGGGCAATCCATTTTCTGTTTTTGAATTTGTTGATGTATAACAATAATATTTTGTATGGTGACAAGATTTAAGGTGAGGGGGGGAAAGATTTAAAAGGAACCTGAGGGGTAACTTTTTCACACAAATGGTGGTGGGTGTATGGAATCAGCTGCCAGAAGAGGTAATTGAGGCAGGTACTATCACAGTTTAGTCAGGTACATAGATAGGACAGGTTTAAAGGGGCATGGACCTAACGCAGGCAGATAGTATAGATGGGACATGTTGGCCGGTGTAGGGATTGGGCCGATGGGCCTATTTCCATGCTATAAGACTCTATGACTATGACTCTATGATTCAGTCTCAGCCTTGATTTTAGCTAGCTGATCATATTGTAAAAGATCCTTTTTATCAAAGAAAATCTAATTTCTTTTGCAATTGCAAAATTGTTATTGAATTTTAAGTTAATGATTTGCCGTAAAATATTCAGCAGCAGAGTGACAAAGAATGAAAGTGAGTGGACATTAGAGTGGGGTGTCTATTTATGTTAATCTTAAAGATTTTTTAAGCCAATTTACTGTCCAGTAAGGTTGATTAATTTGTCTGATCAGATTTTGTACAATCTCAAAGCAAATTTATTTTCAATTCAAGAATGTGTGCATATATTTTAGCTTCTCACCAGTATGCGTAAAATATGAAGTGAGAATCAAGTTTCATTTTTTGTCATGTGTTATCAGGATTGATGGAATTCCTGTGGGATCACAATGTATTAATATTAAGTTATTGGTGCAGCGGTGGCCCTTGTTTCATGGCAGCAGGGTCTTGAGTACGTCCCATGTTACTGTGAGACTGATATGCAGGTACATTCAAAACAAGTTTCTTATAAAGGCTGTAAAAGTTGCAAACAAGTGCTTTGCAGATGGACATAGATGATATCCCATAAGTCTGCAAGACAGAGTCATGGTGTCATAATATTGCACAGCATTGAAAAAGGCCCTTTAGCTACCACGAACATGCCAACAGTTTTGTTCATCTACATAAATCCCATTTTACTCCATTAGCTCAATATCCAATCCAAATGTCCCTTAAACATAGTTATTGTTTCAGATTGACCGCCATCCTCTGACATCATGTTCCAGGTATCAACAACTGAAGTGATTTCGGACTGCAAAAATTAGATATTATAGATTGTACATTTTCTGGTCAACAATCGTATTTGTGTTTTGCAATTTATTCAACAAAATAAATTGAGAGAATGATTTGCCCTGAGACCAGTGTACCTATTCATTCATTGCTGATGAGTGCAATCAAAAACCATCAGCAGTGAATCAAGAGAAACAATGAGATCCATGCTGTCATCAGAGTTATCTTGAAACACATCATAGAAGTGGTGAAATTACTCTGCTGTTTTTATTATGATTACTAAGGAGATGGGGGCATGGGGTTGCTGCCTGAAATATAGCGAGTTTTCAAAATCATCTGTGGCATTGTGTGCAATGCAATCATCTGAACAGTTGTGAGGATGTAACAAAGGATTTACAATTATAACATGTCTTTCACTGCCCTAGTATGTTGTCCTTTTCTGTGAACAATGTTTTTTTGGAAGTAATGACTACAGGATTGCAAGGTTGGAAACATAATAGTCACTTAGCAGGCAGATCAATAACAAAGAGCAATAATAATCTGTCCATGTTATATTGCTTGTGGGATAAATATTGACCGGTGATAAAACGAGGCTCAGATCTCTGGAATTAAATGCCCACAGATAAAAACAAAGCAGAGCAATGTTAAAACTTGTGAGAGAATGATGCAGAACACCTTAAGGGTGCTACTACATTCTGGAAACCCTTAAATATGAATTATTTTTTGTTTCCCAGGAAACTCCCACATATTGACATTCCAAAAGCTTATCACAGAATCTCTGTACTTAAGCAATATAGCCATCTGACAGGTTGTAATCGGTATTGCCATGACCTTGAATTACATGATTGTGGATCAGGCATTGTTTCTACTGTATATGGAGTTACTTTGACAAAGTTATTCCTGCATCACATTTGTGCTATCGGGTATCCTAAACATTTTGAAGATCCTGTTTTAAATGGCATTATATTGAATGAATTGTATTAATTTCTTCAGTTCTAAATTTGCCGGACGTTTGAAAATCTGGCTTAAAACCTGTCCAATTAGTTATTGTGCATGTTGAATAAAAGCAAGCATTTGTATGAGTGACTGTATCCCAGTTGTGTGCAGAAAGGGAAATGTAAGCTGGATGTTTCTCTCGTCAACCAAAAACTAAAACATTTTGCAGCACAGAATATATTGCCATCAATGTTGCTTTGTGAGATTCCACAGAATGTGAATTTCATAAGGAATAATAGATTTTTTTCTGTGAACTACCCACTTAGGTACCACTCAACCTATCAGTCTAGACATGGAAGGGTCAGAATGGTTCAGACTTGGGTTTTTTATTTCTGCCTAGTTTCCAAGAAAACTATCATAGCTTCTTTATTTTTACTAATCCTGTGAAAATGTTGTTATTGGTGATATTTCTTATTCAATAAAGTAAATTTGTATGTTAGAATTACAAGAACCTATGCAACATGTATTATAAAGTATTTAAATTGTTTATTGATTATTATTTCTTATTTCTTATGGCATTAGATCTGTTTTTCCTTTTATAATTGTAAACTCATTCTTTCCACAGAGTTACATTCATGGGAGTAGCCAAGCTCAGTTTGTTGCAGAGTCGCACATCATTCTTCTCCTCAGTATCCTTTGAAATGTCTGACATGATGTTGCAAGATATTCTTGAAGCAAGTAAAAAAAAATACATTTGCACCTAGTAAGAAAGTAAGAGATGTGATTCTGAAATGAGTTCAAATATGAATTAAAATGTTATATAAGGTTTACAACAGCAAAGCATGTCCAGTCAGTGCATGCTTACATCTGTGCAAGACTTGAACCTTGTTCAGTCTTCTCTCATCTAAATCGATCATTGCCACGCTTTGATCTCGACACCCTCAGATTTTGTCAGCCCCCCTTAAATACGTCTGAACTATTTGCTTCAATCTCTCCCTGTGGTAGTAGGCTGACATTTTCACCATTGTTTGGGTAAAGAATTTCTTCTGAATGTTCTTATTTGTTACGGACGTATATTGATGGTTTATAGTTGTACACTTTACCATTCTGTAAACATTTGCTGTGAATACATGGCAAATAAGTCTATCATGATTTTAAGGACAACTTGGCTTCATTTTTTGAGAGAAGGAACCCAGTCTTCTCTCAAACCCAGCTGGCCAAAATTAATGGCAAAATCCTCCCGTTTTGCAATAGACAATAGGTACAGGAGTACCTGGCCCTTCGAGCCAGCACCGCCATTCAATGTGATCATGGCTGATCATCCCCAATCAGTACCCCGTTCCTGCCTTCTCCCCACATTCCCTGCCTCCGCTATTTTTAAGCCCTATCTCGCTCTCTCTTGAAAGTATCCAGAGAACTGGCCTCCACCACCCTCTGAGGCACCCGTTCCAGGTGTCCCAAGCCGCTGAGAGGACTCTCCCGACCCCGGACCAACATCACCCGGTGAGAACGGCCTGGAACATCGGGCCTCCGTAGAGGCAACTGTGGAGGCCTCAATAGGCCCGACTATGGGTGAACTTGGGTTGGGGACTGGACATTGTGCCTTCCCTCATAATGGTAACCATTGTGGGGGGATGTTTCTATGTTAAATGATTCTTTCTTAATTTGTTCTGTTTCCAAGATGGCTGCCGGAAGGGAGAGTGAACGCTGGCGCAATTAGCTGCCGCTGCTCTCTCTTTGAATTGTGTCTTTGAATTGTGTCTTTGAATTGTGTCTTTGAATTGTGTCTTTGAATTGTGTCTTTGAATTGTGTATTGTTGATGTCTTTATTATTTATTTTTTATTTTTTCTTGTCGTTATTTCTTGTTTTGTTTCATTCTGCTTACATGTTTTTTATTCTGTTACTAAATTTTGTAAGGTGTCCTTGAGACTCTTGAAAGGCGCCCATAAATAAAATGTATTATTATTATTATTATAGAAATCCACAGACTCACAACTCTCTGTGTGGAAAAGTTTTTCCTCATCTCCGTTCTAAATGGCCTCCCCCTTATTCTTAAACTGTGGCTCCTTGTTCTGGACTCCCCAACATCGGGAACATGTTTCATGCCTCTAGCGTGTCCAATCCCTTAATAATCTTATATATTTCAATAAGATACCCTCTCATCCTTCTAAATTCCAGTGTATACAAGCCCAGTCGCTCCATTCTTTCAACATATGACAGTACCGCTATCCCGGGAATTAACCTCATGAACCTACGCTACACTCCCTCAATAGCAAGAATATTATATTTTATCTCTACACACAAGGATTCTAGTTTGCCTTATTTATTGCTATTCAATCTGTGTAATCAATGTAACAATGCTATTTAGATTGTTTTAATTACCTCACTCCTTCAGCTAACTCTCAATTGTCACTATTACCTTCTGCTCTCATGGCCCCCAATTTCTGTTGTAAAGTACTGAAACAGATTCTCTTTCCCCAATCTCAACAAATCCCTTCACTTATCAAATTCCTGAGTTTGATATTCTCTGAAGTATTGATCCATGAAACTGGTTAATGTGCAATATCAAAACCCTTCAATATTTACACAAAACCCAAAGTTTTGCTTGCTGGAGAAGCAGTGTTCCCTGCAAATGGACTCCATGCTAGTTATTCAATGAACCAATAAAATAGTAAGATTAAACGAGAACTTACCAGTTTGAAGTTTGATCTGTATTTTATGAGGAGTTACGATGAGGGATTACGTGAAGAACCCGCTCAGCGCGCATGCGCGGCATACTTCCAAGCAGCGGTGTGGAATCACAGATAGACACAGTTATTGAAGTAAACATAGTAAAGAAAAGGAGACATCAGTTATCAGTTTGACCTATATTATGAGGGTGGGAGCGGAGGGCACGTAATCCCTCATCGTAACTCCTCATAAAATACAGATCAAACTTCAAACTGGTAAGTTCTCGTTTAATCGTACTATTTTACTTCGGAGTCACGTGAGTGACTACGTGAAGATTTCAAAGCTCTGTGATTTCAAACCGTGTAACAGTTTTATTTCACTCACTGCCGAAGTTCTTGAGGGAGGAAGTGTGTTATCGTAACCAACCAATGAATCTGTTTTTCGAGAAACAAAAATGGTATTTAGTAACAATAACAAATTAAATTGCTCCCCCGGGCTTAAATTAAATATTTGCAGTTTGTAAAAAATTTCTGCAAACAAGTCAGGTTTCGTCAACGGCTTATTGTAAAAAATGTTGAATGTCGTTTCCCTCGACCATTCTGCTGTCGTCAGAATATGGTCAACCGGTACGTCCATTCTTTCGGCCGTTGATGTAGACGCTGCCCTGGTGGAATGAGATTTGAAAAAAGTTAGTCTATTCCGGCAGTCTTTCGTACCTGCTTGAGCCATCTTGCAATGGTTTGGCTCGTTACCCGGCCATGAGGTTTTTTGTGGCTGACCCATAAGGCTTTTTCACTCCCTCTGATGTTATAGGTTGTGTCTATATAATATAGTAGATAGGTCATGACACACAACCGCGGCTCTGGCGGGTAAGCCCGGAACACCACAACTGGATTGGCTATACCTGGCCTGTTCTGTTCTACCAGACCCTGGATGATGAACGAGATCTGGTCTGAGGTGGTCACCATGTTGTCCAGTCGCAATCGATGTAGTGACTGGACCCTCTGAGTGGATACAAGTGCCATCAACATGAGCGTTTTCAGGGTAGTTTGTTTGAGGCTGAGGGATCTGGCTGGTGGCCATCCCCTGATGTACGTCAGGACCACACTGACATCCCATAAATGGGTATACCTTGGTCTAGGGGTTTGATGTTATAGATGCCCTTCATTAATTTGACCACCAGTGGATGGGATCCCATTGGCTGTTGTCCTGGTGCTGGTTTCAAATAAGCAGACAGGGCACTCCTTGCTGTGTTGACGGCACTGTAGCTGATTCCTCTTTGTGGTGTAGGTAGGCCAGGAACTCCAGTGCGTTGGTGACTGTTGCTGTTGTGTACGTGGTCCTTGTTTCCTGGCAGTACTTCTCGCATTTCTTGATGCTGGTTAAGTACTGCTTCTTAGTGGATGTTCGAAAGGGATGCTGACATGGTGTTGATGGTTTGTTCTGACAATCCCAGTTCCAGATAAGGTCTGTTTAAAACCCTGCAACCCATGAGTTTGATTTTCTCATGGCATGGGTGGCTTGTGCCTGATACCGGGTGAGTTAACAACTCTGGGTCACTGGGGAATACCATCGGTGTTTCAACAAACATGTCATGCAGTACTGGGAACCATGGCTGTGTAGGCCAGTCGGGTACTATCAACCCTGATGCAGAGTCCATCTGTATTTTTCGTAGTACCTGACTGATGAGGCAGAAGGGAGGGAAAACATAGAAGAAGGAATTTCCCCAATCCAGCGTGAAGGCATCTACTACCGCTGCTGCCTCTGGGTCTGGTTCCCAAGCGACATGCATAGGTATCTGGTGATTTAGCCTTGATGCAAATAAATCGATATCTGGCGTGCCATATAGCTTGATAATTTTTGCAAATACTTTGGGTTTTACATCCATTCGATGTTGTCATTGAATTTGCATGACCTGGTGTCTGCCACTGTATTTAGCTTACCTGATAGGTAAGTTGCTGACAGCCAAATATGTCTTTTTGACACACCATTGGCAAATTGTGTTGACCAATTTGTCGCATGATAATGATTTTATGCCTCCCATATGGTTAATGTAGGCCACCACCGTAGTATTATCCATTTGTAACCGTACATGCAGTGATGCATATTTGATGTATATGCTTTTAATCCATAAAAGGAACCCAACATCGCTAAATAATTAATGCCCCGTGTAAGTAGTAATGATGACTTTAGGTTAGTCCATCTACCACCTGTTAGATAATGATAGGGCTGAAACTATGCCAACTGTTTTGATATAGTTTCAGTGGGTAATTTCATGACCCGATCATAATGACCTGCATGATATTTTAATGCCTGTACCTTTGCTCTTTGTAGATTTTATAATGCAATGGTCCGAATTGTGTAGCCAGGAATGCTGCTACCATTTTCCCAATTACTCTTGCTACTTGTCGAATAGTTGGTTGCTCGTTGACCATTAAATTGTGGCATAATTGTGCCAATTTAACCGTTTTGTCTTTTGGCAAAGTTACAGTCATATGGATTGAATTAATTGTGAAGTCTAAGTAGTCCATGATAGTGGATGGCTTCAACTTTGATTTATCTGGATGTAAAACAAACCCCAGGGTTTCGAAAACTGTTTTGTAGCTGAAAAACAGCTGACATAGCCAATTCCATGGTCTTCTTATTAGTTTTGCCAGGGCTGGTTTTAGTATCTTGATGAATAACCTTGAGCTGACGTTACCCCATGGGGTAATGCTTTAACTGTCATAGTTGCCTCATCCAGGTAAATTTTAGGTATCTACGTAGATCCTTTTGAATGGGTACTGAATAGTAAGCATATTAGACCTGCCCGGTGCCTCAGGTCAGCTGATCAGCTGCTCCTTGAGGTACCAAGGTCTAAGCGGAAGCTCAGAGGGGATGGAGCCTTTTCTGTTGCTGCTCCAGCACTCTGGAACATCTTGCCGCTGCACATCAGACAGGCCCCCTCACTGTCCATCTTCAAATCCTCCCTAAAAACACATTTTTATTCTTTGGCTTTCGACACTGGCTGAGGCATTGCTCCTGTTTTTAGTGCTTTTAATGTCTTTTAATTTTTAGTGTGTTTTTTATAGTCCTTCGTTTTACGGTTTTTAATGGTTTTTAATTGTTTGTAATAGCTTTTTGTTCATGAGTTCTCATGTACAGCACTTTGTGGCAACTGCAGTTGTTTAAAGTGCTTTATAAATAAAGTTATTATTATTATATTTGAGGCCAATGCTTGCCATAAAGTATCCTTTGAAATTAGATTCCTTATTTTACATATTCTTGTAGGCACCAGACCCACCTACCTCCATGAATATGGGCATTTCTTCTGTCTCTTCCCAGACCAGCGAGTCTGGCGCGTTGTCTGACGTGGCGGTGATGTTGGGGGGTGGTGCATTTTCCATGGGGTCCTGCTCTGGGCCATGGTCTAAAAGACTCCCGGGCATAAAAAAATGCGGTCCCCGAGCTTTCACCAGTCCCATTTGGTAGACGTCGACTGGTGGACGCGATGGGGTGCTGCCGCTTGGGTATTGTATTTTTGGGGTTTACTTGTCCTGGGGCCTGCCCTCATGAGGCTGAAAGTTTTTATTCCCATGAGGTTTTTTGCCAAAGAGCAGTGAGGCTGACTCAGTGGCTCGGGTTTAGAACCCAAATTCGGGATTTAGGGCAGGTCTTATGATCTATATACGGAGGTAATTTATCTCCGCGTGTTGCACAACAGTGCAAGAGTGATTTGTTAGTTAGTGGTCATCTCCGTATTGTCCACAGAAAACGAGCAAATGGTGTGATGGCTGACGTCAGGAGCCTGAGGATCCGCTGCAGTATCAGCTCCTGGTCCGAGTATTTGTCCCGACGTGCCCCCAGATTTGGCTGTTGAGTGCCGGCACTTTGAAGGACTATAATTCATTGGAGCTGTACATTTTTAGCCTTATTAACCACCTGCTCCTGTAGGTGCCTGTCAGAGAGGTGGTCAACGCTGGCCGTTAGTTTTTAGACTCTAATGGCCTTCCTGCACGTGGGGTAGCCACGTAGCGGTCCACACACACCCAGCAGCTCTTCCTGTTCCTGCACCCCTGGCATACTCCCGAATTCTTCAGCCAGCGACCCCCTCTTCATGACCGGCCCAGCCCTGGTCACCCCAAAGCTAACCACACTAAGGAGGAAGCGATGGGCAGTGCCTAGGCACTGTGGAGGGTATGCCTGAACCCTCCAGCGAGACTGCCCCTCACGTAGCGTGTCTCGCAGGAGCTCCTGCTCCAGGAGCCGCTCCAGCGGCTCAGGCGGCTGTCTCTCTTCCATGCGGGTGGAGTGACGTCCCCTCCGACAAGTCGGAAGCCACCGGCCGGATGCCTCTTCGGATGTCTAAACATCCAGACCGCAGCTGAGGCACTAGCGGGACTGGGCTCGGCGCGGTGATGGGGATAGCGGAGCGCCCGGTAATTGTTCCTACCGCCTGTTGCTGCCCCCCCCCCTGCAATGGAACGCTCCTCCACTGGAGACGAGCGGGGGACAGGTTCTTCTAGAGCTTTTGTGCCTTGTAGAAGCGAGAGCGCCCCTCAAGCAGCGCATCTCACAGGCACCTGCTCCGAGAGCCGCTCCAGCGGCTCAGGCGGCTCTCTCTCCCCCCGTGCGGGTTGAGAGACGTCCCGTCCGAAATCGGGAAAAACACCTGCAGGATGCCTCTTTGGGTGGCTATGCATCCAGTCCGCTGCTCAGGTACTAGCGGGCTGGGCTCGGCACGGTGTCGGGGAATAGCGGAACACCGGGTAAACGCTCCTACCGCCTGTTGCTGCCCCCCTCCCCGACGGAAAACGTTCCTCCTCGAACGGGGGACAGTTTTGTTCCAGAGCCTTTTTCTCTGCCTGTAAAATACAAGCAGAAAAAGGCTCCCCTGTAATAGAAACCCGACCTCAGGGTACTCACCTGACGGTCCGTCTCATTCTGTAGCGGGAGCGCCTAACTCCCGCTGCAGCCGCTGTTGCACTGCTGGCGTTAATGCCGCGCATGCGCGCTGAGCGGGTTCTTCACGTAGTCACTCACGTGACTCCGAAGTAAAATCACAAGATAGCTATGCAGAATCTCAATTGATATATTGCAAGCTTTTTGCTGTTCCAGCAATCTCAGAATTTATTAGTCATCAGTAGTGAATTATTGTTAGCATTTTATGTTGTTATTTTAAACATAACACTGCATGCTACCTTTGTTTAATTCAGGCATTACATCCAGCACATTATTCAGGAAAGGTAAACTGCACGATTACAGCTCGGTTTTCACGAAATGCATGTTTTCAATTACTTTCCTCCCAGTGGGAGATTGCATTCCTGAAATGTCATCGTATACATTTAGCTTTGCTTCTTTTTGGCTTTGTGTGGATTCAGATATCAATAGATTGTGATTTTTTTGAAAACATGTTCATCTTTTAGTGGAATTATCAGAATCATTTTAAGGAAACAATTCAACAAATTGACAAGTTTTGGTATTTGATGACTTGTCTTTAGCACGATTTTAAAATCTGAAGAAACTCAAATTTTAAGAAACAAACATGCTGCCTGGCTGACTATTTCCAGTATGTTTAGTTCTTATTTTTGCCCTAAGCTTCACTTGATTATAGTTTTCAGTTATTGACTGTGTAAGAGCCACTGTGTTGTACAGCATTGCAACAGGCTCTTCAGCCCACCACTTTCACACTGACCTTTTTGCCCATTTTTACTCCTCCCATTTGGCTGCATTATCTGGATATCCTACTGTGCCTGTTCAACAGCCTGTCTTAATGCCTTTTAAACACATTGATTATATCTGACTCCACTACCTCTTCTAGGCAGCATGTTCTAGATATTAATAACTGTGTGTATAAAAAAACTCTTTCCTCAATTGCTTTTAAAATTCTTTCCTCTCACCTTAAACCTATGCCTTCAAATTCAGGAAACAAATGTTAACTAGCTTACCTTTAATAATGTTTCATACTTAGTTAGGTTATGTTTTACCTGTAAACATCTGCTCCCGATCTACTTTTGCCAGGTGCTCTCCTACTGTATTGACATAATTTTTTCTTCTGTTTTACGTTAAAGTATTATTTTTTGGACAGTTTATATATTGGACTTTACCTGTCAAATATATTTTCTATTGTGGATTAAACAATTTAAGTCTTTTTTTCTCTTTGCTCATCCATTACTGTCTCCACTTGTCTCTTACTGTCATCAGGATCAATTGGCCTTCATTGAGCTTGGTTTCCAGCAGTTTGCTTTGGCCTACAAATTAATTTCTTTAGTTCCTTGCCAGCTTTCATTAGAGAACTCAGTGCGATGAAATGTGTGTTGAGGGTACAAATCTGTTTCCTAATGTTTGTTTCAGGTCCCTGCATGGGGTTGGTATCACACAGTGTGCCTGCACTAGCTTTAATCATTGTTGCCAGGTCTGTCTTCATAAGTATATTCTTTAATTCTTGTAATTCTTTTAAACCAGTGTTCTACTTTATCATTGCATGCATTATAGACAATAGACAATAGGTGCAGGAGTAGACCATTTGATATGATCATGGCTGATCATCCCTAATCAGTACCCCGTTCCTGCCTTCTCCCATATCTCCTGACTCCGCTATCTTTAACAGCCTTTTCTGTAATAACTAACATGGAGGTGGCAAATAATGGCTCCAAATGTGTTGCGTAGATTTATAAACATTTAATTGCAATTGTGCTGAAGCATGAGAAGAATTATTAGCAGGCAGGATTAACATCATCCAGCTGAAACTCATTGAAAATAATTCTTGAAAGATTGAATCTATTTGAAATTCAGTATTTTCATTTGTTCACCTTTGGAAATCATACAATGGTGCAAAGGTATGATTACTTTGGTAATCATAGAAATACATCCACAGTCAGTGACGCTAAAGCATTTTGGTTCGAAACCCTTCTTCAGTCCGAAGAAGGGTCTCGACCTGAAAGGTCACCCATTCCTTCTCTCCAGAGATGCTTCCTGTCCCGCTGAGTTACACCAGCATTTTGTGTCTATCTGTGCTTAGAACGGCACTTGTCATGCTGGCCTTCATCAGTCATGGTGCTGAGTACAGGAGTTGGATCTTTATATTGCCATTTTACAAGATGTTGGTCTGGTCGCACTTGGAATAATGTGTACAGTTTTTGTTATCCTGCTATAGGAAAGACATAATTAAGCTGGAATGAGTCCAAAGAAGATTTACAAGATGCTGCTAGGATTTGAGAGATTTGAGATATATGAAGATAGACAAAAATGCTGGAGAAACTCAGTGGGTGAGGCAGTATCTATGGAGCGAAGGAATAGGTGACGCTTCGGGTCGAGACCCTTCTTCAGACTGATGTATGGGGGGGGGGGGGGGCGGGAAGAAGAAAGGAAGAGGCGGAGACTGTGGGCTGTGAGAGAGCTGGGAAGTGGAGGGGAAGGAGGGAGAAAGCAAGGACTACCTTCTTCTTCTTGCGTATGGCGTGCACAGCCTAAAGTTGTAGGACAACTTGTTCTATTTGATCTTATTTGATTGCGCACGCCGGGTTGATTGCATTCGTCGAAACAGGGCGGACCACGTGAAGGTTGCAATCTTCCACCCCAAGGACTACCTGAAATTGGAGAAGTCAATGTTCATACCGCTGGGGTGTAAACTACCCAAGCAAAATATGAGGTGCTGCTCTTCCAATTTGCGGTGGGACACACTCTGGCCATGGAGAAGGCCCAGGCCAGAAAGGTCAGATTTGGAATGGGAGAGGGAGTAGAAGTGCTGAGCCACCGGGAGATCAGGTTGGTTAATGCGAACTATACGAAGGTGTTGGGCGAAGCGATCGCCAAGACTGCCCTTGGTCTCACCGATGTAGAGCAGTTGACACCTAGAGCAGCGGATGCAATAGATGAGGTTGGAGGAGGTGCAGGTGAACCTCTGCCTCACCTGGAAAGACTGCTTGGGTCCTTGGATGGAGTCGAGGGGAGAGGTAAAGCGACAAGTGTAGCATTTCCTGCGGTTGCAAGGGAATGTACTAGGGGAGGGGGTGGTTTGGTTGGGAATGGACGAATTGACCAGGGAGTTATGAAAGGAGCGGTCTCTGCGGAAAGCCGAAAGGAGAGGAGATGGGAAGGTGTGGCCCGTTGGAGGTGGCGAAAATGTCGGAGGATTATCTGTTGTATGTGACGGCTGGTGGGGTGGAAGGTGAGGACAAGGGGGACTCTGTCCTTGTTACGAGTGAGGGGATGGGAGTGAGAGCGGAGCTACAGGACATAGAGGAGACCCTGGTGAGAGTCTCATCTATAGACGAAGAGGGGAACCCCCGTTCCCCAAAGAATAAGGACATCTCCGATGCCCTTGTGTGGACGACAGATGGCACAATGGGCTAAGTGTTCGGCTGGCAACCGGAAGGTAGCAGGTTCGAATCCTGCTTGGAGTGCATACAGTCGTTGTGTCCTTGGGCAAGACACTTCACCCACCTTTGCCTGTGTGTGTCCTTGGGCAAGACACTTCACCCACCTTTGCCTGTGTGTGTGGATGTAATTATGTGAAGCACTTTGGGGTCAATGCAAGTTGACTAAAAATGTGCTATATAAATAAAGAAATTTAATTTTTTTCGAACTCCTCATCCTGGGTGCAGATGCGGCATAGATGGAGGAATTGGGAGTAGGTGTAGGAGTCCTTACAGGAAGCAGGGTGTGAAGAAGTGTAGTCCAGATAGCCATGGCAGTCAGTGGGTTTGTAGTAGATGTCGGTCAGTAGTCTGTTATATGCGATGGAGAGAGTGAGATCAAGAAAAGGTAGGGAGGACTTCCGGTGGCGCCATGCTGCACTAGCAGTCGCAACTTTTAGCTCCGCTGCTGTAAAATCGCGATTTTTCGCGTTAAAATCGGGTCTGGAGGTCGGGACCAATTCAAAAACTGACCAGAGCCCCGGGACGTCGTGCTGATGACATCATCAGTAAGAGCTGCGATTTGAAACGGAGGATAAAGGATTTTAAATGAAAAAAACCGTCTTCAGCTCAGAGCCCTCAGAGAACAATCTCAAAACTGCTGAAAACACAGAAAACTGAAGAACAGACCTCTGAAGTGGATTCTGGAATGGCTACAAGGGTCAAGACTGAGATGGCTACTAAGGAGAAAAATGAAATGGAGAAGATAAAGAACTCGGTAAGAGAACTGAGAAAGGATATTGAGGCTGGAAACTTAAAAATGATGGAAAATATAATGTCAAATTGATGGAAAATATGTCGAACATTAATGCTGGTAATCAAAAAGTTATTGACTGCATTGGCATTATACAAAAACGAATTGAGGATGTGCATGAAGAGCTAATGGGGAGAATTAATAAAGGCGAAGAAGAATCTAAGAAGACGTTTGAGGCTGTGCATGTAATTGTTTCTTCACAAGTAACTGCAATGAAAGACATGGAAACAGTTGTTGATCAAATGGCTGAAGATATGCAGGGAATGAAGCTAGAACTAGACAGCCTCAAGAGTCAACTGGCAAAAGTCTCAGATAAATGTCTTGATCTCGAAGCTCGCTCAAGGCGCCAAATTTTACGAATACTGGGAGTAACTGAAGGAGCAGAGGGAAATAACGCCCGTGAGTTCACTGCCAACTTAATCAAAAAGGTACTTAATTTACCTGTGGAACCGGAAATTGAAGTGGCACATCGAATACCTAGATTTAAGCCAAGATCACAAGCAGATCCGGCCCACCCACGACAGATCATAGTCAAACTTCGGGCCATTTCAGCATTTGAAGAGCTGATGAAAAAAATCAAATATGGAGTGAAGATGACCTTTGGAAACGACACTATCAAACTCCTCCGGGATTATCCCTGTGAGATCGTGCAAAAGAGAAGAAAGTTCGCACAGACAAGACAGATTCTCCATGGAGTTAAAGATGTCAGATGTGGCATTTTTTATCCGGCCAGGATGCGCATTACTTTCAAGGGAAAAGAGAAAACTTTCACTAATTCGGACGCATCTTATAAATATGCCCAAGAGATTGTGGCAGAAACAGAAGATTAATCAAGGCAGCGGGACGATATGGACAATTTCTTTCCTTTTATTACTTCACAGAGAACACCCGAAGATAAGGGAAGAAACACTATTCTCTAAAAGTTTAAAATGGAAGAGCATTTCCACGTGCGCCGGTCTAGACACCTTATCTCCTTTGGACGCTTTGGAATTCAACTCAAGGACATTCTTTGTTCAAAATGAAGGAAAGACTGATAAGCAACGCAGAGACGAACAGCAGAGCCGAATGTGGAAAACATCACAAGGACAAATGGCAGTTTAAGATCTTAAAACAGCTTTACAAAATATAGAGAATTAACAATAATTAACAATACTAATATAGAAATATAAATGGAAACTAACCTGAACTATATAATGGGCAAAATGTAATAATGTGCTAAAAAGACTGACTAGCGCGTATATAGAGATAACAAATTTTAGAATTAAAGTAGATAATACTGAATGTTTAAGTGTTATGTAGTTTGTGTGGGGAAGGGAGTAGACTCAGGCACCACATAATTCCAGGAGCCTGTTTCTGGTTAACCCTTACAGCTAACAGCTTACTATTATCAAAAGTATAACTAATTATAAATAATTAGTAGATGAAAGTGTTAGATAAATAAATGTCACAGTAGCTGAACACAGATCTGATAAGTCTGAATGAAATATATATATATATATATATATATATATATATAGTGTAATTGGGTGAAATATAATTGATTTTGAAATGGTACCGCCCTCCTAGGTTTAGAGTAATAAAAGGAGCGGAGCTAATTGTACAACATCAACTTCGGAAGTCGAATAGATGTCGAATCCCACAGACGCGTGGGACATGCACTACAGTGTCGAATACTTCAGACACTGTAATTTTACTTGTTCAATTTTTTTTTTTATCACAATATGTCACTACTATGTGTTTTTTTTTCAAGGAAAATCGCAAAAGGGATCTACCAAGGAAGTTAGTAATATAAACGCCCCCCAAATATCCAGAGTCCTGAGGTATGGATGCACCGTGATAAATAAGGGTATTAAAATCAGAGAAAATGCAAGATGATAAACAAAAGAAAATGGGAGGAATCACATTGTGTAGCTGGAATATAAAGGGTATTAATGAACCAATGAACATCTATCTGAGCAGGACCAAACTGAAGTATGCCCCCACTCCAACCTACCTCGGAGTGACCCTTGACAGGACCCTATCCTTCAAGGAACATCTTAAAAGAACAGCAGCTAAGGTGAAGTCCAGAAACAATCTCCTCAGTAAGCTTGCTGGCTCAAAGTGGGGGGCAGCAGCCCCCACACTGCGCATTTCAGCACTAGCCCTTGCATTTTCTTCAGCCGAATATTGTGCCCCTGTTTGGTCCAGGTCATCCCACACACACCATGTGGATACCCAATTGAACTCAACAATGAGGATCATCACAGGAACAATCCGCTCAACACCACTCCCCTGGCTCCCTGTCCTATCCAACATAGCCCCTCCACACATCCGGCGAGTAGTCCTCACTCAAAGGATGCTCCAAAAGACCAAAAACTCCCCTCATCTGCCAATTCACATGGACATCTTCAACCCACCCACTGCTCGACTTCCATCTAGACGACCAATTTGGAAGAACCCACCACCAGCTGATTTCACCATCCAATCAGCTTGGAAAAGGGAATGGGAGTCCAAGGACGTCCCAAATAAACATCTGGTGTCAGACCCCACCCTACCGGTCCCTGGCACCAATCTCCCAAGGAAGCAGTGGACGACGCTGAATAGATTCAGGACTGGACATGGCCCCTGCTTGGCCAGCCTTCACAAATGGGGCAGCAGTCCAACCCCATGGTGTGCTTGTGGAGAGCAGCAAACAATGCAACACATCATTGAAGCATGCCCTCAACAAAGACTCAAAGGAGGACTTGTCACCCTTCATACAGCAGATCAAGAGGCAACTGCTTGGCTAAAGGACTTTGCATTCGCTAAATAAAATAAAATGAACCAATTAAAAGGGGCAAAATACTAGCTCAGTTGAAATCATATAACACGGACATTACGTTTCTACAAGAAACGCACCTTAAACATCAAGATCAGATGAGATTGAGGGCGAATTGGATAGGCCAAACATTTCACTCCTCATATACTTCGAAATCTAGAGGCACCGCAATCATTATTCGCAAAGGAATACCATTCAAATCAAAGAACATTATATCAGATAAGGAAGGGAGATATATTATAGTTACAGGAGAGATCCATGCTACGCCAATCACCTTGGTAAACATATATGCGCCCAATTTTGATAATCCTCAATTTTTTAATAAAATCCTGAATACAATCGCAGAATTTAACTACCAAAATGTTATAATTGGAGGAGACTTCAACTGTGTTTTAGATCCGTACTTAGATAAATCGATGCAAAAACAAAGGTAATATGAAATCTAAAACTAGTGAACTCTTAAATACATATATAAAAAATACAAATATAGCAGACGTCTGGAGGATCGCGAATCCGACTGGAAGGGAATACTCGTTTTATTCAATGGTACACAAAACATACTCACGTATAGACTACTTCCTAGTGGATACAAAACTAATCCCTTATACTATGAACCCTAAATATCACACCAATGCGATTTCAGATCACTCCCCGCTAACTTTCGTTCTAAAATTAGAAGGAATGTCTACGAACAAATCGTTCTGGAGGTTTAACTCGCAAATTTTGAAAGACCCGCAAGGGAGTATATATCTAAAAAAACAGATGGACCTATTTTTTGAGACAAACGATACACCAGATATATCCCCCACTTTATTATGGGAATCCTTCAAAGCATTTATTAGAGAAGTCATTATCTCGTATCAAGCTTTTCAAAACAAAAAGAATAAGAATGAACAAAGACAATTAGAAGAACAAATCAGACAACTAGATATAGATAATGCTAAAGATCCAACTATGGATAAACATAATAAAATTTTAATACTGATATTTAAGCTAAATAAATTATTATCAGAGAAGGTTATAAGATTATTCCAAATTACAAAACAAGAACATTTCGAATTTGGGGATAAACCCCATAAACTTTTGGCACGCCAACTGAAAAAGACGGGAAAAAGATCATGCAATTTTAAAGATTAAATCAGATAGAGGGGAATTATTAACGCTACCTAATGATATCAATAAAAGATTTGCTCAATTTTACAAGAATTTATACACATCAAAAACGCTAATAGACAATAATAAAGTTTCAGAATTTTTGGACAATTGTAACCTTCCAAAACTAGAACTGAAGGAACAAGAGGAACTGGGAGCACAAATTACATCTAAGGAAATAGAAGACACAATAAACACACTTAAGAATGGAAAAACACCAGGACCAGACGGATTCAGTAATGAATTTTATAAATGTTTTTACGACATAGTTACACCACGTCTACAGAAAATGTATACATACGCTTTTAAAGAACAAATCTTACCTGAAACACTAGCAGAATCAACGATCACATTAATACTTTAAAAAGATAAAGATATAGAAGAACCAGGCTCATATAGAGCTATTGCTTTGTTAAATACGGATCAAAAAATACTAGCGAAAACACTAGCTAGAAGACTAAGTCAATATGTTAGTAAATTAATAAATGAGGATCAAACGGGATTTATACCTAAGAGACATTCATTTAATAACCTGAGACATCTGCTTAACATAATGCACTCTCACAAACCTCAAGAACAAGAGTTATCTATCATTTCACTGGACGCAGAAAAACCGTTTGATCAAGTAGAATGGGATTATATGATTAAAGTATTGCAAAATTTTCAAATGGGAGAGAACTTCATCGCATGGATAAAATTATTATATAACAAACCCACGGCTAGTAAGGTGCAATAGTAATTTAAAATATAAATGGTACCAGGATCTGGTAACGGGGGGTATAAAATAAATTAAAAAAAAAAAAAATACGGTTGGTATATCCTTTTTTGCGGAGTTTTGTGTTACAATAGAGCGATTGTTTTTCCTTTTTTTTCTTTTCTTTCTAGGGTCTTATTTCCTTTCTTTACTTCCTTCTCTAACTTCTTCCCTAAGGGGCTTTCTTTCCCCAACAATTTCCTGCACCTTCACGATGCTTGCTCACTTTCCTTACTTCTTTTATTTCTATCTTTTTTAAAGCTCGAAAAACGAAGTGTTACAACAAATGTAATAAGATATATCTGATGTGTATTATTGTAATTTACTGTACTTCTAATTAAAAAAAAAGAAAGAAAAAAAAGAAAAGGTAGGGGGATGTTGGAATTGGTCCGGGTGAAATTGAGTGCTGGATGGAAGTTAGTAAGATGAAGTTAGAAATGGATGAAGTCAGTGAGTTCTGCATGGGTGCAGGAGGTAGCACCAATGCAGTCGTCAATGTAGCGGAGGTATAGTTCGCGGATAGGGCCACGGAATGCCTCGAACAAGGATTGTTCGACGTACCCTACAAAGAGGCAGACATAGCTGGGGCCCATGCACATGCCCATAGCTACGCCTTGGATTTGGAGGAAATAGGAAGAGTCAAAGGAAAAGTTGTTGCAGGAAGCGGAGGAGACTATCAGTAGATGGGGATTGGTTGGTTCTGCAGTCGAGGAAGAAATGGAGGGCATAAAACCCTCCTGGTGGGGGATGTAGGTGTAGAGTGACTGGACATCCATGGTGAAGATGAGGGAATGGGGGCCTGGAAAACGGAAGTCATGGAGGAGACAAAGAGCGTGTGAGATGTCTTGGACATCGGTAGGGAGGGATTTGACCAGGGGGAATAGGATGGAGTCGAGGTGTGTGGAAATAAGTTCGGTGGGACAAGAACAAGCAGAAACAATTGGTCTGCCAGGACAGTCAGTTTTGTGGATTTTGGGGAGAAGGTAAAATCGGGCCATGCAGGGCTGGGGAACGATGAGGTTGGAGGCTTGGGAGGGCAGGGAGCCGGAAATGATGAAGCCAGTGATAGTGTTTGAGATAATGATCTGGATGATGGTGTGGTAAATTGGATTAGTAAGTATGCAGATGATACTAAGATAGGTGGGGTTGTGGATAATGAAGTCGATTTTCAAAGTCTACAGAGAGATTTATGCCAGTTGGAAGAGTGGACTGAAAGATGGCAGATGGAGTTTAATGCTGATAAGTGTGAGGTGCTACATCTTGGCAGGACAAATCAAAATAGGACGTACATGGTAAATGGTAGGGAATTGAAGAATGCAGGTGAACAGAGGGATCTGGGAATAACTGTGCACAGTTCCCTGAAAGTGGAATCTCATGTAGATAGGGTGGTAAAGAAAGCTTTTGGTGTGTGGGCCTTTATAAATCAGAGCATTGTGTATAGAAGTTGGGATGTAATGTTAAAATTGTACAAGGCATTGGTGAGGCCAATTCTGGAGTATGGGGTACAATTTTGGTCGCCTAATTATAGAAAGGATGTCAACAAAATAGAGAGAGTACAGAGGCGATTTACTAGAATGTTGCCTGGGTTTCAGCAACTAAGTTACAGAGAAAGGTTGAACAAGTTAGGGCTTTATTCTTTGGAGCGCAGAAGGTTAAGGGGGGACTTGATAGAGGTCTTTAAAATGATGAGAGGGATAGACAGAGTTGACGTGGATAAGCTTTTCCCACTGAGAGTAGGGAAGATTTAAACAAGGGGACATGACTTGAGAATTAAGGGACAGAAGTTTAGGGGTAACATGAGGGGGAACTTCTTTACTCAGAGAGTGGTGGCTCTGTGGAATGAGCTTCCAGGGAAGGTGGTGGAGGCAGGTTCGTTTTTATAATTTAAAAATAAATTGGATAGTTATATGGACGGGAGAGGAATGGAGGGTTATGGTCTGAGCGCAGGTATATGGGACTAGGGGAGAATACGTGTTCGGCACGGACTAGAAGGGTCGAGATGGCCTGTTTCCGTGCTGTAATTGTTATATGGTTATAATGGCCTGGTGCTCGTCTGTGGGGGTCATGGTCCAAGGATAAGTAGGAGGAGGTGTCTGAGAGTTGGCGTCTGGCCTCAGACCGGTAAAGATCTGCGCGCCAGACTACCACGGCACCTCCCTTGTCGGCAGGTTTTATCACCCAGTCTGGGTTGTTGCAGAGTGAGTGGAGGGCTGTACGTTCAAGGGGGGGGAGAGGTTAGAGTGAGAAAGGGGAGTGGAAAAGTTGAGGCGGTTGATGTCCCGCCGGCTCTTTAAAATAAAAAGGTCTAAAGCAGGTTGATGGCCATGAGGGGGGTTCAAGAGGAGGGGGTCCGTGGGAGACAGGAGAAGGGGTCATCACTAGGGTTGAGGACCCCTTCCCATGGAAAAACGCTGTAGATGCGGAGGAGACAGAAGAAGAGCTCCACATCATGGCGGACGCGGAACTCATTGAGGTGGGGACGGAGGGGAACAAAGGTGAGGCCTCTGCTTAGGACAGACCATTTGGTATCAGAGAGGCGGAGGTCAGGGGGAATGGTGAAAACACGGCAAGGATGGGGGTTGGGGCCGGAGGAAGGCAGGTGAGTGCACGGAGGCCGAGGCGATGTCTGGTAGTGGGGTTGTGGGTGGTCAGGGAGGAGGGTTGTATGAGGACTATAGTGTGGGTGGGGAGTAGCTGGGGTCACATGGTACCAGGGGGAAGGGGAAGACCCAGTGGAACACCCACTGAGGTTCCATGTGTTGGGGGGGGGGGGGGGGAGCACTAGGACCCAGCACAGTCAGACCCCGTGGTGTGAGAGTCTGCAATGTGGAGATATATGAAGAGGTTGGCAGGCCAGGATTCCTCGGAGCATAGGGGGACTAGCCGCATAGATAAGATGAATGCATACTTTTTTTCTCGGGAAGGGGAATCAAAAAACTGATGGCATAGGTTTAAGGTGAGAGGAGAAATATTTAGAAGTGACCTAAGGGGTGCCTTCTTCACACAAAAGATGGTGCACATATGGAATGAACTGTCAAAGAAAGTGGTTGAACCAGGTACAATAACAGCATTTAAAATACATTTGGACATGTACATCGATTTTGAAGGATGTGGGCCTAATGCAGGCAATTGGGAGTAGTTTAAAAGGGCATTTTGGTCGGCATGGACAAGTGAGGCTGAAAGGCCTATTTCCATGCTGTATTACTTTATGGCCCAGGATCCATGGTGTTGGGTTTGCCATTAGGAACCAGCTCATCAGCCACCTCTTTGAACTTCCTGTGAGAATCAGTGTGCATGACCATCCATCTGGTGCTTGCCAACAACCAGATGGCAACAGTTGTTAGTGCCTATGCCCCTACTTTAGACTCTGAAGAGGAAGCAAAATAGACCTTGTCCTGCTTCGACGAGACACTGTCTAAAATTCCCAGGGAGGATGAGATTATTCTCCTTGGAGACTTCAACGCCAGGGTCGGCTGGGATCAACACCTCTGGAAGGGTACCATAGGAAAGGAAGGCATTGAAAACGACAACTCCAATGGACCTCTGTTTCTCAGCAAATATGCTCAGCATGACCTCTCATCACTAACACCCTCTTTCACCAGAAAAACAAACTAAAGGCATCTTGGAGACACCCACCCTCCAAACAGTGGCATCTCATTGACTATGTCATTGTATGAGCCAGGGACCGCCGTGAACTTAGGAGGAAGTGGAGGATTCAAATGAAGCAGATCCGGCCAAGGCTGAACCTTGAAAGCCTGGAAGAAACTGCCACCCAGCAGCGACCAGGCTTCTCTTGGGGAAAGCCTCCAACAGGAATATCCTGATGAGATTGAAGGGCACTGGAGCCGACTCAAATCCACCATCCTTGATACCGTAAATACAACCTTGGGTGCAAGTCCAGAAAACACCAGGACTGGTTTGACGAGAATGACACAGAGATAGAACAGCTCATCTCCAAGACAAGGAAAGCCTTTCGTGCCTGGCAAAATGATGTAACCTGCAAGGCCTAAAGAGCGGCTCACTCTAGAGCCAAGGTGTCCAGAGCCGGGTGAGGGAGCTTAAGAACTCTTGTTGGACAGATAACGCTCTGGAAATCCAGAGACTGGGGCAAACTCAGGTGACACCAGAGGCTTCTTCAGCGCTACTAAGGCCGTCTATGGGGTTTAAGCTACAGCAGCTTAAACCTCCTGCGCTCAAAAGACGGACAAGAACTGCTGAAGGACAATTAGTCCATTAACGCCCGATGGAAAGAGCACCAGGAACTCCTCAAATGTGACAGCACAACTGAACCAGACATTACCTACCGCATCCCCCAGAGTCCCATCAGAGAAGACATGGAAGAACCTCCCACTATGACAGAGTTCAAGATGTCATCAAGAGCCTTAAGAATAACAAGGCCACCGGTCCAGATGGGATCTCAGATGAGATCTTAAAGGAAGTTGGACCGGAGCTCTTGTACCACATCCACGCACTACTCCTCAAGGTCTAGGAAAAAGATGAACTTCCCTCAGAACTCAGGGATGCTCTAAAAGTGACCATTTTTAAGAAGGGGGACAAAGATACTACAGAGGCATCTCGCTCCTGTCAACAACAGGCAAAGCCCTTGCTCGTGTCCTCGCAAACTGACTTCTACCACTGTCTGCGGAGGTACATTGTGCAGAATCACAGTGTGGCTTCCGCCCATCCAGAGGTACAGCAGAAATGATATTCACAGCACACCAACTCCAGGAAAAATGCCGTGAACAAAGGCAGCCTTTGTACATGGCCTTCATAGATCTGACAAAGGCTTTTGACTCGGTAGGCCGCCAGACTCTTTAGAGCATACTATCAATGTACGGTTGTCACGACAAGTACATCAGAATATTGAGGTTTCTACATGATGGCATGTCGGTCACAGTGCTCTGCAACTGCCGCTCCGAGTCCGAGCCTTTCACTGTGGAAACGGGGTCAAACAGGGAAGCATCATCCCACCCATCCTGTTTGTCATCTTCATTGCTGCCACAGGGGATCCCAATCCTCTACCGAACTGACAGTGGGCTCTTCAACCTTAATAGGTTGAAGGCCAAGAGCAAAGTCAGTAACGCCACCATCATGGAGCTTCAGTACGCGGATGACTGCGCCATTGCAGCACACTCTGCAGAAGGCCTCCAGGGCTTCCTGAATGCCTTTGCCAAGGCATACAGAGCCATCATGGGCCTAGCCTTAAATATCAAGAAGACCCGGGTCATACATCAACCTCCACCCAACCAGCCGTCTACCCAGCCCACTATAAAAGTGGACGACACCACTCATGAAAACATTGACCACTTCCCCTAACTTGGCAGCATTCCTTCCTCAAAAGCTGACATCGACTCTGAGGTCAACCATCGCCTGAGTTGTACCAGCGGAGTCTACGCTAGACTCAGGAAAAGTGTCTTTGAAGACCGAGACCTAAAGGCTCAAACAAAACTGCTGGTCTACAGAGCCGTTGTCCTCCCCACCCTGTTGTATGGAGCCGAATCATGGACCACCTATAGCAGGCACCTTAGAGCCCTGGACCAATACCATCAAAAATCCTTACGAAAGATTCTGAGGATCAGCTGGGAAGACAAATGCACCAACATCAGCGTTCTGGAGGAAGCCAACATGACTAGCATCACCACCACAATAATGCAGCACCAACTTTGATGGAATGGCCATGTCATCCGCATATCCAACACACGTCTCCCTAAACAAATCCTGTACTCTTAATTGAAGGAAGGCGAGCCCCCGGCGGGCCAAAGAAATGCTTCAAGGACAACATCAAGAACAGTCTGAAGAAATTCCACCTCACATCGAGCAACTGGGAGCACATTGCACTGGACAGGTGCTCCTAGAGGAAATCCGTGCAGGAAGGAGCTGCACGTCACAAAGTGGTACTACGCCATGTCGCAGAGACAAAGCGACAGCACCATAAGGAGAGAGAGAAGGGGGCATGAGGACTACCAACCACCGCCAGACTCCACTGCCCACGTTGCACTAAGGTGTGTGGATCACGGATCGGTCTCAACAGACATCTGCAGATCCACAAGCAGACGACCCTATGGAGAGGAGAGGAGCGGACGGTCATACTTGTTTCGAGTGACCGCCGATGATGATGATGTCTTAATGAAATAAATGGCCCTCCTATTCTGTTCATGATTAAGCAACATACAATACCGATTGAATAATGCAGTGATAGCACTCAATTATCACACCTACATTACATATAAAGGGAATTTCTGGCTTTTGAATAACATTTTATGCAATACAATTCCCACTCTTCAATTATCTGACGACCAAAAATAATTTTATTGTTTGTTATGTCATTGTAAAATAAAGTAAGGATTTACTTAAATATCTAATTTACTATGCAATTACCTGGAATCATCATAGATAACACTTAAACAAGAATTTAAATGACAATTATATCTGCTTGTGGTGTTCCTGCAATCCAGATGGGAAGATTATAAATTGAAGTCAGATTAATGTTTTTAATTAAAATTGATTCAAATGTTGGTAAAATATAATAACAGCTGTGATCCAGAAGAAAGGCTGAAACTCCCGGGGCAGAAATAAATAATTTGCAGGCGGGATTAAAGAGTCTGTGAAAAGGGGAATAAAAAATACGGACATGTAGGGAGGGGATAGAAACGATACAATCTACAAAGGGATTGTAAGCATTAAAACACCTTCTACATTGTACATGCAACTTACCTTTCCTTTGTTAAACTGTCCAAATAGTTGCCGTAAATTGTGAGCACTGAAAAATATTTTGATCCTGAGTGAGCTTAAGGGGGACGGCTGGTCAGCGCGGACTCGGTGGGCCGAAGGGTCTGTTTCCACGCTGTATCTCTAACTAAACGAAATTTCAAGCATGAATTACTTCTACTCTGATAGAAAGAAAAGGACTAGAATCAAATAGAATGTTTAGACCGGACGGTCACATACTCAAAGCAGAAAGTAAATTCAGCATCCTAGAAAAGTAAATGCAACCAATTAATCCTGAGGTCAGATTCACCACTGAGGGTCAGATCACTCAGTCAGTTTAACAATAACCTGTGCAAGGTGAGTTTTATATATACAAAATTGTTTAAGGTATACTCTTAATTTTCTGTGTTTGAAAGGGTCTTTTGATACCATTTTATATTGTGGAGATGTTAGGGTACTGCTTTACAAAGCCTGACTCAAATATGCAAGGAAAATGTTTTATTCTCCTTCACTTTAAATATGTATATAGATATCAATAGAGCAAGTGGTACTTGGTGGTAATGGTAAATATGTGCATGTGGTGTTGCAGCTTAAATTAACATTTAAATTCTGGGTTTTTTTTACCTAAGAATTTCTATTTTATTCAATTTGAACCTCATGGGTCTTTGTAGAATAAAATTCTGAAGTAGCTTGAAAAACCAATGAAAACTATTTAACAAATATTTGCTAATTTTTAATGCTTTTTACCATGATATTTAAAAATACACGAAATATGATGGAAATGCAAGAATGTCCATTACAAGTGTGATTAATTGCATGTAATGCAAATTGGAACTATAGTATCGCAATAATTCATTATGTTTTACTATAAAGTGCCTTCTTTTATTATTATCGAAGATTATTACTTTCAGTTCATTAATTAGGAGATTTTTTCTGCTATTCCATGTTGTGTAAATCCATCCATTTTTTATGACTCCTGAATTTTTTTAATGTAGAAGCTTGGGTTGTTCTCCATGCAACTGCAAAGGTTGAGAGAGATCTGATAGAAGTATTTAAAATGAAGGATCCAGGGAAAGTGGATAAACTGAAATTGTTCCTATTGCCGAAAGATTCAATCGCCAAAGGATGCAGATTGACGGCAATTGCCAAAAGTGACACAAAATGCATATTTTTACGCCACTGATGGTTTGTATTTGGAGTGTACTATCTGGTAGGGGTGAACAGGGATGTGGTGGTTTGCACTGATACAGCAAATCAAAGCATAGCTACATGTTGACTAAAGCTCACTGGAAGGGCTTGTGATCCAAGTGTGCAATCGAGCAACGTGCAATGTGAGCATGCTCCCATTTGCAAGTGGAGGCAAATGGGAACCTGGACAGAAAGGAAAGAATTTTCAAGACAATGATGTGCAGGCCGGGGAGTGAGTGGCTGTTTTGCTTTTAGACAGAGCTCAACTGGACTCACTGGGCTACATTCATACGGCAATCAATGACCTCCTTGGCTATTCATAACAATAAAAAAAAGACATTCAAATGCAGCTAGTTTACAAATACAGAAAAATGCTTCCCCCAGTGTGCACAATGTGCCCAGCCAGCTGCGTTATCTTATTATATTGGATTCATAGTCAGTTTCAAGTATCTAGTGAAACACTGCATTACTTCAACAATCTCTCAGCTCTTTATCATTGTTTTGCACTCAATCATTGTTTTTGTTTTTGATCATCTTAACACTGCAAATCACTTCTTCCAGTCACAGTGCCCAATCCTCCTCTCTACTGCTCTTGAAAGCCAACTGGGGAACTTTCTTTTCAATTGATCTTTCAGACCACCATTTCACGCTTTCCCATCCATTCATTTGGCTCCAGGCATGTTCCATTTTATTCTCCTATCTGCAAAAAGACAGGGGTGATCTGTCAGATGTGAGGAAGGCAGTTTTACAAATATTTGTAAAGCTGCTGATTCATTGCTAAGCTCAGTTAGCTTTGCTGCTCTATCCAAGTGCTATTCATAGTGATAGAGAGTATCACTGGACTGACCATTCAGAATCAGTTATAGCTCAACAAATCTTTTATAACAAGCACAAATAAGTACTTCCAGCACAGATTGCTGGGTAAAAATCAGCTCCAGTGTGAAATGCATCTTCTTTAACTTGGGATACTGAGGCCAATGAAGATACTCACCACAGCACTGGCTGAATTCATGTGGGTTTAACATAAGGAATTTTGATAAGAGGGGTGTGGAAAAGATGCAAATAAGATTTTCTTTTTATCAGACAGTTATGGAGCACTTTTCCTTAAAGGGTGGTGGAAGCAGTATCTTTGAATACAGAGGCAGATAGTTACTCTTTTTAAGCAAGTAAGTGAAGGGTTCCCTGTGGTTGATGCCAAATGGAGTAAGTTTCAAAGGCTGAGTAGCCTACATGCTCCTAAATTGAATGTGTGTTAATGAAATATAAAGTCCAGCTACTACTATAGTTACTTCAGTCAAGTGTATCTCGAGACAAGTATATATAGTATGTTTCTGTAGTAAGCTGCATATATAGTCAGTGTCAGTGTTAATAAACAAAATGAAAGTGCATTTCTGCTAGAAGGAGCTGACTATATATGCAGTTTACTACAGAAACATACTATATATACTTGTCTCGAGATACACTCGACTGAAGTAACTATAGTAGTAGCTGGACTTTATATTTCATTAACACCTATTCAATTTAGGAGCTACTCAGCCTTTGAAACTTGCTCAACCACTTCATAAGATCATGGCACATCTGGTTGTAACCTCTCATTGACATTGGGGGGGATAATGTCACAGAATGAGAACATTACAAGCTATGAGTAAAGATTCAAGCTAATAATGTAAGAACATCTGATCCAAATATTTGGTTCACTTTAGCTTCAATAAAATGAGTGTTTACATTTGTGTTCTGAATGTGCCTCTTTAGTTAAACAAAGAGCTTGACCCTCATGGTGGAGTGACTTGAGCTGCCTTAATTGGCCTGCAGCCCTTTGACCAATGGCATTACATAAATGAATATTAACTTTATTCATCTGTACTGTGTTTTTGTCAAGGTCTTGACCTTTTATCAGGGTCACTTTTCTGAACAACAGTAACATAATGGGTTAAATGGTCTCCTACTATACATACTATAATTTCATGAAGAATAACATATTTAAGAAGGTGCAGTAATATTTCCGTCATGTTTTAAATGTTACATTCCAATGCAACTGAGAATGGTTCAAATGAATAGAGAGATAGCACATCAGTCTCAAACATTTTTGAAACAAATTGAAAAGTAAAAAACAAATACAAATCATCAGAAATAATGACCGAGTCTTTTGATATGTAAAATGTTAGCAATTTCATGGAGAACTTGAGTAAGTACAGATAACAAATCTTTTGCATGGAAACAAATCTATCGTAAGGGCTTGCATTGTATTTAAGCAGGTAAGAATGGTACAAGTGGTTGAGGAAAACCATGCAGAGCAATATTTCAGTACAACATCAGAATACATCAGTTATGGATCTATATACCTATCTAAACATTTACATTTTCCTTCCAAGTCATTTAAATATATGAGTTCTTCTGTTCAGTGTTCTGACAGAGCAGGTTTTGTAAAATTAAATTGATCAAGAAATTGAAGAAGCTTTCAAAACAATAACCAGTTCTAAATTGTGTTTATTAACTTTTTTCTTTTCCTTACTTTTCTTCCAAAGTTTCCTTGCCCATTTTCGTGTTTATAGCTGCTTCCTGGCTCCGCTAATTTGATTATAAAGGGAGTACCAATTAAACTTTATGTAAATTATCCAATTGCAATGTGCTCCCAGTTAAAGAACTGATCAGAGCAACATTAAATGTTTTGTAACGTACTGTGACAAAATCTGTCACAGTACGTTACAAAAGAAAAGTGCAAGTGGTGTTACTCTCAGCATGATACAAGTGCGTGAAATGGTACTAAATCATGTGCCTGATTTGATCTAGGACAACGACAAAGCATTATTATCAACACCAACAATTTGAATAACATATTAATTAAATATTTTTTATTGTGCTTCATTTCTCCAAATTCTGTTGTTCCCTTGACAACAATTACTGATGCTGCCATCACCATGGGAATGGTGCTTCTGAATGAAGCTGCGACATCCAAAGGAGACGTAGGTAAAAGACGAAGTAAGTTATGACAACTATTTGTATCTTACGCCATGGAAATATATTTCAAGCGGTAACGTGTGGAATGTCATATGAAACCAAATATTTTTGCCAAAGGATCTAATCTAGTTTAAATATTGGATTTGCTACTGTTACCTATTTTATTATTCTCATATTTGACTGCCTGGTGTCTGGGAGAGTAATCACTGGGAAATTGCTGAATTTCAACAAGAAAATGTTTTTTCAATGTATTGAAACACTGAGGGAATATATTAGTATTCAATTGAGTATTATGATTCATGTGGATTTGTTAAAAAGAGATTCTCTTGACTAATTTGTTCTGATGGAAGAGCATTGAAAAGCGGTTTGGCAATTCCCACTATCAAATATATTAAAGATTACATCAGGGCAAACATATTTGAGCATTGGTGAAGATCTGTGATGGTAGAAAGTGACAGATAGATTGCAGGTCTGTGATACATCTGCCAACAAAGTACATCGCAAGGTTAGGTGAAAGTCCATTCTAACACTAGAAAATATTATTGGACTAGCTGAGCTAACTACAGAGAGGGTAGGATCTTTGGGATTTTTAAATGAACTGCTGGAAATACTCAGGTTTGGCTGCATCTAATGGAAGTATTTTAACTTGTTATGTATGAAAGCGTGGTGTTATGTTATGTTTGTCTTGAAGCTGTCGTGGCAAATAATTTCCTGAAAAGGATTATTAAAGGAATATTCTATTCT
The DNA here is from genome assembly GCF_010909765.2 of Amblyraja radiata. Taxonomy (NCBI): domain Eukaryota; kingdom Metazoa; phylum Chordata; class Chondrichthyes; order Rajiformes; family Rajidae; genus Amblyraja; species Amblyraja radiata. The sequence continues at coordinate 113,570,806 of NC_045956.1, forward strand.
ATTCTATTCTATTCTATTCTATTCTATTCTATTCTATTCTATAACAGTTAAACTTCAGGTCTACTCTTTATCAGCTGTCATGAAACGTGAACTTTCTTTCGTTTCACACAGGTGTATCCTGGGGTGTGGTGGGGGGATGGGGGGATGGTGGTAGTCTGGGTGTGGTGGGGGTCGGGGTGTGGTGGGGGTATTGGGGAATGGTGGGAGTAGGGGGTTTGTTGGGGGGATGGTGGGGGTAGGGGGGTGTGGTGGGGGTAGGGGGGATGCTGGGGGGGTGTAGGGGAGGGGGGGGTGTAGGGGCGGGGGTGTGTAGGGGAGGGGGGGTGTAGGGGAGGGGGGCTGTAGGTGAGAGGGGTTGTAGGGGAGAGGGGGTGTAATGGAGTGAGGGTGGGGGGGTGGGGGTAGGGGAGGGGGTGTATGTGAGAGGGGGTGGTGTGGGCCCCCGCTCGCAGAACACAGAGCACAGCCTCCGCTCGCAGAACACAGACCCAGCTCGCAGAGCACGGCCCCTGCTCGCAGAACTCAGACCCCACTCACAATTTGCTCACTATGCTTCTTCAGCTTTATTCTCGCGGCCGGTGATTGATAACAGGTGCCGGAAGGGGCGCCGCTGTCCTGGCGAATAACAGAACAATAACGTTTCTAATATTTCACTGATGGGAGCAAAATAGATAGATAGATAGATAGATAGATAGATAGATAGATAGATAGATAGATAGATAGATAGATAGATAGATAGATAGATAGATAGATAGATAGATAGATAGATAGATAGATAGATAGATAGATAGATAGATAGATAGATAGATAGATAGATAGATAGATAGATAGATAGATAGATAGATAGATAGATAGATAGATAGCAGAAGTTCCTCTGAATGATGGCCTCTTATGCTTATTCAATAAAGTCCTTTGATTGGGAAGAAAATGATTATTAGCATTGCAGTATAAGCATAAGCAATCATTTTTTTTTCCTTTCACTTTCAAATTTCAGTCTTAGGATCATTTTATCAATATGATCATTAGTTATTGCCAATGTACATTCTAGACTCTGAAAATTATCTACCGCAAACATGGCATCCCATTCCTATTGTTTGAACTAATTGTTTCCAGAGTGCAGGATAGCACTGGTGCATGGGTGATCACTGGTTACACAGAGTCATTAGGCCCAAGGGCTTATTTCCACGCTGTATCTCTAAACTAAACTCATCGGGTCAGGCAGCATCTTTGGAGCAGACGGATGGTCGATCCAAAACATTGCCCGTTCATGTCCTCCAGCGATGCTGCCTGGCCCATTGCGTTACTCCAGTATTTTGTGTTTTCTTTTTGTAAAGCGGCATCTGCAGTTCCATGTAAATTCACTAATGGACAGATAAAGCTTGCTCCTTTCGTCTCATATAACCATATAACCATATAACAATTTACAGCATGGAAACAGTCTCTTCTAACCATAAAATCTGTCTTTGCCAATACTATTTTCTCACTATCTCCATACATTAATTGCTTGTTATCCAGTGCTTTTTTAAATGTTGAAGTCAATTTTATGATAGCTGCCTTGCACAAAAACCTGATCTCACCCCTTTTGTGCATACATGGCTTATCTTGATGTTATAGTGGCATTAACATTGTTCATGCCTATTGTCATTGGGACCAAATGTCCATCCCAGTTACTGACAAATGTATGGTTCATTTGCACGGTTTCCTTACAATTCAGCACTTAATTCCTTGCATCATTATGGTATGCAGGGGTATTTTATTTCCGACAATGTAGTATCTAAACTGTATATGCTGTTCTATGCCTGACAACCTTCATCCATGCAGCCTTTAAGAATGACATTCTTTTGCATTATTTTTGTGTCCAAAATATAATTTATGCCCTTATTCCTTTTTGAACAAAAAAGCCATTTCCAATTTAATTGTGTCCAAAGTACACTGCCTAAGTGATACTTATCATCAGAGTTTTGCTTTACTGATTATAATTTTGTATTTACTCAAGCACCCAAACATGAATTTAGATATTACAGATATTCTTAAATGTTAACAAATTAAAATTATACAGTTTACAGGAGCTACTTCCTCTCATTTATCCTTGAGAACCTGTCCCACTTAGGCGACATTTTCGGAGAGTGCAGGAGACTCTGCACTCGCCTCATGATTGCCACATGGTCACCACATGTTCGCTGGTGGTCTCTGGTGAGTTTCCTTCATGGTCGCAAGGAGTTCCCGCATCCTGGGAACTAGTCGCGGCCTCAGTGTGGTCGCTGCAAATTTTTCAACATGTTGAAAATCTTTCTGCGGCCAAAAATTGGTCGCCATGGAGAAAATCAATAATCCTGCAGTGGTAGATGCAGTGGTAGTGGGGTCGCCATGTAGTTATGGGTAGTCGATGTAGTCGCAGATAGTTTTAGTTAATCACCTTTGCTGACCGGTAATTTTTCATTGGCTCATTGGGAAAAAAAAACGTAAGCATGAGTTTTCAGAACCAACGACTGGTAATGTTAAATGCCCTCCAAACTTCACAGCTGTGTATCTCTGGCTTATGAAAAGTTGGCTGGCTTCTTAAAAGTGTCCCCACTCCTTCTCCCCTCCCCCCACACCCCCCTCTTTTAAAGGACTTACCGTACACTGTGATAGCCGTCTTAACCTTCCTGTTCATCGCGGTGTGTGTCTGTATCACCTTGGCTTTGCACCGTGTGAATTTCAGACAGCGCTCACCCCCGCTTTCCCTGGCCCCGCCTTTGCGATGTGTGTGTGTGTGTGTGTGTGTGTGTGTGTGTGTGTGTGTGTGTGTGTGTGTGTGTGTGTGTGTGTGTGTGTGTGTGTGTGTGTGTGTGTGTGTGTGTGTGTGTGTGTGTGTGTGTTCCACTCTGACAGTCGCCGTTCCAGTACCCGTTGTTTTCAGGCCAGTGCCACGAACGTGACATTCTCCGGCAGTCCGCTGACAAATCGCCTAAGTAGGACAGGCCCTTTAGGAGGTGCCTGATATGGTGGGTGGCCTGATTGTGAGGTGGTGAGCTCTCTCTGATGCTTAAGTAAAGCTTTTATATGTTCTGGATTATGGACAAGATTCTCAATATAAATACATAAAATAAAATAAATAAATACTTTATTGATCCCCTCAGGGAAATTCAGATGTCCAGAAGCCCCCAACCAACAAACCCACAGATTCAAAACGAACGCAGACAGAAAATACATAAAATACAATGTGGACACTACCTGAGAGCAATAAATACTTAAAAAGACCAATAATTAACAGTTAAAAATTAATAATTGCAAAATGCATCCCCCTACAGCCTAGCGGTCCGAATTATAAAATCTAATGGCTGCAGGGGTGAAGGATCTCCTGAACCGCTCCGTTCTACAGGGCAGGGAGAGGAGCCGGTTGTTGTTCCGAGTGCTCTTTTGACTCTCCAGAATTATATGGAGGGGATGCCCGGGGTTTTTCAGGATGACCTGCACCTTGTGCCTCATACGCCTCTCAAGCACCTCTATCCCAGAGTCTACTCTCCCCTCCAGCACTGAGCCAGCTCGATTAACCAGTTTGACCAGCTTCCTATTGTTTTTTGCAATATCATCCTGAATGTTGCTTAACCATATAACCATATAACAATTACAGCACGGAAACAGGCCATCTCGACCCTTCTAGTCCGTGCCGAGCACATAATCTCCCCTAGTCCCATATACCTGCGCTCAGACCATAACCCTCCATTCCTTTCCCATCCATATAACTATCCAATTTAAATGCTTCTTCAGTTTAACTGGTCATGCACCAGAGAATCCCAGGATTCAGTGGGGATGTTATGTTTTTAGAGTCATAGTGAAAAAATCATAGTCATACAGCGTGGAAACAGGCCCTTCGGCACAACTTGCCCACACCAACCAGGAGTCAGTACTTTAGAAGCTATCCTAAGAAATCACATGTATAAATTCATTTGCAGGATAAATGACTCTAAAAATGTAATTATTGTGGCCTTGTCAAACATAAGGGTTAGCACTACACGCTACGAATCCCAGCTGTGGAGACACTGGTATCGTTGTCTCGTTGTAGGACATTGATCATTCTTTTCATCTGGATTTTTAACTCAAGTATTGTGTTTTTTTTAAATATAATTTATGATGCTTTTATAAGTGATATACTAAGATTTTATATGTACTTTATGATATTTTTTAATATGCAATGCATTTTTTTATGTAATGTTGCCCCTTGTCTGGACCTCGAGTCCGTAATAAAGTTTATTATTATTATGTCCCATCTGCACTAGTCACACCTGCCTGGATTTGGCCCAAATCCTAAACCTGTCCTATCCATGCACCTGTCTAAATGATTCTTAAACATTGAGAGAGTACCAGCCTCAGCTACCTTTACCAGCAGCTCGTTCCATACATCTACCACCATTTGTGTGAAAAGTAACCCCTCAGGTTCTTATTAAATTCTTCCCCCTCACCTTAAACCTATCTCCTCTAGTTCTCGATTACCTACACTGGGCAAGAGACTCTGTGCATCTACCTGATCTATTCCTCTCATGATTTTGTACACCTATAAGATCACCCTTCATCCTCCTGGGCTCCAAGGAATAGAGACCTAACCTGCTCAACCTCTCCGTAGAGCTCAGGCCCTCGAGTCCTGACAACATCCTCCTAAATCTCCTCAGCACGCTTTCCAGTTTGAGAGTGCCTTTAAGTAGCTTTGAGCTTATCCCTGAATGTTTTCTTCTTGTACTAGTACTGTTTTTCCAACTAAATGAGCAATTGCTTTTAATATGCTGAGATGAATATTGCTTTTAATTGAGTGAGATTCCCCTCCATGGTACTTGCTGATAGTTCTCTGCCTTTCTTTTCGACTACAATCCAGCTTTTCAGTTGGTCAAAGGCCAGAGAAAGACCTTCCCTTCTACAATTAGTCATTTGAAAACAGAATCCCTGACATCTGGAATAAAAATATGAAATTCTGAAAATCAGGCTGTGGATAGAGAACCAGTTAATGTTTCAAATCATTAAAAGTAGCACAGTGAAAAAGCCAAAGGTAGATAAAAATGTTGGAGAAACTCAGCGGGTGAGGCAGCATCTATGGAGCGAAGGAATAGATGATGTTTCGGGTCGAGACCTGAAGAAGGGTCTCTACCCGAAACGTCACCTGTTCCTTCGCTCCATAGATGCTGCCTCACCCGCTGAGTTTCTCCAGCATTTTTATCTACCTTCGATTTTTCCAGCATCTGCAGTTCCTTCTTAAACAATGAAAAAGCCAGCATGTTTTCAGTCGCAGATAGAAAGGAGTGGAGAAAATAAAGGTAGGGTGGAAATCAAGGTCTGAAGAAAGTTCTTGACCCGAAACGTCACCCATTCCTTTTCTCCAGAGATGCTGCCTGTCCCGCTAAGTTACTCCTACATTTTGTGTCTATCCTGGCGATCAAGGTTGTCCAGGTGACACATGCTTTCAGTCATCCAGTGAATACATGTAAAAAGAAGAAAGAATAAAATAAGAGCATGTTGAGAGCACAAAACAATTACTCAAAATCTAAAATAAAAGAGAATACTAGGAAAAGCCTACAGACCAGGCACCATTTGTGGAGAGAGAACATCTGAACTGAGCTGGATAACTTACATTGGGATTGGGATAACTTACATTACAATTCTGAAACAGACAGAAAGTAATGGTTGTCTGAAACAATTGAGTTCAATACTGAGTCCTAAAGCTGCCACGTACCTTGTTAAAAGACGAGGGTCTGTTCCTTGAGCTTACAAAGGACCATTGGTGCAGTGTAGGAGGCAAAACACAGATGTCAGAATTGGGAGTAACGACAGTGGAAGCTCTGAATTGCTTTTAAAGATTTAACAGTGGTGTTTCACAAAGAACCTGCTCAATTGCATTTTATTTCTCCATTGTGGCGGACTGCACATTGTGAGCAATAAATGTGGGCGTTCACGGTGGCATAGCGGTAGAGTTGCTGCCTTAAAACGCTTACAGCGCCGGAGGTCCGGGTTCGATCCCGACTTTGGGTGCTGTCTGTACGGGGTTTGTACGTTCTCCCCGTGACCGCGTGGGTTTTCTCTGAGATCTTCGGTTTCCTCCCACTCTCCAAAGACGTACAGGTATGTAGGTTAATTGGCTTGGTATAAATGTAAATTGTCCCTAGTGTGTGTAGGATAGTGTTTATGTGCGGGGATCACTGGTCGGTGCGGAATCGGTGGGCTGAAGGGCCTGTTTCCATGCTGTATCTCTAACCTAAACTAAATGGAGGACAGTAGATAGGAGTGCAAGTGAATTGCTGCTTCATCTGATAGCCTAGTTTATACATTAAAGTACCCCGTGCAAGACAAAACCATCTGTTCTTCATCTTCACGCTACCAGGGTAGTTTGTTAGTTCTGAAATTGGCAAGAACCCTTTTGAGAAAAATCTACTTCTGATAAACAATTTCAAGAACCTTCATTTTGATCTATATATGCCTGCAATTGTTACATGCCTGGACTTGTTACAGACTCATTTTAAACTTAAATCTTTATTTGTTTCCACTGTTTTCCAATTGGTCTTTCAATCAAATTCATCCTGATTTCTTAATATTAGCTTTTGATTATTTTGATAGTTCATCTTGGTTTTTTTCCTTCTACGATTAAGCTGATGGAGTCCATCTTGTTAATCTGAATCAACTTCAATTTTACATCTTTCCCTGTAAGGCTTACTGTGTGCTGACTCAGAAAACCAAGGGCTTCCTAATGGCTCTATAAGTTTAGAAAGTATGTATGATTCCAAGCATGATTTTTCTCAAATAGGCCTTGGGACAGAAATTTCTTAACCATTCTTTATAATGGCATTTAACATATCACTGCCTCAATTATGATAATAACCCTATTCCATGATTTAGTGAAGGGCTTGGATTGCTGCCCAGAAATCGATAGAGTTCTATTAAGCTACACTTCTACTGGCTAAATGGGATCACTGAAATTTCAGGCACATTGCTTATGACTTTCTTACTAATAATGAAACCATTTAAATCATTCTACATTGCAATTTGCTTTTTATATAGCTCTCAAAGGTGCCTTCATAAAGAAAATTAATTGTATTCCATGCATCATCTTCTTGCAAATTCTGTAAAATAATTATTGCTTGGCTTCGAGCTAACGTTCCCTAAATTCCCATAACAAGGACACAAAGTTTTCTTTGTCAAACTGAAATGCATCTTCAGTGGATTATGCAAAGTTCTACATCATAAAGAAATATGCATGCCTTCAAGAGAAAAAGCACGTAGACAACCAGAGACCCGGGTTCGATCCTAACTACAGGTGCTGCCAGTACGGCGTTTGTATATTCTCCCGTGACCTCATAAGTTTTCTCCGGGTGCTCCGGTTTCCTCCCACACTCTAGATGTGCAAGTTTGTAGGTTAATTGGTTTGGTAAAAATTGTAAATTGTCCTTAGCGTGTAGGATAGCGCTGGTGTACAGCGGTTGCTGGTCAGTGCGGACTCGGTGGGCTGAAGGGCCTACTTTTGGTATCATCACCTAGAAAAATCAATTATTTAATTGCTGATGGAGCAGAATCTTGAAGTTATTTATCTGACAGTACCTTCACCAGCAGGAATTTTGATAAGATTTGAATACCTTGGTTAATGGATTTTTATTAATTAATTACTAGAATCCTTAATTCTAATTTAAATTTAAGCAAATACCTTTGGCGTTTGAACACATAGTTCAACACATTTTGATTTCCTGGAAATGCATTTGTTTTTCATCATAGCAGTTTAGTTTCTGTTCGTCTATCTAGCTTTTGGAAATATCAGTATCAGAGCTCCGAGTCTAGAAACTCTGTTAATAAGATTCTAAAACAGCAGTTTTATGTGTACCTTCGATATTCCAGCATCTGCAGTTCCCTTTTGAACAGTTTTCTATATCAATTGGTTTTGACCAGCAGCTGTTTTCTTTCCGTGTATCGTTTCTGAATATAATGAAGTTGTCGTAAACCTCTTTCTAAGGAGGAATGCTGTATTAACCATATAATTTTACTAATTTTAAGAAGTGAAAAGACTAAAGAACTCTTCTCTATCGTGTAAGAATTGTGTACAGTTTAGAAAAGAAGATAAATCTTTGCTTCCAGTGTGTTGGCATATGATAACTTTAGTAATGGAGTCATTTTTGCTGAAGGTAGAGGAACTCTAATGATATTGCAGGTTAAATCACATTACAATGAAGAGAATTGGAAGAGACAAAATTACACACATCATCCGACCTAATGACATAAAAATTGCTGAATTTTGTTATTAATTATTAGAAGCTGTTAAGACATTTGCAGTTATCTAGTAGCTGTATTTATACATTCTTCAGGCTAATTCAATGGACCAGGTGGAATCTCAGACTTATTATATTGAATAATGCAAAACAGACCTAGTGTATTTTGATTGTAATGTCCAACATATCAAAGTTGGAAAAATATTCCAAAATATTTAATACAATTATGTTAATATTAGTTTTACACGTTCTAAGTAAATATTTAAATGTTATAAATTGCATTTGTCAGGATACTAAATGTGAAGATTCCTGCAATTATTTATCTCAAATAATATGTTTTGATCGTGGAATATTAGTATAGCCAGTGTGCATGTCTATATGTAATCAAAAGCTTTTTAATGACACAATATTTAAAAAATCTCATTTGGCCAATTGTGACCGCTTGGTGAAAGAGTTTGCAAGTAGGACTCAGCAGATTGGTCTTGCAAAGACCCATCGAATTAGTCCCACTTTACAGTTCCTGATCATAAAAACTTGCTATGTCAATGATTCTATTCTTCATATTGATTCTAGCTCTTTTGGATGGTCAATACTGCTATCAAGATTTAACTGAATAAACAGTCAGAATAGGTATTAAAAATGTACCATCCAGGCTATAGAGGACCAGAATACATTCAGTGGCTGTACCTCAATTATCGCTCAGTCTGTCTACTTCTTACTTCTTCTCCCTTCTCATTCCTTGTGTCTAAAATGTGTCTCATAGAGTCATAGAGAGATACAGTGTGGAAACAGGCCCTTTGGCCCAACTTACCCACACCAGCCAACATGTCCCAGCTACACTCGTCCCACCTGCCTGTATTTGGTCCATATCCCTCCAACCCTGTCCTATCCATGTACGTACCTGTCTAACTGTTTCTTAAATGTTGGGATAGTCCCTGTCTCAGCTACCTTCTCTGGAAGCTTGTTCCATACACCCACCACCCTTTGTGTGAAAAAGTTACCCCTCAGATTCCTATTAAATCTTTTCCCCTTCACCTTAAACCTATGTCTTCTAGTCCTCGATTCACCTACTGTGGGCAAGAAATTCTGTGCACCTAACCGATCTATTCCTCTCATGATCGTATACACCTCTGTAAGATTAGCCCTCATCCTCTTGCGCTCCAAGGAATAGAATCGCAGCCTACTCAATCTCTCCCTGTAGCTCAGAACCTCTAGTCCTGGCAACATCCTCGTAAATCTTCTCTGTACGCTTTCCAGCTTGACTCTAAATGCAGCCTCACCAACATCTTATACAACTGCAACTTGACCTTCCAACTTCTATACTCAATACTCTGGCTGATGAAGGCCATTGTGCCAAAATCCTTTTTGACCACCTGATCTATCTGCAATTCCAGATTGAAGGAACCATGCACTTGGACTCCTAGATCCCTCTGCTCTACAACACTACCCAGAGCCCTACCATTCACTGTGTAGGTCCTGCCCATGTTAGACTTCCCAAAATGCAATACCTCACATTTCTCTGCATTAAATTCCATCAACCAATTCTCAGCTCATCTGGCCAATCGATCAAAATCTTGCTGCAATTTTTCACAACCATCTTCACTATCTGCAAAACCACCTACTTTTGTATCATCTGCAACTTACAATTCTTGCCGTGTATGTTCTCATCCAAATCATAGATGTAGATGACAAACAGTAACAGGCCAGGCACCAAACCCTGAGGCACACCACTAGTCACAGGCTTCTAGTCCGAGAAGCAACCTTCCACTATCACCCTCTGCTTCCTTCCATGAAGCTAATTTTCCATCCATTCAGCTATCTCTCTTTGGATCCTTTTATAACTTGCCATGTCTGTTAATTAAATCAGTTTCAGCTATGCTTTCAGTTAATTCCATTAAATGGATGCCAAAACAACCTAAGTCAAGTTTGTCTTCTCATTCCTGGTACCATGATCACTTATTATTGTGATTATTGTTATGCTAATCATGTTGAATAATGATGTTATTATTGTGGAAGGTAAAGCCACAGAATTGGTGGAGGCACATTAACTTTAAGACAATTTAGCGTTGGCTCCTGATAAAAAGCACTGTTGCTGGAATGCTGATAATGTCATTTTATCTTTGAAAAGGTATGCAGGGCTTTAAACTAAGTCATTGCCATTGTGTCATTTTTATGACAGCTGCCTCAATGGAATTCCTGTGTTTAGTTGAAGCAAGCATAAAATGAAGCAAGTAGAGGAGGTTTATACCTCCCCCAGCACTGAGAATATATATGTGTGTGTGTATGCTTTAATTTAGTATTTCAATTAGCGCAGTCTAAGGCTGCATAGTAAATCTGCCACAGCTCCACGATCCAGCTTCAATTCTGACCTGTGGTGCCTCCTGTTTGAAGTTTGCACCTTCTACCTGAAACTACAAGGATCCCCACATTCCTAACTCGTGCATGTTTGAAAGTTTCATTGGCCATTATAATTCGCACTTTGTCTCAACGAGTGCTAAAATTGATGGGAATATGGGGCAATTAGTTCCCCGAATTTATGGGGGGACGAGTGTGATCAGTAAGCTAATACAGGCTTGTTGGGGTCAAATAGCCTCAATAGATGTTGTAAAGATATGTTGTGAAAATATGGAAAACAAAAGCATTATTACAAGCTTATTTCTCATTTCACCATTGCAGCCAACCCAGCGAGTTAAGCCTTCTTCATGTGGATTGTGGAAGAGCATACCATAAGTGTGCCTAAAACTGAAGTGCCAACTATGTGAAGCTGCAATACGGTTTGTTAAATACCAGAAAAAGCTTGATATAGTCAGGGATAGTAAATGCACAATTAATGAATTGGATTTATGCTTTGAGGCACTCTCACATCTGGGCGGTGGACAATTCAGCATCTAAGAGGAAGAAGTGTCATGAATATCTGAAATACAATGATGGTGCAGCCCATGATATGTACAGGAGACTGAAATATTTGCAACTCCTTTCAATTCAGATATCAGTACACAACCCATTCAATTGGCTCCACACAATAGTACGAGAAAAAAACATAATTCATCAAATACGGTAAAAAAAATCTAGCCATATAATATTTTGTTCAAACTAACCATTTCGTGATTTGTATCTCAATTGTCAGTAAAATGCTGAATTAGAACTTGTCAATAACCTTCTTATGTTGCTCCGAGTTACTTTTATCATGACCTTTGGCTTCGGACATCATTGCAACTTTGGTCTAAATGCAGGCAAAAACGTTGCAAAGTCCAGTAGAATGCTGACAGTAGAATAATATCAAGGCTCAAATTGGAATAGGAATCCAGGTGAAACCTCTCTTAGTGCAAAAGGTTTTGGTTGCTGGAGACCAATCATATTAGCAACAAAACATTGTTGCATAAATTCCTTAGGCAGGTTTCCAGAGATTAATTTATGGAGCATGTATATTCTGAAACAAAGTATTTCTGTTTATTTAGAAATCATGAAAAATAATTCATGTTATAGTTGTGGTACATGATATCAAGATTATCCTGCTCCTTAGAAACAATTTCCAATTTTTTGGGAGATATTTATATGCAACAAACTTACTATGCAAGCCAGCTATTGTTTGATACCGAATACAAATATAAACTATTCCAGAAATAAGTCAATACATAGAATATAAAGTGAATTTGTAGAACTCACAATTTTAACAATACCATTGCAAGAAAAATGCATGGCATATCACATTAAATTATTGAATTAGCTCCAGTTGACATTTAAAGAGATTGCAACAACTTACATGTAGCAGCTACTGTGGTTGTAATAGGCAAAACAAGTAGAATGTTGAAGGTAGACAAAAGTGCTGGAGAAACTCAGCGGGTGAGGCAGGACAAGGGGGACTCTGCCCTTGTTACAAGTGGGGGGGATGAGGAGTGAGAGTAGAGTCACGGGATATAGAAGAGACCCTGGTGAGAGTCTCATCTATAGTAGAAGAGGGGAACCCTCGTTCCCTGAAGAATGAGGACATCTCCGAGGACACCTCCGATATTTCACCGATGCTTCGCCGAACACCTCCACTCGGTTCGCAATAACCAACCTGATCTCCCGGTGGCTCAGCACTTCAACTCCCCCTCCCATTCCGAATCCGACCTTTCTGTCCTCGGACTCCTCCATGGCCAGAGTGAGGACCACCGTAAATTGGAGGAACAGCACCTCATATTTCGTTTGGGCAGTTTGCATCCCAGCTGTATGAACATTGACTTCTCTAATTTCAGGTAGTCCTTACTTTCTCCTCCCCTTCTCAGCTCTCCCTCAGCCCACTGGCTCCACCTCCTCCTTTCTTCTTCCCCCCCCCCCCCCCCCACATCATTCTGAAGAAGGGTTTCGGCCGAAAACGTTGCCTATTTCCTTTGCTCCATAGTTGCTGCCTCACCCGCTGAGTTTCTCCAGCACTTTTGTCTACCTTTGATTTTCCAGCATCTGCAGTTCCTTCTTACGTACAATGTTGAACTGTGTTGCCAAGTCAGTGAAATAGAAATCAGAAGTCATGATGAAATTGAATGATGATGTGACCGGACTGTAATTTGAAACTCTCTCCAGGCTGTTGATTTGAAACTCTCATTGATACCAGCAGTGAGATCATTAAACCATAAAGAAAAAAATAATAAAATAATTATTGTATTAAAGAAATACATTATACAGAAATATTGGTGAATCTTTGATAACTCAGCCTTTAAAATAAATAGTTGGGAAGAAGTCTAAAAATATAAGCAGTTTAAACAAAAAAGTAGAGTCTTTGCTAATGGTCATGGCAGATTTGCTGTGATTTTAATGTGCTTCCATGTAAGCACGTGTTTAGGACAGTGGTATGAGGTTTACTGCTGATATTGTAGCATTTGTCTGCAGAGGTCTGTTCAACCAGTAGGAGCTATTGGAATAAATAGTTGTATACTGGTTTGACCTCCTAAGTCATGTAAAAAATAAAAAAACAAAAACAAAAAAACTGGATATGATATAAATCTGAAAGAAATTGGAAACATACATGTTTTAAATAATGGATACGGGGTCTGGGCAGAAAAAACACAGTGAATTGCTGTGATTGTGTCTTTTTTTTCATTCGGTATGTGGTGTAAATAGAAGGGGTTATATAATTACAGAGAGGAGAGGGAAAAGGTAAATGGAACTAACTACAACAGTGTTTCTAGAAATCTGAAATAATAAACAATGATAGAAAAACCCAAAGAACAGGTAGCGCTTGTGGAAGAATAAAACTAGGTTAAAGCATAGGTTAGCCGATCAGTTTGTGTCATGCAAGCTAGAAAGGTTGGTTCTCCGAAAATGTTGAATTCAATATTGAATCCTGTGGATATGATATCCCTTTTGGAGCTTCAGTCGAACAGAATAAGAGATCAACAGAGGTCTGAGTCAAGATCAATGGACAATTAAAGTGACTGGCAACTGGATCTTTGTGGATTGAATGGAAATACCCCGGAAATTTGCATTTGGTTTCTCTAATGTAGAGGAGAACACAGCAGAAGCACCAAGTATCTTACACCTAATTAGTAGTACAGGAGACTTTGAGCTTGCAATAAGTAGCCTATCACCTTAATGTCCCCTCTATCCCACTTGTTTAAAAGGAGAAGCCGTTTAGATATTGGTCTGAAAAGGTGTCAATTGTTTTAAGGCTAGTGCTTTAGTTCAGTGACGTGTGATTAACTGGCCCCAATTCTGCAACTATTCTGAGAAAAGAAGTGGCTTTTCAGAGAGTGAAAAACAAATTACTGTACAGGTTTGAAGACAAGAAAAAACAGTTGTGCGAGGAGGCTAGTCAAAATTATTCTCCTTACAAACAAATGCATTGAGTAAAGAGTTGGGGACTGGGGAAAGGTTTGTGATTACATAGAGCTGTAAATTTTATTTATGTTTTAATTGAATAAATAACACAGACTATGTTCACACAAAGAAGATGTGATAACTAAAGTTTGAGCTAATTGATTGAATGGAGATGAAAATTTAATTTTCTACAGTGATTTATTAAGATCTAGATAGAATCTAGTGCCAAATAGGTTAATGAAAACTGATGAATGAATAAATGAATGAATGAATAAATAAGTTTATTGGCCAAATATTCACATACAAGAATTTGTCTTGGTGCTCCGCCCGCAATTGACAACATGACATACAGCGACAGTTAGGAATTACACATAAAACATTAAACACGAATAATAAAACAATATTGATGAATTAAATAAAATACCAGAGCAAAAGGAGGCTACAGATTTTTGGTTATTGAGTAGAGCTACTACTCATGGAAAAAAAGCTGTTTTTATATGTGGCTGTGGCAGCTTTGACAGTCCGGAGTCTCCATCCAGAGGGAAGTGATTCAAAGAGTTTGTGGCCAGGGTGAGAGGGGTCAGAGATGAGCTTACCTGCTCACCTCCTGGCCCTTGCAGTGTAGAGTTTGTCAATGGAGGGAAGGTTGTGGCAGATTGTGCTTCCTCAGCTGCCACAGGTTTGCCACTGCTACACGGGTGGTTTTAAACTTAATAAGGGGGGTGGGGTGTCGAATAGGATAGTGGAGGATGGAGTTAAAGGGAAAGGGTTTCTTAAATGTGTGAGCGTAGAGAGAGAGGGGTGTAAAATGAGGGTAGAAGCAATAGGTAGCAAGGTGAAAAGTAAAAGTGGCAGGCCGGCAAATCCAGGGCAAAAATCAAAAAGGGCCACTTTTCAGCATAATAGTATAAGGGGTAAGAGTGTTGTAAAAACAAGCCTGAAGGCTTTGTGTCTCAATGCAAGGAGCATTCGTAATAAGGCGGATGAGTTGAATGTGCAGATAGCTATTAATGACTATGATATAGTTGGGATCACGGAGACATGGCTCCATGGTGACCAAGGCTGGGAGCTGAACATCCAGGGATATTCAATATTCAGGAGGGATAGACAGAAAGGGAAAGGAGGTGGGGTAGCGTTGCTGGTTAGAGAGCAGATTAACGCAATAGAAAGGAAGTACATTAGCTTTGAGGATGTGGAATCGATATGGGTAGAGCTGCGAAACACTAAGGGGCAGAAAACGCTAGTGGGAGTTGTGTACAGGCCACCTAACAGTAGTAGTGGAGTTGGGGATGGCATCAAACAGGAAATTAGAAATGCGTGCAACAAAGGTAAAACAGTTATAATGGGTGACTTCAATCTACATATAGATTGGGTGAATCAAATTGGCAAGGGTGCTGAAGAAGAGGATTGCTTGGAATGTATGCGGGATAGTTTTCTAAACCAAGATGTAGAGGAACCAACGAGTGAGCAGGCTATTCTAGACTGGGTAGTGAGTAATGAGGAAGGGTTAGTTAGCAGTCTTGTTGTGCGTGGCCCCTTGGGCAAGAGTGACCATAATATGGTTGAGTTCTTCATTAGGATGGAGAGTGACATCGTTAATTCAGAAACAAGGGTCCTGAACTTAAATAAAGGTAACTTTGAGGGTATGAGACGTGAATTGGCCAAGATAGACTGGCGATTGATTCTTAATGGGTTGACGGTGGAAATGCAATGGAAGGCATTTAAAGACTGCATGGATGAACTACAACAATTGTTCATCCCAGTTTGGCAAAAAAATAAATCAGGGAAGGTAGTGCATCCTTGGATAACAATGGAAATCAGGGATAGTATCAAAACAAAAGATGAAGCGTACAAATTAGCCAGAAAAAGCAGCCTACCAGAGGACTGGGAGAAATTCAGAGACCAGCAGAGGAGGACAAAGGGCTTAATTAGGAAAGGGAAAATAGATTATGAAAGAAAACTGGCAGGGAACATAAAAACTGACTGCAAAAGCTTTTATAGATATGTGAAGAGAAAAAGATTAGTTAAAACAAATGTAGGTCCCTTGCAGTCAGAAACGGGTGAATTGATCATGGGGAACAAGGACATGGCAGACCAATTGAATAACTACTTTGGTTCTGTCTTCACTAAGGAAGACATAAATAATCTACCGGAAATAGCAGGGGACCAGGGGTCAAATGAGATGGAGGAACTGAGTGAAATCCAGGTTAGCCGGGAAGTGGTGTTAGGTAAATTGAATGGATTAAAGGCCGATAAATCCCCAGGGCCAGATAGGCTGCATCCCAGAGTACTTAAGGAAGTAGCCCCAGAAATAGTGGATGCATTAGTGATAATTTTTCAAAACTCTTTAGATTCTGGAGTAGTTCCTGAGGATTGGAGGGTAGCTAATGTAACACCACTTTTTAAAAAGGGAGGGAGAGAGAAAATGGGGAATTATAGACCAGTTAGTCTAACGTCGGTAGTGGGGAAACTGCTAGAATCAGTTATTAAAGATGGGATAGCAGCACATTTGGAAAGTGGTGAAATCATTGGACAAAGTCAGCATGGATTTATGAAGGGTAAATCATGTCTGACGAATCTTATAGAATTTTTCGAGGATGTAACTAGTAGAGTGTATAAGGGAGAACCAGTGGATGTGTTATATCTGGACTTTTAGAAGGCTTTCGACAAGGTCCCACATAAGAGATTAGTATACAAACTTAAAGCACACGGTATTGGGTGTTCAGTATTGATGTGGATAGAGAACTGGCTGGCAGACAGGAAGCAAAGAGTAGGAGTAAACGGGTCCTTTTCACAATGCAGGCAGTGACTAGTGGGGTACCGCAAGGCTCAGTTCTGGGACCCCAGCTATTTACGATATATATTAATGATTTGGACGAGGGAATTGAATGCAACATCTCCAAGTTTGCGGATGACACGAAGCTGGGGGGCAGTGTTAGCTGTGAGGAGGATGCTAGGAGGCTGCAAGGTGACTTGGATAGGCTGGGTGAGTGGGCAAATGCATGGCAGATGCAGTATAATGTGGATAAATGTGAGGTTATCCACTTTGGTGGCAAAAACAGGAAAGTAGATTATTATCTGAATGGTGGCCGATTAGGAAAGGGGGAGATGCAACGAGACCTGGGTGTCATGGTACACCAGTCATTAAAAGTAGGCATGCAGGTGCAGCAGGCAGTGAAGAAGGCGAATGGTATGTTAGCATTCATAGCAAAAGGATTTGAGTATAGGAGCAGGGAGGTTCTACTGCAGTTGTACAGGGTCTTGGTGAGACCACACCTGGAGTATTGCGTTCAGTTTTGGTCTCCTAATCTGAGGAAAGACATTCTTGCCATAGAGGGAGTACAGAGAAGGTTCACCAGACTGATTCCTGGGATGTCAGGACTTTCATATGAAGAAAGACTGGATAGACTCGGTTTGTACTCGCTAGAATTTAGAAGATTGAGGGGGGATCTTATAGAAACTTACAAAATTCTTAAGGGGTTGGACAGGCTAGATGCAGGAAGATTGTTCCCGATGTTGGGGAAGTCCAGAACAAGGGGTCACAGTTTAAGGATAAGGGGGAAATCTTTTAGAATTCTCTCCCGCAGAAGGTAGTTGAGGCCAGTTCATTGGCTATATTGAAGAGGGAGTTAGATGTGGCCCTTGTGGCTAAAGGGATCAGGAGGTATGGAGAGAAGGCAGGTACAGGATACTGAGTTGGATGATCAGCCATGATCATATTGAATGGCGGTGCAGGCTCGAAGGGCCGAATGGCCTACTCCTGCACCTATTTTCTATGTTTCTATGTTGCATCCAACAACCTTCTCAGCTGATCGGACGATTCGCTGCAGCATCCGGATATCGTGCTTGGTGGTTGAACCAAGCCAAACCATGATGGAGAAGGTGAGGACAAACTCTACGATGGCCGTATAGAATTGGACCATCATTGCCTGTAGCAGATTATGCTTCCTCAGCTGCCACAGGAAGTACATCCTCTGTTGTGCCTTTTTGACTGGAGTCGATGGTGGCCCCCCATTTAAGGTCCTTGGAGATGATGGTTCCCAGGAACTTAAAAGACTCCGCAGATGTGGTGTTGTTGATGGTGTGTGGGGTGAGGAGAAGGGGAGCTCTCCTAAAGTCCGCAATCAATTCCACTGTCTTACGAGCATTGAGCTCCAGGTTGTTGTGATGGCACCAGGACGCCAGCTGTGTCACTTCCTGTCTGTAGGCAGATTCCTCCCCATCCTGGATCAGTCCAATCAGGGTTGATCAACAATAACTTCCAAAGCTTTCCTTACTGGAAATATACTTGGAAAGGAAAAATGTTCAGGGTTCTGACGAGCAAGAATGAAATTAGCGGAGTCAGGGGATATGGGGAGAAGGCAGGAACGGGGTACTGATTAGGGATGATCAGCCATGATCACATTGAATGGTGGTGTTGGCTCGAAGGGCCGAATGGCCTACTCCTGCACCTATTATCTATTGTCTATTGTCCATTGTCTATAATTAGGCAACAAATAGTGGCATATGACTTCAGAGAAAACAACTGTTGTTGCCATCATTGCAGTGCAGCAAATGGCTGAAGTTCATTTCCATTATTTAACATAACAAATAACAATGCACCACAGGTTTAAAGCCAAATAAAGGCATTGACAAATAGTTCAATCCATCTCAACAGCTTGGCATCCAAGTCGTTTCTCTGTGTGCTGGGTGAAAATTAAGCCGATGATTTCCTTGTCCAGCTACGTGCCCTTTCTTTCTAACATTTTTCACAAGATTGACTATCTGCACCCATCCACATAATAGTCTTTATTTTACTGGCAGATTTAAATAGCTAATTTTTTGCATGAATCAAATAGGCAGTAAAATATATGGAAGAAATAAAATAATAATAGGCCTATCTCAGCAGTTGGGGGCATTACACTGTGACATCATGTTGTTAAGTAACTTTGGAACATCCCCAAATAGTTTTAACATTAAATAGACACAAAATGCTGGAGAAACTCAGCGGGACAGACAGCATCACTGGGTAGAAGGAATGGGTGTCGATTTGGGTCGAGACTCTTCTTCAGACAGTTTTTAATATTAAATGGATGATTGCTTTTCTTAAGAATTTAGCTCCCCTAAAGAGTGACTGAGCACATGCACTCATTCTTGCTACTAATTATGTGCAAATTAGTTGTATTAATCAAGTGTAAGCCCCACTATTTCTACAAAAGTCACAATCAGTAGTTTTCAAAATGGGAAGAGATAAGTAATAGTAAGATTAAACGAGAACTTACCCGTTTGAAGTTTGATCGTTATTTTATGAGGAGTAACGTTGAGGGATTACGTGAAGAACCCCGCCAGGACGCATGCGTGTCATTCTTCAAAGCAGCGGTGTGAAATCACAGATAACGGTAATGACTAAACATAGTAAGATTAGAGAAGAGATACCAGTTGAGTATATGATCAAGGGTGGGAGCGGAGGGCACGTAATCCCTCAACGTTACACCTCATAAAATAACGATCAAACTTCAAACTGGTAAGTTCTCGTTTAATCTTACTATTTTACTTCGGAGTCACGTGAGTGACTACGTGAAGATTTTAAAGCTCTGTGATTTCATGCCGTGGAAATGAGTCCATGCATCACATCTGCCTTGATTATGGGGAGAATAGTGTTAACATCATTAGACATCAATACGATATTGAAACCCCAACGATAAATATATTAACACCAATTATTGCCCCTATTTATGGGGTAAATTATATTACAGAACTTAAATTTGTTTCTGAAAATGTTCCAGGTTCAATGACTGGTTTGTTATAAAGTCGTTGGAAAGTTACCTCCCTTGACCATCCTGCTGTCTTGAGGATTTTGGTCCATAGGAACGTCCAACTTCATAGCTGCCGATGTAGTTGCAGCCCTGGTGGAGTGAGATTTAAAAATGCTAGTGTCTACTCCAGCCTTTATTAGGACCTTTTTTAGCCATCTAGAGATGGTCTGGACTGTCACTGAGTGGCTGTTTGTAGCTGATTAAAGTGACATTTCTTTCCCTCTGATGATCTTAGTATACTCCATATATAATAGTAAGTGTGTTACAATACAGAGACGACCATCTGTCGGGTAGGCCCTGAATTCTGTTTTTTAGGCCTGCTGACCCCTGCCTGTTCTGTTTGACTATTTCATTGATGTGAAAAGTTAAATTTCCAGATGAAATAATCATGTTGTCCAGCCTTAGTTTCTGTAGTGACTGGACCCTTTGTGACGTGACCAAGGCCATCAGCATGACTGTTTTCATAGTCAGTTTCTGTAGGGACAGAGCTGTAGCTGGAGACCAGTTTCTTAACATGGTCAGTACAATGCTCACATCCCATATTTGGGAGTACCTGGTTCTTGGGGGATTAACATTAAAATGCCCCTCATGAGTTTGGTTACCAGGGTGTGTCCCAACAGAATGCCGCTCTGTTCCTTGCCACAGGTATGTTGACAGAACACTTCTGGCGCAGTTGATGGCACTATGACTGAGCCTCTCATCGTAATGGAGGCTTGCCAGGAATTGCAGAACAGATGGGATGTTCATAGATCTGTGGGTGATGTTTATTGTTGTGACAGTACTTCCCATTTCTTGATGACACCAAGTACTGTTTTTTGGTGGACTGTCCGTGGGCCGCTGAAATAATATCCACTGTTTGGTCCGTCAGTCCCAGGTGTAGTAGAGGTGCTTTCAACTCTATAAATTAATAGGTTTATATAATTATGACATGGGTAACTACCCCTTGTTGTGGGAAGAACCAGTAAATTAGGTCTATGATGGATGGTTATTTTCATGGGAACCAGAACCTGGGGCAGTGGTACAGATGCATTTTCGCTGCATTGGTTCTAAAACCACGTCGTGTATCACCGGGACCCATGGTTGAGTAGGCCAATCGGGTACTATCAAAATACCAGACGCGGAGTCTACTGTATATTCCTAAATACCCGGCTGATGAGGCAGAAGGAGGGAATGCATAAATAAATAATCCCCCAATGCAGCGAAAATGCATCTGTACCACTGCCCCAGGTTCTGGTTCCCATGAACATAATTCGATAACTGGTGAGAGCATGGATGCGAATAGGTCGATATCTGGTGTTCCATACCGTGCTGTAATTTCAGGAATACATTTTTTATCCAACATCCATTCAGTGTTTTCATAGAATTAGCGTGACCTGTTGTCTGCCACTAAATTCAGTTTACCTGGTAAGTAGGTAGCTGATATCCAAATATCTCTCTGGATACACTATTGCCAAATTGTGTTGGCCAGATTGTCACATGATGTCGATATGTTTCCACCCATATGGTTGATATATGCTACCACGGTGGTGTTGTCAATATGTAGTCTAACATGCTGGTGATATAACCCAGAACAATATGACTTAAAGCCATGGAATGCACTCAACATTCCCAGGTAGTTTATGCCCAGTGTTTGTAATAATGATGCCTCCTGTGCATTCCATCTCTCCCACAGCTGGAGATGGAATTGGTAGCATCCCATCCAAGTGCACTGGCATCAGTATGTAGTTCCATAGACGGGTAGCTGATAATGTTTGGATCGGAACAATTTTGATAATGTAAAGGTCTGATTTGTGTGGCTGGAAACGCAGCCACTATAATGCCAATTTTACTTCGGAGTCACGTGAGTGACTACGTGAAGAACCCGCTCAGTGCGCAGGCGCGGCATTAAGCCAGCAGTGCAACAGCGGCGGCAGCTGGAGTCAGGCTCTCTAGCTGCACCTTAAAACGGACCGTCAGGTAAGTATACGGTGCGAGTGGAATAACGAAGTGGAGAGTGGAGTTGTGTTTTGCCTTGCAGAAAAATGTCGACACAACATAGAAAACTCTCCAAGAGAACTGCCCCGGCTTTAACTCCACCAGAGGAGCGTTCCATTCCAGCGGGGCAGCAACTGGCGGCAGCGTCGCTCTCAGAGCGTTTCGCTATCCCCGAGACCGAGCCGAGCCCAGTCTCGCCAAAGCCTGCACGGCAGACTGGGAAAGCGGCCAGGAAGTCCAACCGGCCGGTCATCTCCGATTCGTCGGAGGGGGACTAGTCTCCACCAAAGCGGAGCAGAGACAGCCGCCTGAGCTGCATTCAGCAGCTCCTGGAGCAGATGCTCCACCGGGACACGCAGCAAGAGCGCTCCCGGGGAGGAAGGACAGGTACCTCCTCCACAGTGTCTTGTGCACTGCCCTCTGCTCCCTCATTACTGGAGGCTAGCATTGGTGACCAGGACTGGGCTGGTCTGGAACAGGGGCAGGCGGACGAATTCGGGAGTATGCCAGGGGTGCAGGAACATGAAGAGCTGTTGGGTGTGGTGGACCGCTTTGTAGCAACCCCACGGGCTGGAGCACCGCTGGAACCAAGAATGGCGGCCAGCATCAACCATCTGTCCAACAAGCCGTTATTGGAAAAGGTGCTCGCTGAGGTGCTGGAACAACACACAGCACCAGAAAACTGTGAGGCACTCAAAGTAAAGACTGTCAACAGCCAAATCTGGGGGCATGTGGGGACACACATCAGGACCCAAGAACTTAAGCTACAGCGGATCCTAAGGCTCCTGACGTCAGCCATCACAGCCTTTGCTCGTTCCGTGGAGACCACGGAGATGGATACCTGCCAGCAGGATGTGCTGGCATTAATGTGTACCACACAATTTGAGATAAACAATCTCCGGAGGGAAAACATAAGACCTGCCCTCAACCCCAAATTTTCTGGCTTGTGTAAAGCCCCAGCTGCGGAGACGGACGCACTGCTATTTGGGAAGGATCTCAGTAAAAAACTGAAGGAGATGGAGGAAGCATCGAAAACCTTCGGCCTAATGAGGGCAGGCCCCGGGACGAGCAAAACAAGACCTCCGATACCCAAGCGGCAGCACCACACGGCATCCACCAGTCGACGTCCGCAATATGGGACTGGTGAACGCTTGGGGTCCGCACATTATCCCCAAAGATCTTTTTTAGATCAGGGCCCACAGCGGACCCCCTGGAAAATGCGCCTCCCCCCAACATCGCCAGCACGTCAGAACAGAACATTCAAGAACACAAAGAAACAGAATCGCCAATAACCATGGAGGTAGGTGGGTCTGGTTCCTACCAGCATATAGAGAATAAGGGTGCTTTACTAACAGGGGGGAGATTACACTTGTTTAAAGAAGCATGGGATATGGTCACGAGTGACAAGTATATACTCAACAGCATTAGTGGATATAAAATTCAGTTTATACAAGAAAAAACGTCGCCAGTTCAACATTGGCCCCAAAGGGTATTTTCTCCCTCCGTCAAAGAGCAACGGGAGGGACAAGCTGAACTGGTGAGACTTATCACAAAGGGGGTCATAGAAAAGACCAAACATGAACCCTTGGAATTTGTATCCAATATATTCACCAAAACCAAAAAAGATGGTGGATGTCGCATCATCATTGACTTAACATCACTAAACAAGTTTGTTAAGTATATACATTTCAAAATGGAAACATTTGTTACTGCTACACAACTGATTTCCAAAGGATACTACATGGCAAGCATTGATCTCAAAGATGCTTACTATCTAATACCCATACATAAGGATCATAGCAGATACCTAAAATTTATCTGGATGGGGCAGCTGTGGCAGTACAAAGCATTGCCCAATGGGCTCACTTCAGGCCCAAGATTATTTACAAAAATATTGAAGCCAGCCATGGCAATACTAAGGAAACAAAAACATATTGTCATGGCATACTTGGATGATATCCTCATAGTGGGGAAAACAATGGAACTGGCTGTGGCAGCAGTCTCAGCTACAAAACAGCTCCTTGAAACTCTGGGGTTCGTCGTACATCCAGAAAAATCTAAGTTAAATCCATCCACTATCATGGACTACCTGGGTTTCACAATTAACTCAGTCCATATGACTGTTACTCTGCCAAGGCAGAAAATGATTGGATTAGCACAATCATGCAATAACTTAATGGTCAACAAAATGCCAACTATTCGACAAGTAGCAACAGTAATTGGAAAAATGGTAGCAGCATTCCCGGCTACACAATTTGGACCTTTGCACTATCAAAATTTACAAAGAGCAAAGGTACAGGCACTAAAATGACATAGAGGTCACTATGATCGTGTCATGATATTACCCAAGGAAGCAATATCAGAGCTACAGTGGTGGACACAAAATGTTTGGCATAGTTTTAGTCCTATTATCATCACTAACCCTACTTTAGTTCTTCAGACAGATGCAAGTGCTCAAGGCTGGGGAGCAACTAACTCCATATCCAGCACAGGTGGTAGATGGACTAACCCAGAGTCATCATTACTATCCACACTGGGCATTAACTATTTAGAAATGTTGGGAGCCTTTTATGGTTTAAAAGCATATGTATCCAATATGCAGCACTTGCATGTTCGGTTACAACTTGATAATACTACGGTGGTGGCTTATATTAACCATATGGGCGGCATAAAATCTTTATCATGCGACAAATTGGTCAATATGATTTGGCAATGGTGTGTCGAAAGACATATTTGGCTTTCAGCTACCTATCTACCAGGTAAGCTAAACACAGTGGCAGACACCAGGTCACGCAAATTCAATGACAACATCGAATGGATGTTAAACCCTAAAGTATTTACTAAAGTTGTCAAGCAATATGGAATGCCAGATATCGATTTATTTGCATCAAGACTAAATCACCAGGTACCTATGTATGTCGCTTGGGAACCAGACCCAGAGGCAGCAGCGGTAGATGCCTTCGCGCTGGATTGGGGAAAGTTCTTTTTCTATGCCTTTCCCCCCTTCTGCCTCATCAGTCGGGTACTTCGCAAAATACAGATGGACTCTGCTTCTGGTATTTTGATGGTGCCCGACTGGCCTACACAGCCATGGTTCCCAGTACTACATGACATGGTGGTAGAATCACCTATGGTGTTTCCCAGTGATCCAGGACTATTAACTCACCCAGTATCAGGCATAAGCCACCCATGCCATGAAGGCATTAAACTCCTGGGTTGCAGGTTCTGAACAGACCTTACGTGGACCTGGGATTGTCGGAACAAACCATCACCACCATGTCAGCATCCCTTCGAACATCCACCAAAAGGCAGTACTTAACCAACATCAAAAAATGGGAAAAGTACTGCCAGGAAACAGGGACAACATATGAAACAGCCACAGTAACCAACGTATTGGAGTTCCTGGCCTATCTGCACCATCATGAAGGGATCAGCTACAGTGCCATCAACACAGCACGTAGTGCTCTTTCCGCTTACCTCAAACCAGCAGGACATCAGGCAATGGGATCCCATCCACTGGTGGTAAAACTTATGAGGGGCATTTATAATATTAAGCCCCCCAAGCCCAGGTATACTCATATTTGGGACATCAGTGTCGTCCTGACATACCTCAGGGAATGGCCACCAGCTAGATCCCTCAGCCTCGAGCAGTCAACACTGAAAACGCTCATGCTGATGGCACTCGTATCCGCTCAGAGGGTCCAGTCACTACACAAATTAAGACTGGACAACATGGTGACAACCTCAGATCAGATCACATTCATTCTACAAGGTCTGGTGAAACAAAGCAGGCCAGGAACATCCAATCCACTAGTAGTATTCCGGGCCTACCCACCAGAGCCACGATTATGTGTGGTGACCTATCTACTACAGTATATAGACACAACCCACAACATCAGAGGGAGTGAACAAGCCTTATGGGTCAGCCACAAAAAACCTCATGGCCGGGTAACAAGCCAAACCATCTCAAGATGGCTAAAACAGGTACTGACAGCTGCCGGGATAGATATTAATATCTTTAAATCTCATTCCACTAGGGCAGTGTCCACATCAGCGGCAGCAAGAATGGATGTACCTATTGACCTCATTCTGAATACAGCAGGATGGTCAAGGGAATCAACATTCAGAACGTTTTACAACAAGCCGTTGATGAAACCTGATTTATTTGCAGCAAAAATATTAGAAGCTGCAAATATTTAATTTAAGCCCGGGGGAGCAATTTATTTTGTTATTGTTAATAAATACCTTTTTGTTTCTTGAAAAACAGATTCATTGGTTAATTACGATAACACTTCCTCCCTCAAGAACTTCGGCAGTGAGTGAATAAAACTGTTACACGGTTTGAAATCACAGAGCTTTGAAATCTTCACGTAGTCACTCACGTGACTCCGAAGTAAAATAGTAAGATTAAACGAGAACTTACCAGTTTGAAGTTTGATCTGTATTTTATGAGGAGTTACGATGAGGGATTACGTGCCCTCCGCTCCCACCCTCATTATATGGATCAAACTGATAAATTGATGTCTCTTTTTCTTTACTATGTTTACTTCAAATACTTGTGTCTATCTGTGATTCCACACCGCTGCTTGGAAGTATGCCGCGCCTGCGCACTGAGCGGGTTCTTCACGTAATCCCTCATCGTAACTCCTCATAAAATACAGATCAAACTTCAAACTGGTAAGTTCTCGTTTAATCTTACTATTATTCTTGCTACCAGTCTGATGGATGGTTTTGTTTAGCTGCAAGCCTCCATTAAGGCTGTAACCTTTTCTTTCGGCAAAGTCACTGACATGTGAACTGTGTTAAGGGTGTACCGCAGATGATCCATTGTGTTAAATAACATCTGTGGTCACCTCTAATGGGTACTGTATAGTAAGCATCTTTTAATACGATGCTTGTCATGTAGTAACCTAGGAATCAATTGCTTAGCAGTAACAAAGGTTCCCATCTAGTAATGAATATAAAGTACGAAAGTATTCAAATTAGTCAAATCGATGATGATGTGGCAACCACCATCTATGTTATGATAAAGATTTTGGACACGAATTCCTGTGATTCGTGTTGGATATCCTCCATTACTCCTTTTTTATATGGGCACTGTAGTTCAGTATGCGCTTTTGATTTTTACTTTGCCTGTAAGCACGAACATTCGGTTCGGTACATGCTGAACTGGAGGATTATGTTTTGTATAAATTCTATGGTATAACCCTATACTTCTGAAAATAGAAGTGTCGGTAGTTAATTCATTCCATGCATCCAGATAGAATTGTAATCTCCCACCAACCTCGTAAGGAACCAGACCCACCTTCCTCCATGGTTACTATTAGTAGGTTTGTTACTTTTTCGGCATCCTCCGAGGACGTTGAGGTGCCGGTGTCTGGATCTGTAGTTGGGTCGGTGTTGAGGATTAGCGCATTCCCCAGGAAGGTGTTTTTAGACGTTGCTTTAATGAGCCCCACGGTTTTACCCTCTTTGTCAAGTTCTTTTACCTGTTTTGATAAGCTGCCTCCAAATAGTAATATTGGTGGTTTGGAGGTTCCAGGTTTGCATAGGCCTGCAAATTAGGGTCTAAAGCCGGTTGGATGGCACTTCTTCCTAATGCTGTTTACTCGTATTGGTAGTTGCAAAATAAAGCCAGTGCATCCTGGTGATCTTGTGTCATGTCTTTTTTGTTTATTGTGCGGCCGAAACCCGTAATTCCCGCTGTTAGGACTTTCAGAACTTGCTGTTGTTTCAAGTCCCTGGCCCTGCCATGTTTTCAAATACACTGGTTAATACTGGGAACATTCAGTGTTTTGCAGTTCCCTGATGGTAAGTGTCTTCCAATAGGTTTTCTTGCACCCCATGTGCACTAGGGGTATGTTCTGCACCACTCTTCAGGTTCAGCCCAGAATTGACCCCCTATGCTCCCCTCTGATGAGGGAGAAACACTGTGCAGCCCTACAAGAGGTACTGACTTACTAGCTGCCCCCTGTGACTAGTCTCCATCTCCCGGAGCCTGCCACTTACCCGCTCCAACAGCCGCTCCAGCTGGCTCCGATGCTCTCGGGCACTGGCCACCTCATGGTCACTGGCCGTCGCGGCTGCTCCTGAAGCCGCTACTCCTGAAGCCGCTCCTGCTCCAGTTCCTGCAGCCGCTCCAACCGGCTCCAGTGCTCACGGGCACTGGCCGTCGCGGCTGCTCCTGAAGCCGCTCCTGCTCCAGCTCTTGCAGTCAGCCCAGGATTGACCCTCCGTGCTCCCCTCTGATGAGGGAGAACACTGTGCAGCTCCACAAGAGGTACTGCTGTGGGGCTTACTAACTGCCCACTGTGGCTAGCCTCCATCTCCCGGAGCCTGCCACTTTGGAGTATTTCCTCCAGCAGCCGCTCCAACCGGCTCCAATGCTCACGGGCACTGGGTGTCGCGGCTGCTTGAAGCTGTTCCTCCTGCAGCCGCTCCAACCGGCTCCAATGCGCACGGGCACTGGCCGCTCGCGACTGCTCCTAATTCCGCTCCAACCGGCCCCAATGCGCACGGGCAATGGCCGCTTGCGGCTATTCAGAGTCGGACTCATCGGAGTCAACGACTCTGTTAGTTTTTTGCTTCGCTCTAACGCCCGGCCGTGGCCGGTGCGGGAGCGAAGTCGGGCACAGCTGTTCCCATTACAGGAGATTGGCGTGCCGTTGGCCGCTGCTGCCGGCTGCCCGCAACTCCGCGGTTCTCCCCCGCCAGCTTTCCCGCAGCCTTCGTGGATCTGGTCCATGTCTCCACCTGTAAGGTAAGTGGAAGGAACGCAGAGTCTCCTTACCTGCTGTTCCCGACTTTCAAATTCTGGAACGCAGAGTCTCCTTACCTGCTGTTCCCGACTTTCAATTTTTGCCGCTAAGGGGAACGTCATTCCCCCTACTGTGACTCGTTGCAATGCGTGTAGCGATATATGACACGCATGCGTCCTGGCGGGGTTCTTCACGTAGTCACTTACGTGACTCCGAAGTAAAATAGCATGCAGGCAACCAAACCTTACAGTGTAGGATTGAGATAATAGCTAGGACAATGACGGCGATGCCAACATTTGAAACATGGAAGATGGACACCAAAGAAAAAGAAGATAGCTAGGAACATGATAACATGGTGTTGCAGCAGTTAATGCTGCTGCCTCTCAGCTCCAAAAACCCATGTTCACTCATAATAGTAATAACTGTCTTCATGGTTGCATGTTCTGATTAAACAGGGATGGTCTTCCTTTTATGCAGTACAGATACATTTCATAGGTGCTCTGCTGAGATTGCATAGATGTGCTACAGGGTTAATTGGATATTGTAAATTGCCCCTTTTAGTGAAGGTAAATGGCAAAATAATCAAAAGAATGTTGATGGTGAGAAAAAATCAATTGTAAGACGACAAAGAGAGGGAGTGGGGGGACTGGAACTGATGGGATTGCTCTTTTGGGAATCGAAGCGTGAATCTGCCTCCTATTTGTCGAATGGTGCTGTTGGATATATTTTCACCCGTTGCCTGTTACAGTTTTAATTCTGAGTTATATATTTACAGGCAAGCTGAGAGATATTATCACCTGCAATAAGTCAATCTTTGTTTAGCAGCAGTACCAAAATCCTGTCTTAATATCACACATTAATTCTGTGCGACAATGGGAGCTCTCTTAAGGGCCTGTCCCACTGACGCGACTTTTCAACGACTGTCTTCGACCTTCGGGGCACTCGCCTGAAGAACCGCGAGCTGGATCGACCGTCAGCGATGAAACCGCGAGCTGGATCGACCGTCAGCGATGAAACCGCGAGCTGGATCGACCACACACACACACACACACACACACACACACACACACACACACACACACACACACACACACACACACACACACACACACACACACACACACACACACACACACACACACACACACACACCGCAAAGGCGGGGGCCAGGGAAAGCGGGGTAGAGCTGTCTGAAATTCACACGGTGCAAAACCAAGGTGATACCCACGATGACCAGGAAGGTAAAATACATCCTTTAATAGAGCGGGGGGAGGGGGGGGGGGGTAACAGGTAGAAGGGGGGGGATGGGAGAAGGGGAGACCAGAGTGGGGGGGAGAAGGAGTGGAGACATTTTTAAAAAGCCAGACAACTTTTGATAAAGTTTAGCGGGCATTTAACATTATTGGTCGGTTTCCTTGGTTCTGAAAACTCGTGCTTACGTTTTTTTTTCCCCAATGAGCCAATTAAAATGCCCAGTCAGCAAAGGAGATTGCCTACCACTACCTCGACTACCTATAACTACATGGCGCCCCCACTATCACTGCACTACGAGTTCAAAAGAACCATGCCGACCAATATTTACTCGCGGAAATTTTTTCAGCATGTTGAAAATTTTTCCTTGACCAAACAGGTCGCGAGTATGCGGGAACTTCCCTCGAGCATGAAGAAGAGTTACAGTGACCTCCTAGAACCACGTGTCATCCATGCTACGAGTTTGTGGCGAGCGCACGCCCTTTATTGTGGTGTTCTCCAAAACATTTTGCAAATGCAATGTCATGAATTGTACCATTTAACAGTCTCAAGTATATCAATTTACAAAGCACAAAGCCAGTTGTTACATTAGTCGAAAACGGATGTGCTACTGCATACGTGTAAATTTACTATTTGTACTGTGTTTATACACAGCAGAGACTGTACGTATAAAGAATGAAAAAAGTATCTAATCTGAAGTTGTGGAAATACCTGAAAACTATATGTTTGCAACAAAAAAGTAGAAGCAGGCTGAGGCAATTGGTGGGCTTGTTATTTCACTTTAAAAAAGAAAATGTATTCTTGTATAAATCCTAAATTTAAACTTTAGATGCAGTTTATGAGCCTGTTTGGACTATGTTTCACACAATAGCTATGTATGTGGACCTATTGATAAAATCAATTCAGTTCACGCTGTTGAGCCTACAAACCTGATAAGCAAACCTATCTAAAACATTAGTTTGCCAAATAAAAATAGCTTCCAACTATGCCAGAGAATGTTGTCACCACAAGTGATAGATATAGCTGCAGTCAGAGAGCTGTAGTAAAGTCTAAATTTACAAAACTAAGTGCAAAGTATCAAATGTGAATTTATACTGCCACGGGCTGTTTAAGCATGAGTTAAGACAATTACTCTGGCAAGTTCAACCAGACACCATTGACAGACCATGTGTGAGCTCTGACATTGAGACCACATGGGAGCTGTGGCGCGATGAATACGTGGAAGCACCCACAAGAACAGCTTGATGAAACAACCACCTGCTATGGCAGTAGTGCACTACTACCAGGAATACTGAGAAGTGCAACTCACAAATATAGCAGTGGGCTTAAAGAATTGCTCGCATTAGGACGAGTTTACAAGTCGCCTATTACATAAGTAGAGGAATCCTTGTAGTGGTCGGCATGGACAAGTTGGGCCAAAAGGCATGCTTCCGTGTTCTATGACTCTATTACTCTATTAAGTAACTTGTACAATGAATTATTCAAATGTCAAAATGGTTGATTAGTTTTTCTCCGGAGTTTATATGACCTTGACACTACGAACAATAATGTATTTCCTTTCACACAAAACAACATAAGCATTTGAACATTACGTAGTGATCTTAGATTCTAGTTGAATACGTAAGCACTGATCTTGGCTTGCCTTTTTCTGTCCTTAATCTTGGATGCTAGGATGGTATTGACATATTTATCAATACCTGTAATTCTTTATTATAACCAGCTTTTAATTCCTTATGACTGACTTTACATCCTTAAACACATCTGATATTGGCAAGGCCATCTTTTGTATGTGGTAGGCAAAAATCTTTTGCGGAAAAAAAGAATGAAAATCTTCTAATTACCAAGCAAGTCTAAGAAAGATAGTCAGATCTATTTCTTTTGTTGCTGACTAATATTTTTTTACAGTCCACTGAGAGAATGTTATTTGTCAAAAAAAGCAAGGAAAGATTAATAAACTGCAAAATACTTGGACTTCATAACAGCCACAAGGAATACCTTGTGCTTATGCAAGGTTTCATGATATAATTGAATATACACAACCCCTTCCGCCCCCACCTCCACACACCACTCCCCTGCCCCCACATGTCCACTCCCCCCACCCCTACACACCCCTCCCCGCCCACACACCCCTCCCCCCACAACCCCCCTCCTGCACACCCCTCCCCCCCACAACGCCCACGCCCACACACACACACACGCACACCCCTCTCCCGCCCACACACACCCCCTTCCCACACATACACCATCCCCCACACACCCCTCCCGCCCACATACACACCTCCCCCCACCACACCCTCACAACCCCCTCCCCCCACACCACCCTCTCCCCCCTACACCTCCCTATCCACACACACCCCTCCTCCCCGTCCACCCCACACCCCTCCCACCCCCCACCCCACTTCCCTCCCCCCTCCCCTCCTCACCTCCCACACAGGAAGAAGAGGGGGAGGGATTGCTTGGGGATGAGGGGAAATGAGCCGCATCTGCGCAGTTAAGGGCTATGGGTGAGTGGTGGAATATTGCGTTGGGGGAACGGGTGAGTGGGGGAATATTGAGTTGGGGAATGGGTTGCGTTGGGGGACCAGGCCTCCCATGTGACTGGGACCCAAAGGGTCCCACTTAATCTAGTCTATATCAAAACTTGAAACCTAGCACCAAGTTACTGCAGCAATTGGAAATCTGATATAAAAACAACAAATGTTGGACGTACTGAATAGATCAAATGCTATCAATGTGAAATGTTGGTTCTTTTTTTCATTCTGCATAGATGCTGCTTGATCGGCTGAGTATCTCCAGCATGTTCTGTTATTATTTCATTGGCCTGGATTTTTCTGTAGAATGGGTTTTCTTTCAAAATTAAAACATGTTATATTTTGCAATATTAGTCTTGAGAATTGTTCCTGATGTTGGGGGAGTCCAGAACCAGGGGCCACAGTTTAAGAATAAAGGCTAAGCCATTTAGAACGGAGACGAGGAAACACTTCTTCACACAGAGAGTTGTGAGTCTGTGGAATTCTCTGTCTCAGAGGGCGGTGAGGGCCAGTTCTCTGGATACTTTCAAGAGAGAGCTAGATAGGGCTCTTAAAGATAGCGGATTCAGGGGATATAGGGAGAAGGCTGGAATGGGCTACTGATTAGGGATGATCAGCCATGATCACATTGAATGGTGGTGCAGTGTCCCCTACTCCTGCACCTATTGTCTATTGTCTATTGTCTAATTGCAAACCACACACATAAAGTCAATTTTCTTTTGGAGCCAGCGTATTCTAAGCAGTCATTATTGACCAATACAAACAGATCTGGACCTCATGACAAGTTTCTTAGTGTATATTAAAGCGACTACCTTGAAGTGCCTGAGTTTTCTATCAAGTCACTGCTTTTCCTTAATCAAAGTGACAAAGGCAATCCAGTGCTGCCCATGGAGAAGCTTCATTATTTTGGGCGTTAAATCATGTAAGCATGGAAATTGCAAAGTTTGCCATTGTAAATATAGTTAGTATTGCTGTTGTTGGTAATGCATGAAGAAGGTCATTTGAAATTTTGGCCAGAAAGGTTTTGTAGATAAGCTTTGCAATAAATTCAAGCTAGCCACTGCTGTAGCTAATAATTGATTACATCTTTCTTTGTTTTACTTCATAGCCTCATAATGTACAAAATAAGGAACGATTTGTATTTGCCCAATTAACTTTAATTAGCTGATATGGCTCTTGAATGTTCAGTTTGCTAAACAGCTGGTATGGCACATATCCTTATTTGCTCCTCAACCTATTGCTGCATATTTGTCCAATCACAGCTATGCCTCTGCTAGAATTCATCAACAAACCACTGGTAAACAGACGACTGTGGAGGGCAAGTCAATTGATATCTTCAAGGCAGTGATAGATAGATTGTTGATTAGTATGGGTGTCAGGGTTATGGGGAGAAGGCAGGAGAATGGGGTTGAGAGGCAAAGATAAATCAGCCATGATTGAATGGCGGGGTAGACTTGATGGGCCAAATGGATTATTCTGCTCCTATCACATGAACTTATTAGAAGATCCAATGCTTACATTAATTGGAGATGTTCTGCAACTAACCCTAAGAGGTTTTCTAGAATTCTTGGGGTTTTCAGCAAGATCGATAATTTTGTTTGAATTGTGGGTCAGCCCGTGAGTAACTTGTGAAAGGTAAGGGATGCATCAGGAAGAACAGCAGATTTCAGTGTGTCAAAGAAATGCAAGCGACAGCAATTCCATAAGTTTCCAGACTTGTACACCCACTGATAGGTGATAATAGCAATATGTTCAGCTCATTTTCCTTTGGCATCATTGCCATCTTCCACACATCATATCCACTGATGCACTAGTGTCTGCCTTATTAGCTCTTCTACCAAATGCAATCCTTTCTTTCACAAACAAGTTGGTGCGGAGATGAAATGCCAACGGAGCAGCAACGGGAGATAGTTACGTTATCTTCAAGGACACTTTGCCAGCACTTGAAGTGATCATAGTAGATGATTTAAAATAATCGAATTGATGCAGCTAATAGAGCTGCTTTCTCACCGCATTCGATATCAGTGTCCATTCCTGCCCATGGGTGTCGTTTCTGGGTTTGCAAGTTCTCCTGGTGACCGTGTGGGTTACCATACTGTAGTTTATGGTTTGGTCCTCTGGTTTCCTCTTCCATCCCAAATACATCCAGACCAATGGGTTAATTGCCCCCAGCATATAGATGAATGGTAGAATCTGAGGAGAGATGATGAGAATTTGAGGAGAATTAAAAAAGGATAAAGTTAGGTTCAACGTAATGGGATGGTTGGGGCGAAATTGGTGGGTTGACAACCCGTTTCCTTGCTGTATCACTCTTGAGTCTTGGCTCCAGCAGTCTGACCCAGCTTGTTTCTGGTATAAATTTAACACTGATTGTGGAGTTGACAATATAATTGGCAATATGTGCCATTAAGAATGTATAGCAACTATTTCTTCCATTCCACCATTTCTGCTTATTTTGGCGTTTCACCTCAGCATCGACTCTTTTGTGACAGACCATAATGCAGTGTCCCCTATTTCCATAATGCAGTGTCCCCTATAGCAGTCTCATCCATTAATCGCTTGGCACCTCTGCTCAGTCCACCTCGGCCCATCCGATCTCCCGGTTGATAAACACTTTAACTCCCACTCTCATTCCCACACTGACCTTTCTGGCATGGGCCTCCTCCACTGTCAGAGTGAGGCCCAACATAAATTAGAGGAACAACACGTCATGTTTTGGTTAGGCAGCTTACATTCCAGCGATATGAATATTGATTTCTCTAACTACAAGTAACCCTTGCTTTACCTCTCTCTCTGTCCTTTCCCCATCCTAGTTCTATAACTAGTTCCACTGTCCTTCTGATTAAATATTACTGATTATATGCCTCATTGTCACCTTCCCCTCAGCTAACAATGAACCATTCTGAATTTTCTTGATCATCGTCCCCTTTGATCTGTGTTTTCACACCCTACCCTTCCATATCTCTATGTCTCCCTTTCCCCTGACTCAGACTGAAGGGTCCACATTAATCAGAAAATGGTGTTAGGTAAACTGTTGTGACTGAAGGCAGATAAATCCCTTGGGCCTGACGGTCTGCATCCCAGAGTGCTCAAGGAGGTGGCCCTAGAAATCTTTTTTCAATGTTCTCTCAACTCTGGATTAGTTCCTGTGGACTGGAGGGTAGCCAATGTAACTCCACTTTTTAAGAAAGGAGGGAGAGAGAAAGCAGGGAATTATAGACCACTTTACATTACATTGGCAGTGGAGAAGATACTGGAGTCGATTATTAAAGATGTTATAGCAGCACATTTGGAAAGCAATGAAGGGATCGGTCAAAGTCATCATAGATTTATGAAGGGGAAATCATCCTCGACTAATCTTTTGGAATTTTTTGAGGATATAACAAGTAGAATGGATAAGGGAGAGCCAGTGGATGTAGTGTGTCTGAACTTTCAAAAAGCTTTTGACAAGGTCCCACACGAGATTAGTGTGCAAAATTAGAGCACATGGTATTGGGAGTAGGGTATTGTCATGGATAGAGAATTGGTTGGCAGACAGGAAGCAAAGAGTACGAATTAATGGGTCCTTTTGGCAGGCAGTGACTAGTGGGGTGCCGCAAGGCTCGGTGCTGGGACTCCAGTTATTTACAATATATATTAACGATTTAGATGAGGGAATTAAATGTAACATCTCCAAGTTTGTGGATGACACAAAGCTGGGTGGCAGTGGGAGCTGCGAGAAGGATGCTATGAGGCTGCAGGGTGACTTAGATAGGTTAGGTGAGTGGGTAGATGCATGGCAGATGCAGTATAATGTACACAAATGTGAGGTTATCCACTTCGGTGGCAAGAACAAGAAGGCAGATTATTATCTGAATGGTGTCAAATTAGGAGAAGGGGAGATGCATGGAACCTGGGTGTGCTTGGACATCAGTCACTGAAAGTAAGCATGCAGCTACAGCAGGCAGTGAAGAAAGGCAATGGCATGTTGGCCTTCATTGTGAGAGGATTAGAGTTTTAGAGCAAGGAGGTCCTACTGCAGTTGTACAAGGCCCTGGTGAAACTGCACCTGGAGTATTGTGTGCAAGTTTGGTCTCCTAATTTGAGGAAGGACATTATTGCTATTGAGGGAGTGCAGCATAGGTTATAATAATATAACCATATATAACAATTACAGCACGGAAACAGGCCATCTCGGCCCTTCTAGTCCGTGCCGAACACTTATTCTCCCCTAGTCCCATCTACCTGCACTCAGACCATAATCCTCCATTCCTTTCCCGTCCATATACCTATCCAATTGATTTTTAAATTATAAAATCGAACCTGCCTCCACCACTTCCATTGGAAGCTCATTCCACACAGCTACCACTCTCTGAGTAAAGAAGTTCCCCCTCATGTTACCCCTAAACTTCTGTCCCTTAATTCTCAAATCATGTCCTCTTGTTTGAATCTTCCCTACTCTCAATGGAAAAAGCTCATTCCACACAGCTACCACTCTCTGAGTAAAGAAGTTCCCCCTCATGTTACCCCTAAACTTCTGTCCCTTAATTCTCAAATCATGTCCTCTTGTTTGAATCTTCCCTACTCTCAATGGAAAAAGCTTATCTACGTCAACCAAGTTCACCAAGTTAATTCCCGGGATGTCGGGACTGACGTATGATGAAAGAATCGGTCGACTGGGCTTGTATTCACTGGAATTTAGAAGGATGAGAAGGGTTCTTCTGGGAACATATAAAATTCTTAGTGGATTGGACAGGGTAGATGCAGGTAAAATTTCCCCGATGTTGGGGGAGTCCAGAACCAGGGGTCACAGTTTAAGAATAAGTGGTAAGCAATTAGGACTGAGATGAGGAAAAACTTTTTCACCTAGAGATTCAGATTCAGATTCAGATTCAAACTTTATTGTCATTGTGCAGTGTACAGTACAGAGACAACGAAATGCAGTGCAGAGGCAACGAAATGCGTGTCATGCATAGATAGTTGTGAATCTGTAGAATTCTCTGCCACAGAAGGCAGTGGAGGCCAATTCACTGGATGTTTTCAGGAGAGAGGTAGATTGAACTCATAGGCCTAATGGAATCAAGGGATTATGGGGGTAAAAGCCGATACGGGGTACTGTTTGTGGATGATCAGCCATGATCACAGTGAATGGCGGTGCTGGCTCGAAGGGCCAAATGGCCTACTCCTGCACCTATTTTCTAAGTTTCTATGAAATAGCAACCTTCCATCTCTCCAGAGATGCTGCCTGTCCCGCTGAGTTACTCCACTATTTTGTGTCTATCTTCGGTGTAAACCAGTATCTGCAGTTCCTTCCTACACATCCGACCTTTCAAAAAGTGAGAAGAAACATAGGTAGAAAAAGGAAGGGTAATAGCACATGTGCAGACTGCAAGTTACAGCATAAAATGAAACGGAGAAGTGCGCTATGTTATCTGGTGAAGAAGGGACACTTTGTGAGGGTTGGGGTTTCAGATGTGATTGGCTTGTCAGAGAGTGAATGAGGTAAGAGGCAATCTTATTAGGTTAAGACTAGTTAAAAACTCATTTGAAATTGATTTCCAATCAGTCATGCATATTAACCTACTTAGTTCTGCGATGGAGCTGAATTTTAGAAATGGAATAGAGTGCGCGGCCTCTACCCTACAATAGTAAGATTAAACGAGAACTTACCAGTTTGAAGTTTGATCTTTATTTTATGAGGAGTAACGTTGAGGGATTACGTGAAGAACCTGCCAGGACGCATGCGTGCAAATCTTCAAAGCAGCGGTGTGAAATCACAGATAACAGTAAATGAACTGAACATAGTAAGATTAGAGAAATAGGATACCAGTTGAACTTTATGATCGAGGGTGGGCGTGGAGGGCACGTAATCCCTCAACGTTACTCCTCATAAAATAAAGATCAAACTTCAAACTGGTAAGTTCTCGTTTATTCTTACTATTTTACTTCGGAGTCACGTGAGTGACTACGTGAAGATTTTAAAGCTCTGTGATTTCATGCCGCGGAAACGAGTCCAGGCGTCATACACAGCATCAGTGGGCCAATGATGAGTGAACATTAATATAGCATTCAGACATGACATAGATATAGACATGTTGCTGCCATTAATGAACAATAGTGGGAATCGTAACCTCCCTCAACCTGGAGGAAGTATGAACCATACCTAACATAGAGTTGACAAATACCCCCGATCTGGCAATAGGATTATTCTGAATATTTGTACAGATTAATAGTTTGACCATTCTGCAGCCGCTAGGATGTGGTCCATAAGCCTGCTGCTGAGGTATAGCGGTCCTGGTAGAGTGGGACTCAATTTCAATGTACACTCCTGTGTATATACCAGACCCATTTAACCCTCTGGAGAAGATTTGTAGTGATTCCTTCTAACGAGGTTTTATGTAACTAACAATATTGCTAGTCAGAGTCTATGAGGCTCTTAGGGACCTTGACATATTGGTGTAGATGCGTGATCACACGCAACCCAAGGTCCATGGTATATGCAACATCTGGTTTGGGCTGTGTCCCTGTCTACTCTGCTTGACTAATCATAAACAAAACATGTTATTATAGCCCACAGATATGATCATTCTATCCAGTGTAGCAATGACTGGACCCGTAGCGCTGTACTCAATGCTATGGCATAACCACTAGTACGTGAGTTTGACCAAGGACAGGGATGTTGCTGGTGCCTATCGGCGAAGTGACGTAGCACAATGTTAACAACCCATATCTATGCGTCCCTAGGCCTAGGAGGTTTTTAGTTGACGATACCCTTCATAATCTAGACGTCAGAGGGTGAGACCGGAAAGAGTGGTTTATATTCTCCGCAGCCAAATGATGAGGAGGTACTTCAGGCACAGTAAATGGAATTTTAACTTGATGTTATAATCCCATTAAACTGAATTTCAATGTGTCAGTCATCCGTGCCGAGTTAAACGTGAAGAAGAATAAACAATACTTTCCATCTCCTGTTCGGTTTACCTGCAATCCTGCTATTCCTGCAATCTGCAGTGAGCACTCCTAATGCTTATGGTTAGACAACCCGAGCCGCAGGAAATGGTCTCTGAGAGTCTGTAAGTCTATGAATTGATTATATCATGCAGAGGATGGTTTCAACATCACAACTGAACCAGCATCTTTTTTATCCGGAAATAACCATGCGAGGTTTTATGCTCATTCCCCACATCAGCGGGAATCATGGGTATATAACCCAGGCAGGGACTATGAAACCTGGAAGCGGGAATCTTGCTGAATTTTGCAAGACCCGTCTATTGAGGCCAAATGGAGGAAGACATAAAGAACATTCCTCCCTTGTGTAGCGAGAATGCACCCTTCACCACTAATATGCCTTGTATTTTTTGCAACTGTTGATTGAGCCTGGATGCAAGCATCTCAATCGTTAGTGTTCCATCGATCCACAATGTTATTAAATGCTTTGTGATCACACATTCATTCTGTGTTGTCATTGTTGTGTTGGCATGATAATACACCAGTGCTAAATGCGGTTAGGTAAAACTATCACCGGATACTTTGATTTGATTGTACCTTTGTGATTAACATATACCACCACCAAAGTGTATCACCTTGGACTTGTGCATGCAGGTTATGCATATCCACATGCCCTTTAATGCACAGAATGCACCTGGTGTCCATTGGCAGTTGATACCATAACTGAACACTTGATAACTCATGCTAATCCCATCTGCCTCCGTAACTAGAGATGGTATTAGTAGATTTCCCATCTTTGGGCAATAGCATCAGTTTGGAAATGACTGAAGATTTACAGATGAGAGGTTTTTAGTGGAGCAACGCTGAATACCGTTCGTCCATCATTGTGACTTTGTTAGTTTCAGCTGAGAATAGCAGAGGTCTAATCTTTTGTCTCAGAGCTGATCCCAATAATCAATAGTTTCAGTTGGTATCAACTTAATTTGAATTTAACTGGACGGGTGAGAACCTCAATTTCTCAAATATAGCTATGTGGCTGATAAGGCTAATTTAGTAAAATACAGTATGTTCAATATCATCCAGATTGGCCATGACACTTATTTGTTAGCTCTGTGCAGTCGAAGCACTGATTGTAGTGATTTGGTAATAATCTGGAAACTGAAGTTAGCCCATTTGAAGATCAAACTTGATTCCCGATTGAATGCTGGTTGTTGTTTGAAGGGTATGGAATAGAGCAGTGTTTGAGGAAAGTGATGGTGTTGCGGGCTACAATGTTAAACAATGTATTCCCTGGTTTTAACCATTTCTGCCAGGTCATGGAATCACTCACAGCACTGTCCGGATATTCGGTGCTTGATTACTGACGTTGATCTTCAAGGTTATCTGCTTGTATTGCTTTTTGGTATGAGGCAAGAGAGCTTCCAAAAAGCCCTCCAGTGAAATTGTGAAAATCCACCTCATCTCATTTTTGCTTTTACAAAGGACATTTACAAAGGATACAAAATTCATAAATTCCCAGATCAGATTATTTCTTGCTCGATTGCCAATGACAGCTACTAATATAATGAGCCTTTGCTTTAAGACGTGCAGACTGCCTTTAAGCAAATTAGACTAGGTTCATCTGGAATGAACAGATTACCATTTTGGGCACTGCGCTCACGTATGCAGCCTGTCAACAGTGTGGTTTGTTCTGGCTGCATACAGAAACCTTTATAATGAGCTGGCAACGCAGTCATGATCCACATGCCTATACTTCAGGGTATCCAATTCCGCTCCCAATGCTATGCTGCCAATTCATATGGAAGATCATTAATAAGTTTTTGTCATTTTGTGGTAATGTCACATTTTATACTGTTATTGATTAAAATTTGAGGATTTTTCAAAATCCATTTGAAATATCTGCTTTTCTCCAGTGATTAAACAGGAATATTCAGTATCATAGTCACCATCCAAAACCAGTGGCTTTGTTGAAAGGAATAATAACTTGGATTACATTGATAGCAATTGCCATCTGCATTAATCATGAATTAATCCTGATACAATGCCTCATTTTAAAATCAATACGAATTAACACAGTTTAGAAAAAGTCCCACATACACGACTTTTTAGGCGACTACAGGAGACTATAAGGTCGCCATAAGGGCGCCACATGTTCACCGGAGGTTGCCAGGGTGTCACCTGCATGGTGGTGAGTAGTTCCCGCATTCTCGTAACTAGTCGCGGCTTCATTCTGGTCGCCGCAAATTTTTCAACATGTTGAAAAATTAGCGGCGACCAGAATTTTGACGCCATGGAGAGTTGTAGGTTCTCGTAGGTTCTCGTAGGTTGTCGCCGGTGCTGACCGGTGAATTTCATTGGCATATTGGGAAACAAAAACGTAAACAGTATTTTTCAGAACCAAGATTAGCCGATCGGTAATGTTAATGTTCGCCGAGCTTCACAGCCGTGTATCTCTGGCTTCTTAAAAGTTGTCGCCACTCCTTCTCCCCACCTCATCTCCCCTTTCTCCCCCCTTCTCCCCCTCCTCTCTCCCCCTCTTTTAAAGAACTTAAGTGACCCTTCCCGTACACGGTGTTTTCACCGTCTTAATTACACCACCAACCTTCCTGTTCATCGTGGTGTGTTTCTGTATCACATTGGCTTTGCACCGTGTGTATTTCACTCAGACAGCGCTCCTCCCACTTGCCCTGGCCCCGCCTGCATAACTGGTTGATGAAGGAAGCGATGTGTGTATGTATGTGTGTTACACTCTGACAAGTCATTCCAGTCACCATTCCAGTCGCCGGTTTTTCAGCGACCTGCTACGACTTGACAGTTGCCAGCAGTGGCCTGAAAAATCGCCTAAGTGGAGCAGACACATAAGAATCAGCTGAATGTATGCGTGATATATTTCTGCTGGTTATTCATATTACTAAAAGTCTGATCTTGACCACTTCCTGTTCTGTATATTGATTTTAGAAAAAAACGCTGCCACTTATGGCTGCAATTTTTGGCCATCTTACTCAGATTCCCCCTCAGTTGCGCAGGACAAGAGGATTTTTCCCATCGATTAAAAATAAAAGAGTTATAAGTGTTTAAAAAATGTTGAGATTCTTTCTCCTGAAGGCCATGCCCCTCTCCATAAACCAGCATTTAATCACACTAAGGGTATAATTTGGTCATTATTTACATTATCATTAAGTTCTAGGCGCAGAATTAGGCCATTCGGCCCATCAAGTCTATGTCATTCAATCATGGCTGATCTATCTCTCCCTCCTAACCCCATTCTCCTGCCTTCTCCCCATAACCTCTGACACCTGTACTAATTAAGAATCTACCTATCTCTGCCTTAGAAATATCAATTGACGGCCTCCACAGCCTTCTGTGGCAAAGATTTCCACAGATTCACCACCCTCTGACTAAAGAAATTCCTCTTCTTCCCCTTTAATTCTGAGGCTATGACCTCTGGCCCTAGACTCTCCCACTAGTTGAAACATCCTCTCCACAACCACTCTATCCAAGTCTTTCACTATTCGGTAAGTTTCAATTAGGTGCCCCCTCATCCTTCTAAACTCCAGCGAGTACAGGCCCAGTGCCGTCAAATGCTCATCATAAGGTTAGAAAAAGATGAAACTGTCTCTTCAAGTGCAGATGATTATTTTTCCCTGACATTAAGAGAAATACTATCAAATCATTTCCCCAATTTCTTTTATGTGGAACTTTCTTTCTTCAGCTCCGAATTATTCCCACAAATTTCATATGTTAGGGAAACAAGCATCCACCATATGTCACAAACTACAAAACCAAGCCCCTTGACTTAGACTACCTAATACAATGATTGTCAGTGTTGAAACCATGCCTGGGTAATAATCATTGATTATACATAATCAGTTGTCTGCGAAGCAGGAACAAAATATCTGGAGCTGAGAACAATCTCTGATCAATGTAGCATGATGAAGCTAAATCAAATTTACACCTATATTTTTTGTTTCAGTTATTGAATCAGTCGTTGCAAAGAAACTTTTCAATTAATTTAATGAATGACATACTATTAATTAGACATTATTTCAAAAATTACCTTTAGAATGCATACAGATAGCATGGAATGGTTCATGCTTTTGAATTCCATTTTACACAATTGACACTCAGATTAATGTCATTAGGCGATTTATCCCAATGCTATTTGGGGAACTTTGCACACATTTCTGCCAAAGGTTTGGGAGAAGAGGCTTGGAGTAAAGAGGTCAGATAAACAAAACTGCATCTCACTTCCTGCATCCCAAAGAGGGGGGAAAAATGCTGTGCACATGTAGACTGAAGCCACATTGACCAGGCTGATTGACACTTCTTGACTTTTCCAGGAAACTTGTCATTTTATTAATTTAATGCCTGTAATGGCTTTTGTAATTCTAATTAGAGATGATAATTAGAAAAAATAAAATGTTTCAGAATGTCATTGAAGATTGTTGTTTTATGATTTTTAATAACCAGTCAGAGATTTTGAAGCCTAAACTGGGAGCACTTTAACCAAGGCTCCTGCTAATTGTCTTGATTGCAGCATTCTAACCACTCTGCTAAGTGGCTGTATGTCTTAGCGGGAGGAAGGGGGGTGGAGGGGGATACTGATTGCACTTTTTGAAGGATAGTTGCATAGGTGGGAGCAGCAGATGGTGGATACCATGGAAGAACCCTTTTTTCATATAAAAAATTATACAATGTTGGCTTCCTATGGGAGACTGCAGACTACAAGACTTTCCAGAGCTACAGAGGAATCCCTGAAATTGGAAGGGGTGATATTTCAGAAGTGTTTTTATCTTCAGGGTGCCAGGAGACTCTCCAGAATGTTGTCTAAAGGTATGGAAGCTGGTACAGGAAATGGAAATTGGTATATCAATAACTTTCACAAATCGTTTGGAGGCCCTAGATACAGTTCTGCAAGAAGTTCAGCAACCTAACATCGTAGTCAATTAATCCATTTTCAAATGCCATGTCCTACCGACTCTGGGACTATC
The DNA here is from genome assembly GCF_010909765.2 of Amblyraja radiata. NCBI lineage: Eukaryota > Metazoa > Chordata > Chondrichthyes > Rajiformes > Rajidae > Amblyraja > Amblyraja radiata. Next base: position 113,615,048 of record NC_045956.1, read on the forward strand.
TTTGGAAATTGCTCAATAATCCATTTTATTCAGCTACAAATAATGGTTGTCATTTAGAATACCTACATTCATATTAACTGGAACGTTCTCATACACTGATACTGTTGCAAGCTTCAAACCTATATCTTATAGCATACACAAAATATCAACTGTTCAACTCTGATAGCTACATCGCCCAATGTCACTGCTCAATACTCCTATGACAATTTTCCCATCTCATCAGTTGAAAGTATTGCACAATGGAAAGCAACAACAGGAATATGCATGGCTACAAGTGTTAAACCAATACAGGCTTCCCGAATTCTTCCTTGACCCCCCCTATTCCTGTGACCAGTCACCCAGAGTGAGCTCTGCTCCTGGTATGAAGAAGAATCCCAACCCAAAATGTTGTTTATCCACATCGTCCAGAGATATTGTTTTACCTTCAGTTACTCCAGCAATTTGTGCTCTACGCCCAATCCCAACATCTGCTGTTCCTTGTGTCTCCTGGTCTTATCTTCTATTTAACGTTGCCACTTTATAATCATACAGTACATGAAATAATGCGTATAGGAGAATTTTATTAGTACTCAGAATAACACTGAGTTTTGTTGCAGAAGATTGATGACCAAATGATGATGGCATTGCAATCTTTTATTGTGCATTCACTCTACAATAAATTTTGAGTCTAGTGTATTTAACCTTTTGTTATTTATAATAAGTTGGCTGAAAATATATTTTAAATAAATGATGTTTATTATAGGATAAATTACTGCACATTACTAATTGCATGTGGAATATGCTTTGAAGCAATTATAATGTTTTAAACCTTTATAAGTTACATACCACCTACCCATAAATAAGTTAATAAAATTATTTTTGGGGGTAGACAGGCAAGATTTTTATGTATTACTAGAGTAAGTGGGACCCATTGGCTCCCTGTCACACGGGAGACCTGGTCCCCCAACGCAACCCGTTCCCCCAATGCAATAGTCCACCACTCACCCATAGCCCCCAACTGCACAGGTGCGACTCACTTCCCCTCATCCCCAGCACTCTCTCCCCTTCCTCTTCACCCTCCCTCTTCTTTCCCCTCTCCTCCTCCCCTCCACCAATCCCTCCATCACCTCTCCATCCTTTCCCCGACCCTCAGTCACTCCCTCCCATCCTCTATAACTCCTCTCCCCTTCCTACCCCCTCCTATCTCTCTATCCCCACCTCCCCCACACCTCACCTTCCCCATCCCCCCACTATCCGTCCTCACCTCCCCCACTGCCCTCCTCTCCCTCTATACCCCACTCCCTACCTTCCCCAATCCTCTCCCTCCATTCCCTCTCCTCCCCCACTCTCCCACCTCACCTCCTCCCTCTTCTTTACCCTCTCTTCCTACCCTCCCCATCCCTCCCTCACCTCCTTTCCCCTACCTTCAGTCACTCCCTCCCTCGCTAACTTCCCCTTCTTACCCCTCTCCTCTACCTCTATCCCCCCCTCACCTCCCACTTTCCCTCTACATCCCCACTTTCTTCTCCCTGTCCCTCCCTACCCCCTCCTCTTCCTCAATATCCCCAGCCTCCCTCCTCACCTCCCCCACTGTACTTCCTCTCACTCCTTATCCCCTCCTCTCCCTCAATCCCCCACAGGCTCCCGCTCCCGACACCCCCCCCTCTCCCTCAATTCCCCCACAATCCCTCCTCACCTCCCCAGGATCTTGAGGTTGCCACTCCTCTGAACAGAGGTTGCCTTGACCGGAGGTTGCCTTCACCCAACTGTGCAGGCTTGGCCGGCAAGTGGGAGCGCGATTGCAACATTTTAAAAGTTTAAAATGGCAATAACTTGTAAAATATAAGATCAATGTGAACACATCTCACTCTCCCTCTTCAGTCCCCTATTCCCCATCTCCATTATCCTCCCTCTCCCCACCCTCCAGCAATCCTCCTCTGCTTCTTCTGCTCACCCCCTTCCCCCCCTCCTCCATTACCTCGCCATACCTCTTCCTACCCCTACCCTCCTCCATTCCCCCTCATCCCCCAGCACTCCCTCCCCCTCATCTTCACCCTCTCTCTTCTTTCCTCTCTCCTCTCCCACTATTCCACCGCCCCACTATCTCTTCTAACCTTCCCCCACTGCCCTCCTCTCCCTCTATAACCCATTCCCTACCCGTCCCATTCCCTCCCTCCTCTCCCTCTCTACCCCCTCCTCACCTCCCCAGGATCTCAATGTAACCACTACTGGCCCCAATTTCTTCAACACGTCGGCAATGAAGTTGTACTTGATGTGGGGGCTGTCGGGGTGGATGGGCCGAGCGGCCTGGAGCCGGGGAGGGGGAGGGATAGGCTGAGGCTGCGGCCTTGTCCTTGCCCCATGTCCTGCTCCTCTATCTCCCTGCAGCCTAGAGCAGCAGCGCCGCTGCCCCCAGACCTAAGCCCAGCCTCAGCGCCGCGATCATTTCAAATCCCGCACGTGCGGATACTGGGGCCACTGTGCACGCACGGGTGATTTTCAGTTATTTTAATATCCGCACGTGCGGATATCGGGCCCACTGCACATGCACGGTCATTCCAAATCCTGCACGCGGCTGACAGGTAGGAAGAGTGGAAAAGTGATTTTTCTAAGTTTAAAATGTCAATGACATAAAAATATAACATCAATGTGAACGAACCTTAGCTAATACAATACAATATACAATACAATACAATATTTATTGTCATTTGAGCCTCAGTGAGGCACAAATGAAATTCCATTTCCACAGCCATACAAACAAAGACAATTTCCTACAGACATACACACAATTTAATTCACACAAACATCCATCACAGTGAACCCACTTTGATGGAAGGCAAAGTCTTTTCTCGTCCCTGGTCTCCATTTCTCTCCCGATGTCCAAGCCCCAGGCGGACGATGATAAGTCCCACGGCCATTTTAAGCCGTGCCGGGCGATTTACAGCCCCGCTCCCGGTCTAAAAGTCACAATGTTGGAGCCCCCAGCGGGCGTTGTAATGTCCCACGGCCGTGAAGCCGCGCCGGGTGATGTACGGCCCCGCTCCGGGTCGTTCCAACCCCGCGACACGGGCTGGAGAAGTCGCATTGCGGGAGCTCCGGGAAGCGGTCTCTCCACCCGGACCCGCGAGCTCCCGATGTCCCAGTCCACCGGGCCTGCGGCTGCGTTGCTGGAGCCTCCGAGCCCCAGGAGTCGAGTCGCTGCAGCGAGTCACCACCGCTCCCCACGCTCCGAGGCCGGCCAGCCCCACAATGGTGAGTAGTCCGCAGCTCCGCAGTCTCCCGAGTCCCCGGGTCGTTCAGGCTGGAGGCCGCTCCACGGGGCTAGGCCCCAACGACAATGGAGACCCGACAGGGAAAAGGTCGGGTTTCCCGGACAGGGAAGAGATTTTAAACAGTTTCCCCCTCCCCCCCCCCCCCGCCCCCCACATATACACATTTAAAACCAATATTAAAAAACACCAACACTACATTTAACTAGACAAAAAATAAAAAGAAAGACAGACAGGCTGTAGGGGCCGGTGCAACGGGTGAGTCGCGCCACCAGACAATGGTGAGTAAGGAGGGCCAAAAATTGTTGTGCTATCATGCACCATTTTGGCGGCGTTACCAGAACAAGCATACAAACAAACAAACGAACGAGTTGTGAGTTTCAGTAATATATATACAAGACCAAATGGGATCCATTGGCCCCATTCACCCAACACAATATTCCAACACTCACCCATTCCCCCAACACAACCTGTTTCCACCATTCACCCATTCCCCCAATGCAACCTGTTTCCCCCATACACTCCCTCCCCCTCCTCTTCACCCTCCCTCTTCTATCCCCTCTCCTCCTCCCTCCTTCACTCCCTCCCTCACCTCTCTCTCCCGCTCTTTTCTTCTACCCTCAGTCCGTCCCTATCCTCAGTCAGTCACTCGCTCCCTCCCTCCCTCCCTCCCTCCCTAACTCCCTCCCTCCATAACCCCTCTCCTCTCCCTACCACCCTCCTCTCCCTCTAACTCCCTGCTCCTCCACTACTCACCACTCCCCTATCACACTCCCCCACTAAACACAATGTTTAAATAACATTTCTCCTCCTCCCCTCCCCCACTCCCTCCCTCTCCTTACAACAATGTAACAAATCTCTTGTTGCACTGGAACACTGTTGATGGGCAGTTTATGTAAATGATAACCCATTGTGATGTAAGTGTCGGGTGGAGCACTTCACGGGCAGTTTATGTAAATGATATCCCATTGTGACATCATAGCCCTGTAACTGCCACTCAATTGCCACTGCAGTGTTCAAGTGATTCTTTCTCAAACTGGATTTTGTAAAGTTAAAAATGTGAATAACTTGTAAAATATAACATCAATCTGAACTAAACTTGATAAAAAACACACCACAAGACAATTGTGAGTAAGGTGGTCCAAATATTGTAGCGTTATCACGTACTGTTTTGGCATAGTTCCGGGATCTTACTCACTCACACGCAGAATCACAAACAAACAAGATGAGAGTTTCAGTAATATACAGATAGATAGATGAATTTTCTTCAAAAAATGCTGATGCTGAAGGTTGGTTGAAACCTAGAACAGGTTGGTGTTAATCAGAGGACACAAAGAATATTTAGGTACAAACAGAAGATAGACATAAAAACTGGAATAACTCAGCGGGGCAGACAGCATCTCTGGAGAGATGGAATGGGTGACGTTTGGGTTGAGACTGGTTAGGGATATGGGAAATGAGAGATGTAGGTGGTGATGTGGAGAGATAAAGAACACATCACCAAGATATGCAAAAAAGTAACGATGATAAAGGGAACAGGCCATTGTAAGCTGCTTGTTGAGTGAAAATGAGAAGCTACTGTGACTTGGTTGGGAGAGGGATACAGAGAGAGAGGGAATGCCGGGGCTACCTGAAGTGAGATAAATCAATATTCGTACCACTGGGCTGTAAGCTGCCCAAGCGAGATATGAGATGCTGTTCCAAACTTTGACTTTCGTGTCTGGTTCAGGAGCTTTTTTTGAGCTGTTATACTGTGGCCAATACTCACTGTGCCTCAGGCAACAAATGTGGTCTAATTATTTTCTTTTGATCGGTTTACAGAGATAAGATTTGATTTGAAACTCTATTTCACAGGAAGTATACAGCAAGTTACCGCACAGGTTCTATTGTCAGAGTGTTAAGAAACCAGCTCTCTCATTCTGTTGCAATCACATCCTTTTAATGAAAAATATTTACCCTATAACCTCTGCCCAGGTCTTATTTTTATTTGTTTGGTAAGAGTCTTCTATTCCGGCAGAGTTTCATTGTCACCTTGCAGTGTGATGCCATGCTCCTCGTTAACTTTTACTCCTGGATCACGAGCAGTCAAAGTTTTGTTCATGTGCTGTGATCTTTACTATATCTAGTCAAGATAAGTGCAATTGTCTGGAAATTGTTTCCAAGTGGACACTGTAATGAAGTCAAATACATGCCAACCATGATGTCCCATCTACACCAGTCCCACCTGTCTGCATTAGTCCCATGCCCATCAACACGTTCCCCATTCATATACTTGTCCAAATGCCTTTGAAATGTCGTTATAGTATGTGCCTCAACCACCACCTCTGGCAGTTCATTCCATATACTCACCACCCTGTGAATGAAAAAGTTGCCCCTCATGTTCCTATTAAATCTTTCCCCTCTCAACTTAAACGTATGTTCCCTGCTTCTTGATTCCCCTACTCTGGGTAAAACACTCTGTGTATTTACCTTATATATTTCCCTCGATCATGTACACTTCTATAGGATCACCCCTCATCCTCTTGCACTCCAAAGAATAAAGTCCGAGCTTGCCCAACCTTTCCCGACAGCTCAGGCATTCAAGCCCTAGCAACATTCTTGTAAATCTTCTCTCCACTCCTTCCAGCTTAACAACATCACTTCTATAGCAGGGTGACCAAAACTGAACACAATACTCTAAATCCAAGCTCTCGAACAACTTGTACAACTGTAACATAACTTCCCATCTTCTACACTCAATACCTTGACTGATGAAGGTCAATGTACCAAAAGCCTTCTTGACCACCCTATGTCTACTTCAGCACCTTCAAAGTACAGTTCTGAAGAAGAGTTTTGGCCCGAAACGTTGCCTATTTCCTTCACTCCATAGATGCTGCCTCACCCGCTGAGTTTCTCCAGCATTTTTGTCTACAGTATACAGGAGTTTGTGTACAGCTTCACTTCCTGAAGTTTAGCTCACATGAGAGAAGTTTAATCGAAAAAAGGCACCGCTTTGTCTTAACAAGAGGATGTTGGTCAGTGTGGGCAAGTTTAGTTTAGTTTGGTTTCGTTAAGTTTAGAGATACAGCATGGACCAGCTATTCCCGCATATTAACAGTACCCTACACACATCAGGGACATTTTTTTAATATTTACCAAGCCAATACTTGTGCGTCTTCAGAGTGTGTGAGTTCACAAACAGAAAAGTTAAGTTTCCCTTTAATGATTAAAATACTATATGTTTAGGGGATGGGATAAGTTGAAAACAAAGAAACTAAGATGTTTTATTAGATGCAAAATTCTACGACTTATAGATTAATATTATCCTCATTATTGGGCTTTGTCTATTTTCAAAGTAGAAATCACATCTTAATGGTACTGAATGGATAAGCAATACGGAGCAATTTGCCCGTTAGTGTAAAGTACCTTTTATCAAACCTGAAATCAGATTGTAATTGCTCACTTTAAATTCCAATTAAGATGACACACTAATTTCTACAGTTGTAATCACCAAGATAAGTTTAAACATTTGCATCATTTAGGTACCTAATGAACAGGAAGCACACAATTTTGATACAATGCCAATTATGTTCAACAAGTGGGTCTTGGCATTTTCTTTTGTTATTTTCTCCCATTACGTAGAAACATAGAAAATGGGTGCAGGGCTAAGCCAATCGGCCCCTTGAGCCAGCACCGCCCTTCAATGTGATCATTGCTAATCCACGATCAGTAATGGCCAGTTCTCACGGTGCGACCTGAAGCAAGATGTCACCCGAGTGAAGTGGTCGTGGTCCAGCACGAGTTCCGCACGATATAAGGGGTGGTAGATAAAGAGTTCCCACGGTACTCGGCAATTCTGTCATTTGTGCGAGTGACTTGTCCGTCTCCCGATCTTTCCCGTTAATCGTGAATGAACATCGTGGACTGTAGTGTAGTTAATCACGTGGCACAAATGATGTCACTTTTTTTCACACACTATATAAATATCCTCCGTTCGTAGAATTGGCTCATTTGCAGACATGCCTATACAAAGTTGGTTCGAGTACAGGCTGGTTGTTATTTTCATTGGCGCTGTATGCATTAGCGCAACATGTGCATCGAAAACGCTTGCGTGAAGGCAGAAGGGTGAGATTAATTAAAAAGATAATTATGAGGAAGTCTCACTGGGTTAAGCCCATGTTTCAACGGAGACCTCAATTAGGACAATATGAGCAACTGCTTAATGTGCTGTGCGAAGAGGATAAAAGTGCATTCAAAAACTTTGTCAGAATTTCACCCGAGCTCTTTAATGAGTTAAATAATAATTTGGGACCTCTGCTGAAGAAGACTGACACTGTAATGAGAAAGGCACTGGAACCAGGGTTGCGCATAGCAATCACACTCCGCTACTTGGCCTCAGGCGATTCTTATAAAAGTCTATCTTACAACTTTCTTGTCGCCACCAACAGCATCTGTGGTATTGTCAGAGAAACCTGTGAGGCGATCATCCAATTTTATTCAGCTGAAGTGATGGAATGCCCCAGTACACCAGATGCGTGGAAGTGAGTTGCACTGGGGTTTGAAAACAGGTGGAACTTTGCTCACACATGTGGGGCTTTGGATGGCAAGCATGTGGCAATCCGTAAACCACCCGGAGGTAGCTCAAATTATTTCAATTACAAGAAATTCCACTCAATTGTACTCATGGCGGTGGTTGATTATAACTACAACTTCCTGTATGTGGATGTGGGCACACCTGGAAGTGTTGGTGATGGCCGTATTTGGAAAGAAACCTGGCTTGGAAATAAAATGGAAGGTGGAACAGCAGGCATGCCTGATCCAGAACCTCTGTCAGGAGAAGACAGCCCGGACATCCCATATGCGATGGTTGCTGATGAAGCTTTTGCACTACGGCCCTGGATTATGAAGCCATATCCACAGAGGAATCTAACTAGGGAACAGAGGATCTTCAATTACAGGCTGTCTACTTCAAACGAAGAGGGTGTAAAAGCTGTCCGCCACTACTTTTACATTGCAGCTGCAGGGAACAGACAGACTTATAAGATAAATTAAAGGTGACTGCAAAAACAGCACTTTTACATCTGTAGCATTGTATGTTTTTAAATCATGGATAACATTAAATTGTTCTCCTGTACATAAACTAATATATTGTTATAGTTACTCACATGAGCACCGGGGATACTCAGCAGCCTTCGTCTCCAGCAGGTTGCGCTTTCTCTCCCTATTTCTATAATCCTCTCTGGATTTATCATAGCGAATCTCATTGCATTGGTACCACTCCACCAGTTCCACCTCTTGTTCCCTGTTGACGTTATATGGCCTTACCTTCTGCCATCTAACCTTTATGTTATCGTCTGCTGAGGATATTGTGGAGGCAACAGCTACTGGGGAGGCAATCTCAAATCCACCTTGATCACCCTCTCCCTGCTCCAAGGAGCCCACAGGCAGTGGTATCTCTGGCATCTCCTCTTGCCTCTCCACCTCTCTCTTGCTGAGTTTCCTCCTCATTTACCTGCATGGCTAAAAACTTTCTGACTTTCTTTGACCCCTTTCTTTGCGCTTTTCTGAGAGGCATCTCTGCAAGTCTTTTTACTGTGAAAAAGATTATCAAACAATGACAATTAGGTGGGACGTCCTTGATGGACACATGGTCCATTGGCGATATTGAGACCACCTTTTTTACTCACCTTATGTCCCTTCTGTCAAGCTCCGGGTTTACCGTTCGCAGGAGTTCCCACGGTACCCGCAAGTGTCATTACGGATATCGCACGGATATCGCACTGGCATCTGCGTTCATACAATGTTGCAACGCTGCTCAAGTCACTCTTGGAGAAATTCAAAAATGTTTGAATTTTCTCCCGACCTTACCAAGTCACACGACTACCTGCCGTTAGCGCCACGGAGGTCCTCGGTGGTCCACGAATGCCGTACTGCTATCGCAGAAGGTTCCCACGATGTTAAATCTTGTTAAGTCTTGCTTCAGGTCGCACAGTGAGAAAGCCCTTTAAGGACATGTCGCGGAGTTACTCTAAAGATACAATTAGTTTTAGCACTTGTATGTTTTGTGTTAGCATGTAGATCATTTATTAACGGGAAGTACTGAACAAATTGGTGTATTTGTGTATCACCATTAGCTCGTAGTGAGTTAGGATCCTCCTGAGGTACTGACATCACAGCCTGAGTCGACAGTCATTGAGAGACTTCTGTGGGCATGTGGTAAGGAGGGGGGGGGGGGGGGGGTAAAGCAGTATACCCACTGAATTGCCTATCAATTGCATCATCAGGCTTGAGAGGAAATTGGTCATAGGAAATGAAGGGGCATGGAATTCAGAATGACAGAATAATGAATTGCTATTAAAACTCATAATAATCCTGGCAGTGCTTATTATATTGATGCAATACCAGTAAAAGTCAACCATGGAAATTTATAAGACAACCCTTTTGGATAAGCTCAGAACAATTTAACGTCCCTTCAGTGAACGATCTTGAACAATTTGACTATTTTTTATATGCACGAAGACAAATAGTCTTTGATTCCTTTATTTACCTATTTATTTTAACAGTCCCCATGCTGTGTAAAAAATCAACTCTGTGGACAAATAAAAGGGCTGCACGGTGGCGCAGCGGTAGAGTTGCTGCCTTACAGCACCAGAGACTAAACTAAAAGAAACCCTCCTCATAGAGTTGTAGAAGCCTTCATTTTTCAGTGAGGCAATGTCATCAAAGGATCCTACATTTGCAAAGAGACACCTAAAGTCTTTGAGATTAACTCATACACAGTTTTAGTTATTCATTACCAGTCTTTCAGCTTTTTGGATTCCATTTGACCATTAATACCCAAGCGCAAAGTAGTCAAGAAGCATTTGATATTGGCTTTTTCTTCTGCAGGAGACGGCCACAAGGGAGGGAGTAAGCTCTGTCTGAAGCTCTATGGTAGTGTGTGATCATAGCCTTAATGTAATACATGTAGCAAGTCAGTATTGTGACCTGGGAAGCAGTGAGATGATAAAGGGGTTAACTGCTCATGACATGAAAGCATGTTGCACATCAAAGGATAGGAAATGAAGCAATGTTGTGAAATTCTCAAATGGGTTTCAGTGTAAGAATCTCTCAAGCTTTAGGATGCAATTACATGGTTTTCATGAACAAGAAAACTTGCATGACCTCAGTGGACATTTAATTAAGTAATGTTTAATAATCATAAGGTAAATTGTTAGGTGGTGCTGTGGTCTGCATACCTTTAATGTGATAGTTATTTTGATATTATTCAAATCAGTGTATAACTTGCACTAAATTAATCATTGCAGCTGACACAAGAACACTGGAACAGTAGCTTACATATTCTTTACGGAAGTCAAATAAATTAAATACTGCTGTGAGCTGTCTCTATCTGTAAATTTGCAGCATAAAACCCAGAATCAACTTAGTCTCTCACAGAGTCCTCTCCAACATATTCTCCATTGGAAGTATAAATTTGAATTCTCCTTTATATGGTCGTGATTTTTTACAAAGGTAATATTCATTACACATGCTGACAGCAAGGTTACTGACACCCAAGAGGTTCCACTATTACAATTGTGGAATACTCACCCGTACCACAATGCTGACATCAGAAGCTTCTTTAACTGCATTAACTGTGCACTTGTACTCTTAGATCCCACTGCCGACAATGCTCCGCAGCGTTCTACCATTCATTGTGCAGATCCTGCCCTGGTTTGACATTCCAAAATATGTCACCTCACACATATCTAAGTTAAACTCTATGAGTCATTCCTAGGCCCACTGGCCCAGCCGATTAAGATCATACTGCAATTATTGATAACCATCTTCAATGTTAACAATGCCACCTAGTGCAATCTACAAACATTATATTCGCGCCTTGTACATTCTCAGATGAGGTGTTTCATTTCTTGTGGTTCCACAACGTAAGTGGCAGGTGAAAATGGAAGTGTCATAGATATAAAAAGGCCCTTTGGCCCAACTCATCCACGCAACCAAGGTGCCATCTAATCTAGTCCCATTTACCCGCATCTGACCCATATGCCTCTGAACCTTTCTTATTCATGAACCTGTCAAAATGGATTTTATATATAGTTACAGAGTGAAGAGCCAGGTAGTGTAGAGAAAGCAGGGGCTCTGCAGAAGCACTTGGATAGGTTGGGATAGTGGGCAAATAGGTTTCAGATGGAATATAGTGTAGCAAAGTATGGAGTCATTTTTGTAATAGGAATAAAGGCATAGAATCTATCTATCTATCTATCTATCTATCTATCTATCTATCTATCTATCTATCTATCTATCTATCTATCTATCTATCTATCTATCTATCTATCTATCTATCTATCTATCTATCTATCTATCTATCTATCTATCTATCTATCTATCTATCTATCTATCTATCTATCTCTATATTACTAACATTCTCATCTTATTTGTTTGTCCATTTGCTTGCCTGGTTTGTATTTGCACAAAAACAGTACACGATAGCGCTACAATTTTTGGCCCACCTTGCTCACTATTGTCCTGTGATGTAAATTAAACAAGTTTCATTCAGATCATTCAGTCCAAAAAACTTACGAAATTGAAACCATATTCAAAATGTATGTCTTATTATTGGGTTAGTCGTATATTTATTTAATCTCGTAATTGTAAAAGGTAACAAGGCCCCTAGAATAGAAGCCAATGATAGCCCTTGTATAGAATCATGTTCAAGATTTATCCATCCTGGGCATTGGGTATCTTCTAAATCTTTTGTCCAAAACGTTAAATAACGTATATTAACTGCCCAATAGTAGAATCTAAGGTTCGGCAGCAGTGCAAAAACACCGTCTTTTTTTTATTTCGGTAAATATTTTTTACTTAGTCTGGGATTTTTATTCGGCCATATATATGAAGACATTTTGGAATCAATAATATCAAAGAAAGATTTGACAATAAAAATTGGTATTGTTTGAAATAAATACAAACATTTAGGTAAGATAAACATTTTAATAGCATTTATTCGGTTGATTAAAGATAAGGACATTGGTGACCATTTAGTAAACTGTTGTTTGATATGGTCAATTAAAGGCGTAAAATTAGCTTTAAATAAATCCTTGTGTTTCCTGGTAATCTTAATACCTAAATAAGTAAAACTTTCGGTCATCAATCTAAATGGAAACTGTCCATAATTCGAAACTAAATTGTTTAATGGAAAAAGCTCACTCTTACTAAGATTTAGTTTATAACCAGAGAAACTACTAAATTGATTAAGTAATGTTACTATTGCCAGAATAGATTTCTCAGGGTTAGAAATGAATAATAACAGATCATCTGCATAAAGAGATAGCTTGTGTGTATTATTCCCGCGGACAATACCAAAAATATTAGGGAATTCCCTAAATTTCCCTAAAAGGCAAAGGTTCCAAAGCAATATCAAACAGTAAAGGACTTAAAGGACAGCCCTGTCTCGTACCTCGAAAGAGTCTGAAAAAAGGCGATCTCTGATTATTGGTAAGTATAGATGCCTGAGGTATATGATATATCAGCTTGATCCAAGAAATACATTTTGGACCAATCTTAAATTTTTCAAGTGTATTGAATAAGTATTCCCATACTACTCTCTCAAACGCCTTCTCAGCATCAAGTGAAATGACACATTCTGGGGTTTTATTTGATGCTGTATATACAATATTCATTAATCTCCTAATGTTAAAGTATGAGTAACGATTTTTAATAAAACCTGTCTGATCTTCAGAAATAATTTGCGGTAAAATATTTTCCAATCTCATAGCTAATATTTTGGGAAAAATTTGGGAATCTACATTTAACAGCGATATAGGTCTATATGATATCACTTCAGTAGGGTCTTTATCTTTTTTAAGAATTAAAGAAATAGATGCTTCATAAAAGGATTGTGGTAATCTATTCATTAAAAATGTTTCTTTAAAAACCTTGCATGGTCAGGGAGACAATAAACGTGAAAAATACTACTGTAAATCCATCTAAACCGGGAGCTTTACCAGAATTCATTGAAAGGATTGCTTTCTTTATTTCTTCCTCCGTGATGGGTTCATCTAACAACAGAGACTCATTATGTGGTAAATTTGGTAAGTTCAGTTTCTCATGCATTATATTAGAATCAGTAGGAAATTCTGATTGGTATAGGGAGGTATAAAATTGGTTTGAGTCCCCAATGTAACACCACTCTTTAACTGAATTAATCTATATTTACAATTCCTTGGCCACTTACCCAACTGATCAAAATCCTGCTATAATTCTTGATTACCTTCCTCACTGCCAATGGTACCGCCCACTTATTAGCCATGCCTCGTACATTCTCATCCAAATTTTGATCTAGATGACAAACAACAATGGGCCCAGACTCAAGAACTACAGGACATAAGTTTAAGGTGAGAGGGTGGAGTGTACATGGAACAAATTGCCAGGTGAACAATAACAACATTTACAAGTAATTTGGATAGGTGAATGGATAGGAAAGGTTTAAAGGGTTATGGGTCAAATGTGGCAAATGGGACTAGTTTGGATGGGCACTTGGTGGTCATGGACTAGTTGGCGGAAAGGACTTCTTACAGTATTTGAATACTGTAGTTATTAAAACTGTCCTACAAAGTTGTTTTTATAGCAGTTTGTGTCAAATACATTGCAGCGTTTGTCCATGCTAGGAGCACAATTCCTTATCTATTTCTTGAGGCACATACATTAGTGGAATAGAATATCAATAAACATGCTGGAAAGGCATTTTGCCCGTATCTACATTCCAATTTCAATTTCCAAGTATTTTTTTAAACAACTATTTGAAAGTAAATTAATTCTAAGAAAATTGCTATTCCTTACTTTTGAACAAACGTCAACTTCTTACTCGAACTAATGAATGAAAGATCTGCAGAATCGTAATTACAATTTTGGTTGAATTAAATACTTAGTCTATGGAACAATATCCTTGTTTGGGAAAATCAATATAAATTTGATATTTGTATGAATAGTTGGAAGCAGCAGCTTATGGAAAAAAAATCAGAATATTGTGCAGAAATATTATTACAAAAAAATTCCCACAAAATAAAAAAACTAATTAATTCATTTAGATTAACTTTAATGTCAACGGTAGATATATATTTGGGATCTTTTACAGTAACTGTAACAGCACTATCATGACAGGTATGTTTTGTACCCAAGGATTTGAAGTGGAGCTTACTCTAGCATTTTTTTTTGGAGAGAGAATTATTCTCACTGGGCCATGTCTGACACATCAAAAGGACAAATCCCCAACTTCGTATAAATACAGCGATCGAAATCTATCCAAAATTGCACTCACTGTGAAATACAATTGATTTACTTTACAGTGTCTTTGTTTGTTGTAAGATGTAACTTGAAAATTCCTTTGAGGATCGTACTAAAGTAACACCATTATTGTAGCTTTGCATTCACTGAGATAGAGATGCAACAGTGCAAAACCATGGCTATGGAAACTGAAGCTGGCAAATTGACTGATTGTCCATCTTGCAAATCCCTATTTGATTAACACTGTACAATGATTAGTCAACTAATTTAAAAAAATGCTCTTATACAAAATATTTAACGATATAACTTTAACATTGAACTTGATGGTAGACAGAAAGAAATGCAGTCAGGATAGTAAATCCTTTTGCTCGCCTTTATTTATTGCACAACCTCCTCTTAAATTGTGATGGTAAAGGATGGAAACACCTGCACTGAGAAATTCAGCGGAGCAAAATACACAATATATTAAGTATTGGAAGTGCATTTCCACAGCAGAAAGTGAGTATGACTACGTTGCACGTTTATTATTACCAGCCAAGGATGAATTTCCAGGTGTTAGATTTTCTAGAAAAGCGACTTCTTCAAAGAGAGTTGGTATTTTTATTGCTGTAATATAAGAAGTTACAATAGTATTGCAGTTAACACTACAGGCTGCTTAAATATTTCAAGTAAATCGAGTAAAAAAGACAGGATGTTGGATCATCAAGGATTAGGCCTGCTGCCCATACTAGCTCCCATGGCTCTGGCCTGGCCCAAACTTCTGTTTGGTGTAGAGGCTCAAGGACTATTTAACAGCTCTTAAAGATCTATGATAATTAACACATCAAGACATTATTTAAATCAAAATACACGGATGTACAGCAGAGCAATGAATCGTTAAGGAGACAATCCAAATGCACTTTGTATCCAGTCCTAAACTCCATGCTAAGAGAACGACTGGTATACAAATGGCAGACACATTAATTTGAATGGCCTTAATAATCCTACAGAAAGGGATATATGTAGGTACATGCTGTATTTGGTTCATTTTATTCTACCATTTAAAAACATTTATTAATTTTAATGTACTAATCTAATTGGATTAGCACTGTAAACCTAATAACTATTTAAAAAATATTAAAATAAATGAAATCAATACAGCATGTTTAGAGCATATTTCAAACCTTCATATTTGGTTTAGGTTGCACCACAGTGTTTGAGCAATCCTGAGGTACGAGTGGCTGAGCCAGCACTTTCTATGGAGCCAACCTGTACAATTCCGCCATTTGTCACCTTGTAGGACCACTAAAATGCTGAGTTATAATTAAAGGTTATCTTACAGGGTCCTCTGAACAGGATTGTTATTATCTCCTACAATAATAATGAATAGGAAATTACAGTCCTGTCAGGTGGAAGCATTAAATCAAGTTAATGAGTGTCTTCATAATCAATCACTTTTTGCACTTCTACACCACCTGACGAGATTGCAGACTTATTTTTGCTGTCTGCAACAGAAAGACATAAGGCTGTGCATTGAATGAGTAGGTGGTATGGAAGAGGCAGAAGGTGCATGGTCACATTATGCACTTATTGTACATCAGTTCAGATTGCGGGATGAAAGGAAAGTATAAAGTGAGTAGTGTGATTGAGTGAGGAATCTGTTGGCTATTGTGGTTTCTGTGCTGATCAATAACAAACCTTTCCATGATGACAAACAACATCTCCTCCTCAGGAAGAAGATAATACAGTTGTGATAGTTTCCACCAGTCGGCTGCTGTCGCCTGCAATTATTCACCATTATGTTCTTTGTGAAATGCGGATTTATAATAGTAAATCGAAGATAGACACAAAACGCTGGAGTAACTCAGCAGGACACGCAGCATCTCTGGAGAGAAGGAATGGGTGACATTTCGGGTCAAGACCCTTCTTCAGAAGATGTTAGGTTTCTTGGAGACACAAGAAATGGGGGATGCTGGAATCTGAAGCAAAAACAACCTGCTGGAGGAACTGCGTGTCGAGCAGCATCTGTGGGGGGGAAAGGAATTGTTGACGTTTTGATGCAAAACCCTGCATCAGGATTTGGGCAGAGCTTCAGGCTGAAACTAGATAATGCCTTTCCCCCCACAGATGCTGCTCAGCGCACTGAGGTCCTCCAGAAATTGTTTGTACTCAAGCTTCTTCGCTAATGTTGTATTTTTATATAATAGCATTTACAGCACTCAAGCACTTCAGGAGTACCAATTCAAAAAACAGATTCAACTTAAATATGAAATATCTCCAGTGCTGCCTCCTGTCCCACTGAGTTACTCCAGCATTTTGTGTCTATCTTCAATTTAAACCAATATTCTTGCTATTGAGGGAGTGCAGCGTAGGTTCATCAGGTTAATTCCCAGGATGGCGGGACTGTCATATCTTGATAGAATGGAGTGGCTGGGCTTGTATACTCTAGAATTTAGAAGGATGAGAGGGTATGTTATTGAAACATATGATTATTAAGGATTTGGACACGCTTGAGGCAGGAAACATGTTCCCGATTTTGGGGGAGTCCAGAACCAGGGGCCACAGTTTAAGAATAACGTGTAAGTCCTTTAGAATGGAGATGAGGAAAAACGTTTTCACACAGAGTTATGAGTCTGTGGAATTTTCTGCCTCAGAGAGCGGTGGAGGCTGGTTCTCTGGATGCTTTCAAGAGAGAGTTAGACAGAGCTCTTAAAGATCACGGAGTCAAGGGATATGAGGAGAAGGCAGGAACGGGGTACTGATTGTGGCTGATCAGCCATGATCACATTGAATGGCGGTGCTGGCTCGAGGGGCCAAATGGCCTACTCGTGCACCTATTGTCTATCTGCAGATCCTGCATACACATTTATAATGGTAATGGGGCTTTTTCACAAGGCGAGTTGACGCAAGATGTCACCAGAGTGAAGTGGTCGTGGTCCAGCACGAGTCTCGCACGATATAACGGGGGGTAGATAAAGAGTTCCCACGGTACTCGGCATTTCTGTTATTTGTGCGAGTGACTTGACCGTCGCCCGAGCTTTCGCGTTAAATCTTGAATGAACATCGTGAACTACACGTGACACAAATGATGTAACTTTTTTTTTCACACACTATAAATATCCTCCCTTGGTTGAATTGGCTCATTTGGAGACATGTTTTACTGTGTATGTGGGAGACACAGATGGACTGAGCACAGTACCTCGGTCTTACTGTGTGTGGGAGAGGGGGAGAAAGAGACGTACACTCACAGAGGCAGAGTCTCTCAGTCTGTGTAAGAGGGAGGGAGAGAGAGAGAGAGGCACACACAAGGTGGATGTGAAATCTCACCTGCCTGTTTCAGTGACAGACACCCGCCGCCAGTAAATGAAGACACCCCCATCTGTCTCTCCCTCAACTCCCCCACCTTTCCCTCACAACTCCAGTCCCGTCCCGACCCCCTGGGAAACTGAATAGAGCAACAATATAGATATAGAAACTGAAACAATATAGAAACTGAATAGAGCAACATGGCAAAAACATCTCTGACACGCTTTACCCCCTTTCTTTGAGATTTTCTGGGAGCCATCTCTGCAAGTGTTCCTGTTAAAAAGATTATCCAACAATGACAATTAGGTGGGACGTCCTCGATGGACACATGTTCCTTTGTCGATATTGAGACCACCTTTTTTACTCACCTTCTGTCCCCTCTGTCCAGCTTCCGGGTTTACCGTTCGCAGGAGTTCCCACGCGCTATATCTCTAAAATCTGAAGTTAGGTAATGTCTAAAGGAACTGCAGACGCTGGTTAATGCTGGTTAATACGCACAGAAGGACACAAAATGTTGGTGTAACTCAGCAGGTAAGTCAGATCTGGGAAGAAAAACATAAAAAGCTGGAGTAAGTCAGCGGGTCAGGCAGCATCTCTGGAGAAAAAGAATAGGTGGCGATTCGAATCGGAACCCTTCTTCAGACAGCCTAATCGGAATTGAGTCTGAAGATGTGTCTCGTCCCGAAACATCAGCTATTTTTCTCCAGAGATGCTGCTTGACTCGCTGAGTTACTCCACCTTTTTGTGTCTGTCTTCGGTTTAAACCAGCATGTGCAGTTCACTCCTTACACGGGTCTCTGTACAACATTGATTGGTAGCGTTCCGGACCCTGCTTCGGAAAGGCATTGATCGCTAGTCGGCGAGGACTCCGACCTGTATCTCTCAAAGAAGTACATGTGAAAAATTTCTCACGGACCATAAAAATGCGTAACCTTTCAGTAAAGTCCCTTTTAAAGTCCCTTTTAAAGATTATAGTTATTTTCTTGAATCTCATTAACATAACTCATGAATAAGTTGATGTCCATATGCGGATGCAAATCTTTATTTTTATTTATTTTTTAAATTCAATCCCACAGAAGACAATTTTTACTCACCTTCTGTCCCCTCTGTCCAGCTTCCGGGTTCACCGTTCGCAGGAGTTCCCACGGTACCCGCAAGAGTTATTACGGATATCGCACTGGGCACTACGTCCATATAATGTTGCAATGCTCAACCACAAGTGTACAAGTCGCTCTTGGAGAAATTCAAACTTTCTTGAATTTTCTCCCGAGTGACCAAGATACACGATTACCTGCCGTTAGCGCTACGGTGGTCCACGGTGGTCCACGAATGCCGTACTGTTATTGCACGAGGTTCCCACGATGTTAAACTCTGGTTAACTCTTGCGTCAAGTCGCCCCGTGAAAAGGCCGCTTAAATGTTGCACTTAATTCACGATAAGTGGCACATTGTTTGTAAACCCTAAAATGTGGCACAAATGTTGCAATACTTTCACTTGGCATGTATTGGAGTTGTACAGAATAAGGGTGCAAACCAGATTATTGAAGGTTGGTGAACTCAGGGCAGTTTGTTGTCTATTGAGTAATGACTAAAGCAGGGTAGACACAAAATGCTGGAGTAACTCAGTGGGACGTAGCATCTCTGGAGAGAAGGAATGGGTGACGTTTCGAGTCAAGACCCTTCTTCAGACTGAACTGTCTAAAGTCTAAATCTGAAATGTCTAAAGCAGTTTGTGCAATTGATGGGATATGGCATCTGAAGATGTATTCACATATCATAGGCATGTAACTTAAGCCATTGAACTTCTTGCAGCATTGCCATCAGACCTAACTACTGGCATCTAGTGTCAGAACAAAACGTCTTTTCCACTTTGCACCTTTGATTCGTAAGGGTGTCAGGTGCTATGGGGAGAAGGCAGGAGAATGGGGTTGAGAGGGAAAGATAGTTCAGCCATGATTGATGGGCCAGATGGCCTAAATCTGCTCCTATCACTTATGAACAAGCATCACCGAGGACTATACTGATACGCTGTTTGCATCAGAAATAAAATGTCAACCAAGAAGCCCACTCCCTGTGCCAGAATCGGAGGTTCTTATATTTTCCTCTCACTGAGCCCATTACTCCCAGTTTCACTTCTTAGTTTCTTTGCACAAACTTGCTCGCATGCCACATTGCATCATTATCCATATTGTTCTGCAACATTGTATTTTTATAGGATTTGCAATCAGTCCTAATCCCTAACCCTTGGTTATTAGTTTATGCTGAATTTGCTATAGTCATCCTTACATTTGTTCCCCTTCCAGCAGTATTTTGTCGTTATCAGGACTATATGTTGCTTAAGTGTACGAATGAGTGGAGTAGGTGACGTGATTGACACCTGGGTTCCAGTCCATGGAGTGAGCTTTTAATGAGCTGTGTTTAAATGTAATATATAAATTATGTATAAACTGGTATGCTCACAGGGAACTTTTATTTTTGATCACGTCAAATGTTGTATCACCTGCTATAGCTTATTTAGTGGAATTTTATTAACATAATTCTGGGTGCCCCAACAGAAAGGAGTGTGTTAGGTGTAGAAACTTATAATATTGAGGAATTTTAAATAATAGGGATGCACATTTTTTATTTTTTTGTGGCACTTAAGGGCAGCACAATATCACAGTGGTAGAGCTACTCCCTTGCAGCGCCAGAGACTCGGGTTTGATCCTGACTATGGGTGCAGTCTGTGCGGAGTTTGTACGTTCTCCCTGTGACTTGCGTGAGTTTTGTTCAAGATCTTCCGTTTACTCCCACACCCCAAAGGAGTACAGGTTTGTAGGCTAATTGGCTTGGTATTCATGTAAAATTGTCCTTAATGTGTGTAGAGTAGTGTTAATGTGCGGTGTCGATGGTCAGCACAGATTTGGTGGGCTGAAGAGCCTGTTTCCGTGCTGTATCTCTGTATTAGAATTTTCTATTCGCAAAATTTTTCACTTATTTGTTGTCTTTTACTTTATTTTAAAAGATCATGAAACAAGCTTGAGATCAATAAATAGAGTGGGTTTGTGATACCAGTCTTTGAATATGGCATGCAGAAGAACTTGGAGTGTCTTTGCTTCCTGTTGAACCTGGCTATGCAGTAGTTGTGCTTATTGGCTCATGAAATCTCCATAGGCAGTATCCTTGCCTCCATGATACTGGAAAATAACCAGTGATTCAAAGCACCAACCAGAGACAACATTCTTCTTACTGTGGCTTTCCCACAGAGAGAGCTAGACATACAAACCAAATCCACACTAAACAATGTTACAACAGCATAGATAGAAGGTACAAGTCGTACAATATCACCAATCTGACATATGACACATGTTACTCCTATGTTACCATATTTTATCCCACTGTCTGAATCTTAAAGTCCAACTACCCTCAACCTTTTGAGTCAAGCTATCCCAAAAAAATAAAATGAGAATTCAGATTCTGGTCACCTTTTTTATGGATGTAAATCAAAGGCAAAAATTGTAAATTTCCTGACTATACTGCCTCCCTTTAAGACGTTTGAAATATGTCCCATGTCCTAAACTGGGAAGTAAGATTGGTTCAGATGATGTTCATACTTTCCTGGCAGTCTATTAGCACTATCCTACACACTTCAATTTACAGAAGCCAATCAAACTACAAACCTGCATATCTTTGGAGTGTGGGAGGAAACCAGAGCACCTGGAGAAAATCCACGTGCTTACAGGGTGAATGTACAAACTCCATACAGACAGCAGCCTAGTCAGGATCGAAATTGGGATCTCTGGCGTTGTAAGGCAGCAACTCTATTGTTGTGCCACCTGAAAAAAATTATACTAGAAAAATATATTTGGGCTATGCATACATTTGAAATATTTGGATGAAAATAGTCAACAGACTTATCTTGGCATATTTTTTGATTCACAGAACAATTTCTTACTGCATTTGTCATGACCTGATTTTCAGACTCTTTTTCTGTGATATGTGGTAGAGGAGTATTCTTAACTCCTGAACCTCCACTCTCTCAATTGCTAACATATCATGGCTGTGACTTCTTCTGTATCACCTCTCAATCCACCAATGCCAAGAGGTGCAACAGGTGGACAGGAACAACACGTGCAAGTTCTCCTATGACTTACTCAGCATTTTGCCTCAAATATTAGGACTTCCTATGTCGAATCCTATGTTAGGATTTAATATTAGGACTTCCTATGTCGAAGCATTGTGGAAGTATATTCTCCACTCACTACTGTAACTCTCCACTTCCATCTCAAAGGCAATTAGGGATGAATAATAAATGCTATCCTTGCCAGCAATGCCTATATCTGGTAAGTATGTTAACAAAATATTATTTTTCTGGTGGTATTGGCTCAAAAAGCAACAGTTCCAAATTTGTAACTGTGTGTTTACAAATTTGAAACTGTGTTTTTACCAATCACATGGCGACACCTTGATCACATGCATTTCATGAATTGCATAACTGAATTTCCCTGTACTTTCTTGCAGCAGTACAAAAAAAGCTAACCTTTTTCGCAAACTACGTGAACTCCTGTTCTTCATGTTGTCCGATACAGTGGGGTGTGCTTTTAAATACAGGTCCTATTGACAGCTTTAATAACTGCAAAGTGAAAATGACCAAGAAGAATAAAAGGGAACATTATGTTATGGTGTTAAGACTGTAATGTGCCCATATTATCTGCTGCTAGCATCTAAAAAGGCAGGTGGCAAATCTTAGTAAACTGGTCCATTGGTCTCATTCATCCTACAACTGGCAAGCTGAGTATAAATCAATCATAAACACATAAGCAATTTGCAAACCGTGGGACGGTATGATATTGCCACGGTATGATGTGACTTGAGGGGTTAGATAAGCTCAAGAGGAATTGAGGGGATGTGCATGTTGCCCTAAGATAAACCGTGGGTTTAAAGTGGACCCATTCTTGCTCATCATGGGTTTCCACACTGGTAAGTATTCTGGCCTTTCAGTTCCAGCTACCAATGAAATTATAAAGATCAAGAGGAATTGTTTAATACACAAGAGATTGAAAAAATAATGTGAATTCAGAGGAATGTGAGTAGTATAATAAATAATAGAAGGTGAAATAGCTGGTAACGTGAAAGTAAGGGAGGCACCTGTAATGCAACCCTTGAGACAATGTGGATGTGATCAATTGGGCCAGTAGTCATTTTAGCAATAATGTAGCCCACATTGAAAGCAGACTAGGTTCCAAATTGTAATTACAAACCGTTAGACTTAGTTAAAATCAGGGAGGTTGATTACATCAGAAGCAGATACACATTGATGCTGGTCGTATTGAAATGAGATAATTTGTGTAACATTGCTTGTAAACAATAAAATGCTACTTTAAGGCTGTCATCCCTTTAAGGAACGTGCACGGTGACGTTCTTCTCTGTGGATTGTCGCAGAGCAGCCTGTAAGAGTTTTTGAATAAATTAAACAACTTTGCTTGAGAACCATGGGATTCATATATATATATCGGTGTTTATGCTCTAAATGGACTATGTAAGGGATTAGAGAGTGTTAAAACACATAGTTTACATTTGTCAGTGAGCTTTATTACATTTTAGCTGAACCTGGACCTAATCCTTATTGGCACTCATGAATTAAGGAAAATATACTTTCACAAATATTCTCTAAAAATGTTATTACTTGTTATGAACATGTGAAACAAACCATCATACTATTGCAATATTAAAGTTATTCAGCATTTTGGATTAGAAGTTATATATAGAAAAATAGCCATTTGGGGGCATGTGTACTTTGCAGGCTTAAATTTTCAAACATTTCATTCAAATCATATTAAGATTTAAGGATTTGTTTTAAAATGGTGTTATTACTTATTTTATGAACTTTATGAATGCAGTATCTCAATCTCATGTCTTCAGTCAATCTCTTCAATCAAAAAAAGGGCCGTCAATAATTGGATTGTGATAGAGCATAGCGTCATGGTCATAGAGCAGCTGAAAAATAACATTTTTCAAGGATAATGCAGTGGATATTTGCCAAAGCTGCCAGTCACCTGTGACTAGGTCCAACTATGCAACTAATGCTGCACTGTTCCTTACATACATATTTCATATCAGCATGAGAAGATTCAAGATTCAAGATTAAATTTGATTGCCACATGTACCAATTAAGTTACAGTGAAATTTGAGCTACCATACAGCCATACGAAGTAAAAAAGCAAAAATACATACAACCACATAAAATATATTTTAACGTAAACATCCACCTCCAATATACTTTGCACACTATACTGGACATAAGCATAATGTAAACTATCTAATTAACTAACTCTAAAGCTATCTCTCTCCCTCACAAATCTATACAAAATAACAATGTCAATTGAAGTATAACAAAATATTTACGTAAAAACAAGAATAATTGGCAAAAAAAAAAATCAGCGTCCTCAAAAAATTGCTTAACTCATGTTGAAGATGCCCCCTTGAGGCTTATGTTCTCGGCATGTGTCAGCATTCCTCTGAACTCCGGGTGCTTTTGCCTCCCACACAAGTTTTCAGCTATAAAATACCTAATACAAAATACAGATTCCAAGCATGCAAGCACCCTGGCTCGTCAAACTGTCCTGAGTGCTTTCACAGTGAGTGAAAGTTAAAAGAGAATGCAATGAAGATGAGTGGGTGGATCAAGAAATGAAGTGGGCTAAGTTTTAGAAACGAGCCGAAAAGTGTTATTTTATTATTCTAGATCACAGTATGCATACGACATGGCACATTTGATTTAGATGTCATTTTTGTCCCCCCAAAAAATGAACAACAAGAAAGTTATAGTTAAGTTACCCCTCTGAATCTGTTATATTTTAGTGCCAACTCTTTCATGGGAAGAGAATGGGTGGTAAATGGCGAGCAGCCATCTCCTGATTAGTTTAGTTTAGTTTAGGTTAGAGATACAACACGTAAACAAGCCCTTTGACCCACCAAGACCGCACAGACCAGCAATGCCTGCACTACAAACACACACGAGGGACAATTTACACATACACCAAGCCAATTAACCTACAAACTTGTAAGTCTTTGGAATGTGGGAGGAAACCGATCAAAAAAAAACCCCACGATCATGGGGAGAACGAACAACTCCATACAGACAGCCACCCATAGTCGGGATTGAAGCTGGGTCTCCAGCACTACAAGTGCTGTAATGCCCGTCCCACTTAGGCGATTTTTTAGGTGACTATAGGCGACTAGGCTGTCGCCACACGGTCGCCGTGGTGTCATCTGTATGATCGTGAGTAGTCTTATTAGTCACCCAAAGAATCGTAGCGTTTTTCTGGTCGCCGCTGGATTTTGAAATATTCATAACTTTTCGGAGACAGTCAGCGACAGTTGGCTTGACGCCAATGAGCGTAGCTTGACTTCTCCTGATGTGGGTGTTGTCGTCGGTTGTCGCCAGGATGACATAGGTTGTCACCGGTGGTGACTTCGGTGAATTCAAATGGCGACTACCTACGTCAACCTACGTCAACCTACGTCAACCGGCGCCAGGTAACGGCGACTGAATTGTCGCGGGTGGAAGTAGGTTGTCGTAGGTGTGGTTGGAGGTGGACGTCCTAATGGGTAACTGGTCGGTAGCTTGCCGTAGCTTGATGTCGACTAGGCGGTAGGCTGTTGTAGACAATGTCATAGGGGGATCCAGTCGCCGGTTTTTCGGCGACCTGCTACGATTATGACAGTCGCCGAAAAAAATCGCCTAAGTGGGACAGGCCATAAGGCAGCACCTCTACCGCTATGCCACCATGGCCGCCCGTATCTTCTTGAAAATGTTGGACCAATATCCCCTAAACTGTTTAAACTCAAGGGATGTTCTCAATTTGACGTTACAATTCCCAATTTAACCCTTAAAGCCTGGTGTCATCCCTCCAAGGATAATCTACCTCTCCTGAGGTTCTTAACCAGACTGGAACTGAGTATTCCAGATGGAGTCTGAGACAAGCTCTATTGAGAAAAATAGATTAGTTCATCTCTTCTATGGAGGGCCAGCCTTAGGAGGTGCGGGACCCAATTGGGAACAATTTTCATAGAAATATAAATAAATAATTATAATTGAGTCACGTGCTGTGAGTAATATGACAGTCAGTCGGTTTAAAAAAAATCTTAAACCGCGCATGCGCATATTGTTCTCGCCGTGAAAATAAATAAATAAATAATGTGACAATTCAATTTGCCCAAGGATTCCAAATCTCCTTCTTTCTGAATTACTGAATGGGTGGGGGGTGGAGGATGAAGGCAGGTGGAAAGATGGTGGGAAAAACAGGAACACACCAGGACAACATGAATCAGTTGTCATCTTATTGAATGACAAAACTAGTTCAAGGGACCAATTGGGGGGGAGAGTTCCTTTCACAGCGTGTGGGAAGTCTAGCCAGGGGTAAAGTTGCGGGGAGAGCAGGAGCGTTGAGAAGGAGGGGGTCGGGTTCATGCCAGTAATTCACTCACTCACCGCTGCTGCGGCATTCCGGGCGCGGATCCACCACATTGTGGCCGGGGAGGGAAGCAGCTTGCGTGGCTATGAGCGGCCACCATCAGCGGACAGCGGAACCGACTGCTATCTCAGCGCCTTCTGCCGGCCCGCTCACCTCTGGCAGTGCTCTCCGTCTGAACAGTGAGGGGACCAGCTCAAGAGCAAAGATCATAGTGGGTCAGCGGGTGATGGATAACATCACAGCGGGCGGTGGAGCTTACTCCTGTGTCAGCGCGAACAAGGGATCAATTGAGGTTACTCGCCCTGACATGGAGTAAGCTACCGCCCGCTGTCCTGTTATCCATCGCCCGCTGGCCCGCTCTTGAGCTGGATGATCCCCGACCGCCTCCTTCTCAATGCTCCTGCCCTCCCTGCAACTTTACCCCTGGACAGACTACCCACACACTGTGAAAGGAACTCTCAACCCCACTCCCCCCCCCCCACAACAGCGCTGTCCTTTTACAGCCGCTTCACACTTTACAGCCGCTTCCCATCAGCTGCTAGCAATGAGGGATAGACTTGGCTATATCTCAGTACGGCAACATCGTTCTTGATGTTGCTGTACTGAGGGATAACAAAGTCTATCTTTCTTGGCTAACAACTTAGCCTTCGCCTTCCAAGATGCAGGTACATTTTCTAGCAATGTTACAAAGTTTTGAGTCTGCAATTTATCCCATCAGATAAAGCTTAAAAATAAGTTTAATTCTGACACCTAATTCACATTCATATCTTCAGTATTAAAAATATTATGGCCATTTTCATACTTGGAAATTAGCATTAGAAAAAAGCCCATAACTTTCTTAAAAATTAAGAGAACTCAATGAATTTTTCAATTATAGATTGAAGCATTCTGAAACAAATATAAAACATCTTACTTGGATGACCTGAAATTAAAGCATATAATTAGCTAATTACAAAATTGACCGTTGTGACGGAATTAGTAATAAACACCCAGACTGCCTTGAAAATTCATAAATCTGATATTCTCAAGATCAGAACTTTAATATTATTGTAATATATGCTGTAAGTCCATAACAGATAGGTAAATAAATTACAATTTCTAGCAATAGACCAGGTCTTTATGGAGAAGATCAGTTGCTAGCTGGTACATTGGCATACCATAATCAGTAGCATCATCATACTCCTCAGATTGTAACCAATAAACAGCTCTGTACACCTTATATTTCATCAACTTTTCAATTTTTTGCTCTTCAAACCACGCATGATATGCCTTTCTGCCCACTACATTCCCATTAAGAATGTCCTGTAGATTCCATTTCCTAAGAAAAGGATAATTTTTAAAAATAGCCTAAGTATCCAAATAACAAACTAATCCCATTCACACAAGAATATAACATGATTTTTAAATCTCACTGTCATGAATTTATATGCCAGATCAGTGATGGAAATGGGTTTTAGGAACTAGGGGTATGCTAAGGTCCGTGAGGCTGATGTTGGAAAGGTAGTGGGTGGGGAGGTGGGGGGGGGGGGGGGGGGTTAGACACTATAAGCCCCCCATGAGAAATTTTATCTAACTCTGAAATTGAAGATAGACAAAAGCTGGAGTAGCTCAGCAGGACAGGCAGCGCAGCGACTCTGGAGAGAAGACTCTTCTTCAGACTGAACTGAACTCTCGTCGGTGAGAGTACGTGATTGTCTGAAGAAGTATCTCGACTAGAAAACCAACCCTCTCCCCAGAGCACCTGCCCGTCCCGCTGAGCCACCACATACGGGGATTTGAAGGTAGACACAGGGCGGTCCACCTTCAACTTCAGAGCCAAACAAAAAACACAGAGTATGGAGGAACTCAGCAGGCAAGGCAGCACCCAGGGAGGGAACATATCACTTATCAGGAGCCTCCACAGGCCAGGACTCTTCTCCCCCCAACAGAAAGGAACCGCAATTGCAGCCGTCACCGCAAAACGTCTAAGAAGGAACTGTAGATGCTGGAAAATCGAAGGTAGACAAAAATGCTGGAGAAACTCAGCGGGTGTGAAGCCCTGTCCCACTGTGCGAGTTCACCCAAGAGCTCTCCCGAGTTTTAAAAAAATCAAAACTCGTGGTAAGCATGTAGAATGAAAGTAGCGGGTACGTCGGAGCTTGGGACGTTTCTTAGCGCTAACGGCAGGTACTCGTGAAACGTGGTAACTCGTGAAGATTTTTCAACATGTTGAAAAATGTCCATGAGTAAAATATACTCGGGATGTAAAAATGTTATACTTTTTAACGTAGTCATACTGTAGTAGCTCGTGAGTTTACCGTAGTAGGACCTGGTGTCCTATATCACTATTGTATGTTCATGATGGAAATAAGAATACTCAGTATATTCATTACCTTTGAATTGTAGTTTTATGTAATCCTCCCATAATTTCTGAGTTCCATTTCACAATATCTATCAGATATACAGAATGTTGCAAGGTAATATTTTGCCCAAACTCAGTTGTATCTTTTTATCTCAATAAATATCACAAAATATGCCATTGTTTCAGCCACATTATGACAAAATATAAAATGTAGGTTATTTGTAATCAGTCACCCCATCCCAGAAACAACAGTACTTGAAGAAGAACATTTGTTTTACTCATTTACAAGCATGTACCATACATAGTCCATTGATCCATACACAGCAACATGTTGTGATAATTGCATAAAAGGTATTATTGTCCAAGAAATTTGGTGTGGAATGATAATCCATCTCAGTACTCATTTAGGCAAGTCCCAAGCTATAGATAATTTTCCCCCCGACCCCTAATCCCCCTTGCCCGATCTTCATTGAACCTACCATTTGACCAATCTTTTACTCAACTGCTGTAACTTTTCCTTCCTATCAAAATCACTGTGTAGCATCTCTGTCCAAATTCCCACTTTGAAATAAAATACAACATTCGACTTAAAAAATTCGCAGCAGGATCGCTATATAAATGCAAATATATGGTATTTTATCCTAGCATCCCCCCCTCTTATCACTACACTAGAAGTGTAACTTGAAGCGTTTGCATTTGGAGAAGTTCGATACGGACCAGGAATGAAAATTAATAGCTACGAATCGATTAACAGCGAGCTACGAGGTTAGATTGAAACACCAGTCAGAGGGCAAAGAAACAATCCTGAGTTGACGGCGTAATGTATAAGTGAGCATTTTGCAGCGACCTCACTTTATATTCTGGTTAAATATTCTTCCCACGGAAATCTCCTATTTCACTTTGAAATTATATTCATTTATAACCATTTGTAACATCAGTAACCACCTTAATGGTTGTGCGTTTAGTACCAGGTATGCTTGAAACAATTTATTGTAATGTACTGTATCTTTAAAAAAAAAACTACATCAACCTGGTGTGAAAAGTGGGAATTTGAAGATAGGGATAGAGATGCTACACAGAGATTTTAAACTCGGGAGAGCTCTTGGGTGAACTCACACAGTGGGACAAGGCTTGAGGCAGCATCTATGGAGCGGAGGAAATAGCCTGGTCTGAAGAAGGGTTTCGACCCGAAACTTTGCATATTTCCTTCAGTCCATAGATGCTGCCTCACCCGCTGAGTTTCTCCAGCATTTTTGTCTACCGCAAAACGTCAATGATTCCGGGAATGCTGAGAGAGCTAGAGAGAGACGAGATGGGGAGCGGGAGAGAAAGAGAGGGAGGGAGAGAGCGAAAGACAGAGAGACACATCGTGGGTCGGTAGGTAAATTGAATGACTATCCTGCTGCACACCAAGAAGCTCACCAAGAAGAAGCCCTCAATCATGATGGTGAGTTTTAAGAACATGATAACACAAAAGCATGCACAATTGTAAATTGTATGATTCTAACATGTTGGTCACTTTTCAAACAAAATATCAAGGTTTCACACAAAGGAAAAGTAGCGAAAATTCCATCGCAATATTAATATAGTGTATAACATAATAGAGCCTAACAAATGTGTAATAGGTCAGGAGAAAGAAGAAGGCATGGGTCAGGAAAAGGCAGCTCTGCCCAAGTGTAGCCCTGGAAGAGTATTGATGGTTGAGATTTTTATCACGGAGAAAGACGAGGGAACTTGGGAAAGTCAATGACAATGCCTTGAGCACTATGTGTGTTACAGTTGAAGAGGTGCTGGACATCCGAAGACATATGAAGATATGTAATCTGCTGGGCCTGATCAGATATATCCGAAAACACTGTGAGAAACTAGAGAAGAAATTGTAGGAGACATGGCTGATATATATGAATCGCTGTTTGACACGGGAGAGGTTCCAGATGATGGGAGGGTGAATAATGTGACTAATTTAACAGGCTGCAAAGAAATACCTTGGAACTGTTGACTAATAAGTCGAGCAACCTTGGTAGGAAAATTACTTGAGACGATTCTGTGGGCAATATATATTTCTATTCGGACAGACGGGTTGATTAGCAATAGTCAGCATGATTTTGTATGTGGGAGATTGTGTATGATGAATCTGATTGAGTTTTTTAAAGAATTAACCAATAATGTTGATAAGGGTTGTAGACGTAGTTAGGAATTTAGTGCAGAAGTTGGGACGTCAGGATACAGTTGTACATGACGTTGGTGAGCCCGCACTGGGAGTATGATATTCCATTTTGGTCACCCTGCAATAGCAAAGATGACATTAAGTTTGAAATTGCGCAGAGAAGATCTACAAGAATGTTGCTAGGAGTCAAGGGCCTGAGCTATAGGAAGCAGAGGTTCACCTGCACCTCCTCCAACCTCATCTATTGCATCCGCTGTTCTAGGTGTCAACTGCTCTACATCGGTGAGACCAAGCGCAGGCTTGGCGATCGCTTCGCCCAACACCTCCACTCAGTTTGCATTAACCAACCTGATCTCCCAGTGGCTCAGCACTTCAACTCCCCCTCCCATTCCGAATTCGACCTTTCTGTCCTGGGCCTCTTCCATGACCAGAGTGCGTCCCACCGTTAATTGGAGGAGCAGCACCTCATATTTCACTTGGGTAGTTTACACCCCAGTGGTATGAACATTGACCTCCAATTTCAGGTAGTCCTTGCTTTCTCCCTCCTTTCCCTCCCCTTCCCAGCTCTCCCACAGCCCACTGTCTCCGCCTCTTCCGTTCTTCTTCCCCCCCCCCCACATCAGTCTGAAGAAGGGTCTCGACCCGAAACAGCACCCATTCCTTCGCTCCATAGAAGCAGCCTCACCTGCTGAGTTTCTCCAGCTTTTTGTCTACCTTCTGAGCTATAGGGAGAGGTTAGGCAGGCAAAGACTGTAATCCTTGAAGCACAGGAGGCCGAGAGTTAATCTTATACAGGTGTTTAAAGTCATGCAGGGAATAGAGTAAATGCACAGATTATTTTTCCAAGGGTAGTAGAATCATGAACTAAGGGGCATAGGTATAAGGTGAGAGGGGAAATGTTTTCACAGAAAGGGTGGTGAGGATATGGAAATAACTGACTGTGGAATTAATTTTGACAGGTAAAATAATAACATTTAAAAGTTATTTGGACAAGGATATGGATAGGAAAGATTTAGAGGAGATATGGGGAACTAGCTTAGATGAGGCACCTTGGTCGCCTAACCAAGTTAGGCTGAAGGACCTATTTACTCTCTGTAAGACTATGACTCTAAATTGAGGAATATCATAAAACTGAAAATCTTTATTTCATTTCAATATTCTGCACAGTGCAGGTTGTTTCAGTTAAAGACTGCAAAAAATGTTGGAAATGATGCACTAATTAGCAAGAGTGGATAGCAGATCTCTAGAGAAACCCCAGTTTTTAGATAGTAGCTATCAGCACTTTGGAAACCTCTTTCAAACATTATTCACAATTGTGTGAATCTGTGATATCACCCGGCAGCACAGTAGGTATGTTGCAAAACGTACCTGAAGCGTCGCTGAAAATCTGTCCCAGCCCGTGTGCGCGATTTTGGCACCGTTTAGAGGGGGGCGGGTTTAAAACGCAATTTTCCCTAGGCTGTTCAAATCGAGGTTTTTCAGCCTAGTTAATTATTAACGAAAAATCGCTGGAAGATTCCCTCGCTTGTGCTATTATTAGTTTTAAGGTACACAAAATTGCTGGAGAAACTCAGCAGGTGCAGCAGCATCTATGGAGCGAAGGAAATAGGCGACGTTTCGGGCCGAAACCCTTCTTCAGACTGATGGGGGGTGGGGGGGAGAAGGAAGGAAAAAGGGGAGGAGGAGGAGCCCGAGGGCGGGCGGGTGGGAGGAGACAGCTAGAGGGTTAAGGAAGGGGGGGAGACAGCAAGGACTAGCAAAATTGGGAGAAT
Organism: Amblyraja radiata; assembly: GCF_010909765.2. Classification (NCBI taxonomy): domain Eukaryota; kingdom Metazoa; phylum Chordata; class Chondrichthyes; order Rajiformes; family Rajidae; genus Amblyraja; species Amblyraja radiata. The sequence continues at coordinate 113,647,575 of NC_045956.1, forward strand.
TCAATGTTAATGCCATCCGGACGCAAGGTCCCCAGGCGGAATATGAGGTGCTGTTCCTCCAATTTCCGCTGGTGCTCACTCTGGCAATGGAGGAGACCCAGGACAGAGAGGTTGGATTGGGAATGGGAGGGGGAGTTGAAGTGCTGAGCCACCGGGAGTTTTAAGGGCTTTATTTAATTGTTATAGTAGGTTAAAAATTAACCTCTAAACCCCCGACCGCCGACAACGGGCCAGATCTCATACAGGGGAAAACGGAAGGCAGGCTGTTTATTTTTACGTTAAAAAGGGCTTCTTAAGATCCCTTTATACAAAGTTTAATGTTGCGAGTAGCTAATTTTAGGCCAATTATTACCCAGCAGTATTTTTCTGGGCATTTGAGGCACAAATCTACTGCAATGTGAACGTTCTAAACCAGCACGTTCACAGGATCCCACTAGAAAGCTGATTTAAATGGACTTTAATTTACAGCAATTAAACACTAAATTCCTTCCATTTGGCCTATAAATTAATGTAAATGAGATTTAAAAATCATGTTTTATTGTGAATTGTTTGTGAATATTATTTGGACACTTAGGCTATTTAAAAATGTTAATCATTTATTAAGAAATGGATAGATGTTTAGATCTAGTAATTGAAGTTTGGAATTAGCTACAATTAGGTAACTAACTAATTATATGCTTTAATTTCAGGTCATCCAAGTAAGATTATTTTATATTTGTTTCAGAATGCTTCAATCTATGATAACTGAACATTTCATTCAGTTCTCTTAATTTTTAAGAAAGTTATGGGCTTTTGACTGTCCACGATCACAGCTTTTGTGTTATGTCCATAGAAAATCAATAGGGAACAAGATGCTAATTTCCGAGTATGAAAATAGTCATAACCTTTTAAATACTTGAGATATGAAAGTGAATTAGGTGTCAAATTAAACTTATTTTTATGCTTTATCTGATGGGATAAATTGCAGACTTGATTTTTAAAATCTCAAAGTTTTGTAACATTGCTACAGCACAGTGGTACAATGATAGAGTTGCTGCCTTATGCTCCTGTCCCACTTAGGAAACCTGAACGGAAACCTCTGGAGACTTTGCGCCCCACCCAAGGTTTCCGTGCGGTTCTGGGAGGTTCCCGGAGGTTTGTGTCAATCTCCCTACCTGCTTCCACTACCTGCAACCTCTGGCAACCACCTGCAACCTCCGGGAACCGCACGGAAACCTTGGGTGGGGCGCAAAGTCTCCAGAGGTTTCCGTTCAGGTTTCCCAAGTGGGACAGGGGCATAACAGACCCAAAGACCCAGATTCAATCCTGACTACGGGTGCTGTCTGTACGGCGTTTGTATGTTATCCCCCTGACCTGTGTGGGTTTTCTCCGGGTGCTCCGGTTTCCTCACACACAAAGATGTACAAGGTTGTAGGATAATTGGTTTGGTAAAATTTTAACTTGTCCCTGGTGTGTGTAGAATAGTGTCGGTGTGCGGGATCACTGGTCGGCGCGGACTCGATGGGCCGAAGAACCCGCTTCCATGCTGTATCTCTAAACTAAGCTAAATTAATGGAGAACCCCCTTAAAATAAGATTTCACTTTCAATGTAAATGCTCCATTCTCTTGTTTATGAAGCAAATATTAACACTGCAGACTGTTTTACAGTGAATAAATGGAAATTAATAATTTACCTGGGTCAGGCCAGGGTCAGCAGTTCTGTTCTCGACTGCGGTTCCTATTGAAACCGTAATGGCAAGTTCAAAAGTTCAGGTCAGAAGAATAATGATCCTGCTCATTAGTATTGTTTGTAGGCGTGGATCATTAGTAAGGTGATAATTTATTTCATACTAATTGGTGGTCATTATGTTAACCCTCAGGGTTTGTGGATAATTGCCTCCACTGCAGATCTGTGGGTTGTGAGGTGACTCATGAATTGTCTGTATTCTGCAGACCCTGCCACATGTTGCGAGTGATGGGTTGTTCGGATTCTGCTACAGTTTGTGCTTTGCCTCCACATTCTCCCTTTGGAAAGATTCAAGTTGGATGCTTTCCTGTCACATTGAGCAGTTATTGGTCAGAGATTCACATAATTCGGTGAAGATGGTACAATTTTTCAAGGAGGCCTTCAGGTCATTATTTTCTCTCTACTGCCAAACAGGGTTTGAAATAAATTGTTTGTTTTGGGAATTTGATGTTGTGGATTAGAACTGTTTTTTTTTTGTTTTTTTTACATATTTTATTTTATTAGAAGTAAGTACAGTCATATGGCACCAAAGTGCCTAATACATATTTTCATAATACATTTTATGTACAACTTCTTTTTTTTTTTTTTTTACATTGAAAAAAGATTAGGATAAGAAAAAGAAGTTAGATAGTAAAGGATAGAAAGATGTGAAATATATACTGTGTGAAAAAAGAAAACGAGTAAATGAAGAAAGTTGAGAGAGACAATAGAGAAAATAAAATAAAATAAAAAAGAAAAGGTGATCATTATTTATAATCTTGACCAACCCTCGTCCAGTCCTGAAACAGTTATTTTTTACAATTGTGTTGCACCATACGATTCCAAAAAAAACGACGAATGGAGACCAACTCGTTATGAATTGGTCTGATTTATCCATTAGGAGGAATCGCATTTCCTCAAGATGAGCGGTGTCCAACATACTTGCAATCCACATTTTAAGCGTTGGTATTGATGTACCCTTCCAAAATTTAAGTATTAATTTTTTTGCTATTATTAAACCATAGTTAAGGAATAGATTTTGAGATATGTTCAATTTATTCCCATCTTCCATTACACCAAATATAATCGTTTCAGTATTAGGTTCCATTCTTGTCTTGAATAATGTTGTAAATATTTCAAAAATATCATTCCAAAATCTATAAAGTTTTATGCAGGAAACTAAGGAGTGTGTTATAGTTGCCTTTTGGGCTAGACATTTATCACAAGTGGCGGATATATTTGGATAAAATTTGTTCAATCTTGTTTTTGAATATTATAATCTATGTACAATTTTAAATTGAATTAGATTATGTCTTACATTAATTGAACATTTGTGAATATATATCAGGTATTTTTCCCATGTAACCTTTGTAATTTTTATCATTAGTTCCCGTTCCCACTCTTCTCTAAGTACCTCTGTCGATGGTAGGTCTATATTTAGAATACTATTATATAAATATGATATTAATTTTTGTGAGTCAGCTTCAATATTCATTGCTTCTTCCAATAAGTCAGGAGTTACTTTTTGATATCCTTGTATATATATTTAAAATATTGGTTGTTTTTCAATTTAAATTTTAATTGTAATTGTTGGAATGATAGTAGGTTTCCCATTTCGTGCATATCCCCGATCCTTCTAATTCCGAGACTTTCCCATTGGTTATATGTCTTATCAATAAGAGATGGTTAAATAAAGGGTTATTCGCTATTGGCATTAACAGTGATAGATTTCTTAATTTTAAAGGTAATTTTATTTGTTTCCAAATTCCTATTGTACCATATATAATTGGGTTCTTCTTATATATTGTGTTATTCAGTTTTTTTGGGGAGAAGAGGATCGTTCCTATATTACAAGGATGGCAATCCTCCTTCTCCATTTTTATCCATTCTGTCTGTTGGGTAGAACTATCCAACCAATAAATCATATTCTTAATATGCATTGCCCAGTAATAATACATAAAATTCGGAAGTGAAAGTCCCCCGACCTCTTTTGGTTTACATAAGTGTTTTTTTGTGATTCTATGTGATCTATAGTCCCAAATATAATTAGTAATATTAGAGTCTAATTTAAAAAAAAAATATTTTGGTATATATACCGGTATAGATTGAAATAGGTATAGTAATTGTGGTAGGAAGATCATTTTTATTGCATTTATTCTACCTAATAATGAAAAAGTTACTTTTATAACTACTAAACCAGGTTCGCTTCTTAATAAACAGACACCACACAAACTGTTTGGTAGACCAGTTCAAAACTTTACTTAACATCGGCCGATGGAGGGAGGGAGAACTCCAGTCAAGTGACCATTACAGACACTTGACCGTCCTCCGTTCACCTCACTGAACAACAAAATTACATTGCCTTAAATAGGGTTTTTTTGTCCCCTTAGCACATTTCAGACATTAGTCATGGTCAGAGGTACAGGGAAAGGTTTCCACAGAATGCATCACATCAAAGGCCTTTTGTTTACATGTTACAAGATAACATTGGCCATTTGGTTTACGACATTTTATCTTTCCACTTCCCTGTTCCTCTCTCGTCCTTCATAAACATTGGCTATTTGGATAATGCCATTTTATCTTCCCAGAGATCACCCTAGATCTTTCGCTGCTTTCTCGCTGTCATTTGGTCCCTCATAAACATTGGCCATTTGGTTTATGGCATCTTACTTCAAAGATGTGACTAGCTCTTTCTCTCTGCTTGTCCCTTGGGAGACAATGCTATGGTGTTTATTATCCCACACACTGCAACCTGAGGCAAGCCTAATTTGACACTAAATATAAGCTATAAGCTAGCCCAGAAACCTATTTAATATCTTTTTATATTTTAACTAAAATTCAGCTTCATCAATAATGATAAGGGAAGTGTTTTCCAAAATTTAATCAACGTATTAAGTTTATTTAATAAAGGTATGAAATTAGCGTTGAATAATGCTTTATATTTTCTAGTAATCTGAATACCCAAATATTCAAATTTTTCTGTTGCGATTTTAAAGGGGAACTTCAGTAAGTGTGTAGGTTCTTGAGGTTTTAATGTCATGATTTCACTTTTATTCCAGTTTATTCTATATCCAGAAAAAGACCCAAATTCCTCTATTAAGTTTAATAAATTTGGTATGCTCGTTTGTGACTTTGTAATATATAAAAGTATATCGTCTGCATATAATGAGATTTTATTCTTTGAGTCCCTGGTATTATAGCCCTGAATATTCGGATTAATTCTTATGCTTTCAGCCAGGGGTTCTATCATAAGGGCAAATAGCAGGGGTGATAGTGCACATCCCTGCCTATTACCCCTTGATAGTTGAAATTTTTGAGATAACATGTTATTAGTTAAAATTCTTGCCATCGGTTTATCATATAATAATTTTACCCATGTTATAAAATTCTCTCCCATATTAAAATGTTGTAGTACTTTATATAAGTATTGCCACTCTACCTGATCAAATGCTTTCTCTGCATCCAAAGAAATAATTGATATATCTTCTTCCTCTACTTTATGCGAGTACATTATATTAAACAGGCGTCTCAGATTATTAAATTAGTATCTTTTAGGTATAAACCCCGTTTGATCAGGGTTTATCAATTTACTAATATATTTGCTTAATCTTCTTGCTAAAATCTTTGCTAAAATTTTCTGATCTGTATTTAAAAGTGATATAGCTCTGTACGAGCCCAGATCTTCTAAATCTTTATCTTTTTTTGGAATAAGCGTAATAGTTGATTCTGTTAGTGTTTCAGGTAGTTTGTTTTCTTTAAAAGCATGGGAGTATAAATTAAATAAATAAGGGGTCGTTATCTCCTGAATTTTTTTATAAAATTCATTATTAAAACCATCTGGTCCCGGTGTCTTACCATTTTTCAGCGATTTTATTGTTTAACCTATTTCTTTGATTGTAATTTGAGCTCCTAGTTCCTCTTGTTCCAAAAGGTCCAGTATTGGAAGATTACAGTTATCTAGAATTTTTTTTATTTTACTATCTTCTATTTTAATTTTAGATGTATATAAGTTTTGGTAAAATTGGGCAAATCTATTATTAATATCTTTAGGTAGTATTAATAATTCACCTTTCTCTGGTTTAATTTTGGTTATAGTATTTTCCTTTTCTTGTTTTTTCAATTGGCGAGCTCAAAATGTTCCTGTTTTGTAATTTGGAATAGTCTTATTACTCTTGCCGATAAAATTCGATTAAGTTTAAATTTCAGTAATATTATCTTATTGTGTTTATTAGATTAGATTAGATTAGATTAGATTAGATTCGTTTTATTGTCATTCAGACCTTTCGGTCTGAACGAAATTTTGTTTCCCTGCAGTCATACATATAATTTTTAAAAATGGCAAAAACACACAATCAACACAAATTTAACATCCACCACAGTGAGTTCACCAAACACCTCCTCACTGTGGTGGAAGGCAAAATCTTAAAGTCTCTGTCTCTTCCCCCTTTGTTCTCCCTCTGCGCCGAGGCGACGGTTCAAACTCCGCGGGTGGTTGCTGCCTCCGCCGCAACTCCAGGGCCGAGTCGGGTCTCCGCCGCTGCTGCTGCTGCTGCCGCCACCGCAGCTTCTGTGCCGAGCCGGGTCTCCGCTGCTGCTGCTGCCGCCGCTAGAGCTTCGGGGCCGAGTCAGGTCTCCGCTGCTGCTGCTGCCGCCGCCACAGCCTCGGGGCCGAGTCAGGTCTCCGCTGCCGCTGCTGTTGCTGCTACAGCCCCAGGGCCGAGCCGGGTCTCCGCTGCCGCTGCTGCCGCCGCCACAGCTTCGGTGACGAGTCCGGTCTCCGCTGCCGCTGCTGCCGCCGCCACAGTTTCGGGGCCGAGTCAGGTCTCCGCTGCTGCCGCCGCCGCCGCCACAGTTTCGGGGCCGAGTCAGGTCTCCGCTGCTGCCGCCGCCGCCGCCACAGTTTCGGGGCCGAGTCAGGTCTCCGCTGCCGCCGCTGTTGCTGCTACAGCTCCGATGTCGCCAGCTCCGCCATTAGGCCTCGGCGCAGACGGAGACGGGGAATACGACCGAAGAAAAAGTCGCATCCCCCGAAGGAAGAGACCAAAACATGTTTCTCCCACCCCACCCACACACATACACAACTTAATAAAACAAAATTAACTAAAACATGACAATGAACAAAACGAAAGAAAAAAAACAGACGGACTGCAGGTGGGCCGCAGCTGTTAAGCCAGCGCCGCCATCTTGGACACGATTATCTGTCGTGGAATCTTTGGCATTATCCAACTCTAACTGTCTGATTTCTTGTTCTAACAACAATTGTTCTGTCTTATTCTTTTTATTTTGAAAACTTTGATATGAAATTATAATTCATCTCATAAATGCCTTAAAAGTTTCCCATAATAAAGAAGGCAAAGTACCTGGTATATCATTTGTATCGAAAAAAAGTTTAATTTGTTGTTTTAAATATTGATAGCCTTGCACGTCATTTAAAATGTGTATTAAACCTCCAAAAAATTTTTTTACCCGGCATTCCCTCAAATTTTACTGAAAATGTCAATGGAGAGTGATCTGAAATACTACTAATGTGGTATGTTGTGTTGTTTGTATGTGGCATTAATTTAATATCCACTAAAAAATAATCAATTCTTGAATAAGTTTTATGCACCGAAGAGTAAAACGAGTATTCCCTTCCAACTGGATTAGCAGATCTCCATACATCTATTATATTAGTATTTTTTATATATGTATTTAGAAGTTCGCTAGTTTTAGATTTTAAATTACTCTTCTTTTGTTTTGCTGATTTATCTAGATATGAATCTAAAACACAGTTAAAGTCCCCCCCTATTATCACATTTTGGTAATTAAATTCTGATATTATGTCAATAATTTTATCAAAAAATTGGGGGTTATCAAAATTCGGAGCATAAATATTTATCAAAGTTAGTGGGGTTGCATAAATTTCACCCGAAACTATAATATATCTTCCCTCTTTATCTAATATAGTATTCTTTAATTTAAAAAGAATACCTTTCCTAATAAGAATAGCTGCACCCCTAGATTTAGAAGTAAATGAGGAGTAGTATGTTTGGCCTATCCAATTCGCCTTTAATCTTATTTGTGTTTGTTGTTTCATGTGTGTCTCCTGCAAAAACATTATGTCGCTTTTCAACGATTTTAGTTGGGCAAAAATTTTACCCCTCTTAATTGGTTCGTTGGCACCCCTTATATTCCAACTACAAAATGTAATAATAATAATAATAAATTTTATATTTAATGGGCGCCTTTCATACAAAATCTCAAGGACACCTTACATAGTAATCGGAATAAAGACATATAATCGGAGTAAAACAAGTAATTAAAGACATCACAATGACACAAATTAAAAACAGAATTCAATCCAAAAACAGAAAATCAAAAACACAGTGTGAAGAGAGAGCAGCGGCAACCAATTCGTGCCAGCGTCCACTCTCCCTTCACGGCAGCCATCTTGGACACAGACCTACAAGACTAGTTAGACAAAAAAAATCATCCCCCCACAGTGGATAGCACTGTGGAGGAAGGCACAATGTCCAGTCCCCACCCCATGTTCACCCCAAAGTCAGGCCTATTGGGGCCACCGCAATTGCCTCTACGGAGGCCCGATGTCCCTGGCCGTTCTCACCGGGTGGTCTTGCCCCGGCGTCGGGAGAGTCCTTTCGGCGGCTGGGCCACTTGGAACGGCCGCTTCTTGGTTGGAGCCCGCGGCTGCCGAAGCCGACAAGGCCGCGCCAGTTTGGAGCTCCCAGGCTCCAGATGAAAAAGTCGGCGCCCCGCTCTCGTCACTGCCGCCTTGCCGCCTCTACGCACGCCGCCTCTCCGCTCCGCAAACCCGCAGCCCGGAGATGTTGCTCACGGCGGTCCAGCTCGCCAGAGCTCCAGCGCGGCGACCCAGGCAAGGCATCGCCCGCTCCGCTCCGCTCCGCTCCGCAGCGCTCCAGCGCTCCAATGCAGTGCCGCCACGCAGGCCGAGGTGCTGGGTGGTTCCCGCCAAGAAACGGCGCTCCAAGCCCGCTGGTAGGCCACGACGACGGGTCGACGGGCAGCCCGGAAAAAAGGCTGCCACACCGACCAGGTAGGGACCTATAAATAAAGTAACACCTACCCCCCACATTAAAAGACCATATCCCCTACAAACAAAAAAAAAAATGTAATTCCTCCATTCTTTATTTGTCTATCGTCTTGCATTGTAAATCAAGGTAATATTCCTGAATCATATGGTGCAAACAAATACCTCAGAATTTTAGGACTTGGGTGGTCATCCCGGTTTATTAGATTTATATTGCATCTCCTTCTTGTAAAGTGCCTTAGAAAAAGAAAAAAAGAATGTGATACACAATTACTTTCAAAAAAATTAAACAGATAAAAATCTTGATTGTGCTTTAAAAAAAAGGTGCTATTAAGGTATCTAAGGGAAAGATACCTTAAGGACGAATAACCATCAACGATGGCAAAACATGTATAGACCTCCATGATGTTGTTATACATTGAGCTCCTCCCCCTTGGTGAATCCTCATAAAAAGTTACATACCGTTTCATATTTTGTCTTTTTTTATATGAGTTTATCAAACCAGCGCTAGTGACAGCCGAGAGAATTTTTTTTTTATCAGGAAGAGACATAAGGAGTAAAAAAAACAAAACAAATATAGAACACAACATATACACGATTATATAAGTATATATGTCCTTCTAATTTATCCAATCTTAATCTAATCTAAACTTTCCCATATATATCCACCCAGGATTCTTACATAATATCCCATTCTATAACTACCATACATCATACAAGCTGGTACCAAAGGGTTAACTACCGTACAAGCAGGTGCCAAGGGGTTCAACTTTGAGCTTTTCATCCAAGGTTGAATATAACCAAGCTCTCTGAATAACACATTCCAACGAGATAAGCTTTATAATTGTCTGGGTAGCTCGGCCATTTTAATGTGTTCAAAACTCTATAAAAAGTTCAATCTTCTTCCTTGTCGGCAGCTTGCCCCGATGTTTTCTTAACGATATCCTCTGCATACTTTAAAGCTTTTCCGGGATCTGCAAATGAGCGTTCAACGCCGTTATAAGATACTTTCATTTTTCCGGGAAAGTAAATTCCATATCTTACTCCCGGGACTTCCCTCAAAGTGTATCTTGCCGGTGTAAACAATCTCATTTTTTGGACTACCTCAGGAGAGTAATCGCGAAATATTCGCACATTATCCCCACGGTATGTCAGCTTCTTCCCATAAGTGATCTTTTTCAATATAAATTCCACTGAAGAGATGTCACGGAATTTCACAATTATCTGTCTTGAATAATTTGTTCCTCTTCCAACTCGGTTAGCGACGTCTATTCTTGGTTCTTCCGACAGTTCAAAGACATCTTTGAGTAAGTCAGTAATGAAAGTACATGCTTGAGATTCATGTCCCTCTCGTCCTTCCTTTACTCCGAGAATCCTCAGGTTATATCTCCGAGTTCTTGATTCCAGGTCCAAACATTTATGTCATTCTTCCAAGTTTTTCCTCTTCAGTTTTCTGTGATTGTTTCAAACTCTTTATTTCCGAGACAATCTCTTTTATCTCATTCTCCATCTCTTCCATTATCTCATCCAGCTTTCCGATATCATCCTTTACACCTTTAAATTTCTTGTTGTAATCATTTTCAATTCTGACACACTCTGATTTTAATCTCTTATCAAATTCCTTATACTGCTTTTTCAGTTCTTTTAACTCACTGCAAGTATTATCAATTTTTTGAGAAATTCTCTCCATGCCAGTCTCCATACTCTGCTTGTTACTCTCCATGCTAGTCTCCATACTCTGCTTGTTACTCTCCATGTGAGACTCCATACTTTGCATCTTCTCCAGTGTAATGTTAATTGTAGCAGTCATATCTAAAAGCATTTGCTTCACCTCTTTCTCCTTCTTGTCTCCGTTTGTTGCCATTTCAAGCAGAGACCTTTGGCTGTAAGAATCTTCTTCTTCTGAACCTTCTTCTGTCATTTGCAGAGTATCCAATACTTCCTCGAGCTGAAGGCTTAGTATTTTTCTCTGGCGCCCTTGAACGATTATCTCTGCTCATTTAAACTCATTTAAACACCCGATTTAACCATTAATCTCCCCGATTTTCACGTCACCTTCTGATGATATCACCCTTACACAACACCAGGCGACTTCGGTGAGTTTTTTAAAATCGGTGCTGACTTAAAACGGCTTTTACAATTTTTTTACGGGGGAGAAGCTCAATGCCGCGCCTTAATTCTCCATGACGCCGCCGGAAGTCTGGATTAGAACTGGTTGAGGGGAATAGAAAGACACCAAGTGCTGGAGTCAAAGTGCAAAGGGCAGCAGGTCAGACAGCATTTTTAGTTTAGTTTAATTGTATTATAGACCGCCTAATGGGGAGTGAGAATTGGAAGAGCGAATATGTAAGGATATAGCAGATATTAGTAGTAAGCACAAGGTAGTGATTGTGGGAGATTTCAATTTTCCACACATAGACTGGGAAACACATTCTGTAAAAGGGCTGGATGGTTTGGAGTTTGTAAAATGTGTACAGGATAGTTTCTTTGCAGCAATACATAGAGGTACCGACTAGAGAATGGGCAGTGCTGGGCCTCCTGTTAGGCAATGAGACAGGTCAGTTGACGAAGGTATGTGTTGGGGAGCACTTCGGGTCCAGTGATCACAATACCATTAGTTACAATATAATTATGGAGAAGGTCAGAACTGGACCAAGGGTTGAGATTTTTGATTGGAGAAAGGCTAATTTTGAGGAGATGCGAAAGGATTTAAAATAAGTGAATCGGGACATTTTGTTTTATGGGAAGGATGTAGTAGAGAAATGGAGGACATTTAAAGGTGAAATTTTAAGAGTACAGAATCTTTATGTCCCTGTTCAGTTGAAAGGAAAGAGTAATAATTGGAAAGAGTCATGGTTTTCAAGGGAAATTGGTCACGGTTCGGAAAAAGAGAGAGATCTACAATAATTATAGGCAGCATGGAGTAAATTAGGTGCTTGAGGAGTATAAAGAATGTAAAAATAATCTTAAGAAAGAAATTAGAAAAGCTAAAAGAAGATATGAGGTTGCTTTGGCAAGTTAGGTGAAAGTAAATCCAAAGGGTTTCTACAGCTATATTAATAGCAAAAGGATAACGAGGGATAAAATTGGTCCATTGGAGAGACGGAGTGGATAGCTATCTGCAGAGCCAAAAGAGATGGGGGAGATATTGAACAACGTCTTTTCTTCAAATTATATATATATTTTTTATTTTATTTTTTTAATTAGAAGTACAGTAAATTACAGTAATACACATCACTTATATCTTATTACATTTGTTGTACCACTTCGTTTTTCGAGCTTTAAAAAAGGTAGAAATAAAAGAAGTAAGGAAAGTGAGCAAGAGTCGTGAAGGTGCAGGAAAGTGTTGAGAAAAGAAAGCCCCTTAGGGAAGAAGTTAGAGAAGGAAGTAAAGAAAGGAAATAGACCCTAGAAAGAAAAGAAAAAAAAGGAGAAACAATCGCTCTATTATAACACAAAACTCCGCTAAAAAAGGATATACCAACCGTGTTTTGTTTTATTTACCCCCCGTTACCAGATCCTGGTACCATTTATTTTTAAAATTACTGTTGCACCTTATGCTTGTAATAGTTCCATAAATGCAGACCACGTCTTTTGGAAGTGGTCTGCTTTGCCTGCTAGGAGGAGTCTCATCTCTTCCAGGTGTAATGTTTCGAACATGTTTGAAATCCACATTTTTATTGTTGGTATCGGAGCATTTTTCCAAAATTTGAGTATAAGCTTTTTTCCCATTATTAGCCCGTAATTAAGTAATTTCTTTTGAAACACGTTTAGTTCGGGGTTACCTTCCGATATTCCAAAAATGATCCATTCTGCTTTTGGTACAAGTTTTATTTTAATTAATTTTGTGAAGATTTCAAATATTTCGTTCCAGAATTTTTGGATTTTCATACAAAAAACAAAAGAGTGCGCTATGGTAGCTTCTTGTGACTGACATTTATCACAAATGGGTGAGACATTGGGGAAAAGTTTATTTATTTTAGTTTTTGAATAATATAGTCTATGTAATGTTTTGAATTGAATCAGAGTATGTCGTACGTTGATCGAGCATTTATGCACATATAGTAAGTGTTTATACCAGCTCTCTTTTGAACTTTTTATAGCTAGTTCTTGTTCCCAGTCTCTTCTAATACCATCGGTTGTATGTATTTCTATATTTAAAATAATGTTGTATAAGTATGATATTAGATTTGCTGATTCAGCCTTTGTCTTCATGGCTTCATCCAATATGTCTGGGGGCATGTTATGATAGTCTTTTGTGTATTTTTTCAGATAGTCACGGATTTGAAGATATTTAAAATATTGATTATTTTTCAAATTATATTTCAGTTGTAATTGTTGAAATGATAATAATTTTCCTAATTCATACAAGTCTCCGAGCGTTTTGATTCCCATTCTTTCCCATTGTGTAAATGATTTATCTATAATTGAAGGTTTAAACGACGGATTATTGACTATTGGCATTAAAAGAGATAGATTTCTTAATTTTAGATTCTGTTTTATTTGTTTCCAAGTTCTAATTGTGCTATGTATCATTGGATTTTTATTATAATTTTTGTTATTCAGATTCATTGGTGAGAGGAGAGTCGCTCCCGTATTACACGCAGAGCAATCCTCTCTCTCCATTACAATCCAGTCCACCTGCTGGGCAGAGTTGTCCAGCAGGTGAATCATATTTTTAATATTTACTATTTACTGCCCAATTATAGTACATAAAGTTAGGGAGCGCTAGACCACCCGTCTCTTTTGGTTTACTAAGGTGTGCTCTTTGTATTCTGTGGGATTTATTATCCCATATAAAATTTGTAATGTCTGAGTCTAGTTTTTTGAAAAACTATAGGTATTGATTGAAATAAATATAGGATTTGTGGTAAAAAGATAATTTTTATAGCATTTATTCGACCTATTAAAGACATCGGGAGCGTTTTCCAGAATTTGATTTGATTATTTAGTTTCTTAAGTAAGGGACTATAATTGGCATTAAACATAGCGTGATAGTTTCTAGTAATTTCAATTCCTAAATATTTGAATTTTTCTGTGGCTATTTTAAAGGGGAATTTCAAGAGATGTGTTGAGTCTTTCGGTTTTATCGACATAATTTCACTTTTGTTCCAGTTTATTCTGTATCCTGAGAAAGATCCAAAGTCCTCGATTAGATTTAATATGTTTGGTATACTGATTTGGGGTTTTGTGATATACAGTAGTACATCGTCTGCGTATAAAGATATTTTGTTATTTGAATATTTTGTATTATAACCGTAAATATCCGGGTGTGTTCTGATTTTTTCAGCTAACGGTTCAATTACCAGAGCAAATAACAGCGGTGATAATGAACATCCTTGTCTATTGCCCCTTGATAATTGGAATTTCGTAGATAGTATATTATTAGTTAATATTCTAGCCGTGGGTTTGTTATATAATAATTTTATCCATGCGATGAAGTTCTCACCCATTTGAAATTTTTGCAATACTTTAATCATATAATCCCAGTCTACTTGATCAAACGCTTTTTCTGCGTCCAATGAAATGATAGATAACTCTTGTTCTTGAGGTTTGTGAGAGTGCATTATGTTAAGCAGATGTCTCAGGTTATTAAATGAATGTCTCTTTGGTATAAATCCCGTTTGATCCTCATTTATTAATTTACTAACATATTGACTTAGTCTTCTAGCTAGTGTTTTCGCTAATATTTTTTGATCCGTATTTAACAAAGCAATAGCTCTATATGAGCCTGGTTCTTCTATATCTTTATCTATTTTAAGTATTAATGTGATCGTTGATTCTGCTAGTGTTTCAGGTAAGATTTGTTCTTTAAAAGCGTATGTATACATTTTCTGTAGACGTGGTGTAACTATGTCGTAAAAACATTTATAAAATTCATTACTGAATCCGTCTGGTCCTGGTGTTTTTCCATTCTTAAGTGTGTTTATTGTGTCTTCTATTTCCTTAGATGTAATTTGTGCTCCCAGTACCACTTGTTCCTTCAGTTCTAGTTTTGGAAGGTTACAATTGTCCAGAAATTCTGAGACTTTATTATTGTCTATTAGCGTTTTCGATGTGTATAAATTCTTGTAAAATTGAGCAAATCTTTTATTGATATCATTAGGTAGTGTTAATAATTCCCTTCTATCTGATTTAATCTTTAAAATTACATGATCTTTTTCCCGTTTTTTCAGTTGGCGTGCCAAAAGTTTATGGGGTTTATCCCCAAATTCGAAATGTTCTTGTTTTGTAATTTGGAATAGTCTTATAACTTTCTCTGACAATAATTTATTTAGCTTAAATTTCAGTATTAACATTTTATTATGTTTATCCATAGTTGGATCTTTAGCATTATCTATATCTAGTTGGCTGATTTGTTCTTCTAATTGTCTTTGTTAATTCTTATTCTTTCTGTTTTGAAAAACTTGATACGAGATAATGACTCCTCTAATAAATGCTTTGAAGGATTCCCATAGAAAAGTGGGCGATATATCTGGTGTATCGTTTGTCTCAAAAAATAGGTCCATCTGTTTTTTTAGATATATACTCCCTTGTGGGTCTTTCAGAATTTGCGAGTTAAACCTCCAGAACGATTTGTTCGTAGACATTCCTTCTAATTTTAAAACGAAAGTTAGCGGGGAGTGATCTGAAATCGTATTGGTGTGATATTTAGGGTTCATAGTATAAGGGATTAGTTTTGTATTCACTAGGAAGTAGTCTATACGTGAGTATGTTTTGTGTACCATTGAATAAAACGAGTATTCCCTTCCAGTCGGATTCGCGATCCTCCAGACGTCTGCTATATTTGTATTTTTTATATATGTATTTAAGAGTTCACTAGTTTTAGATTTCATATTACCTCTTTGTTTTTGCATCGATTTATATAAGTACGGATCTAAAACACAGTTGAAGTCTCCTCCAATTATAACATTTTGGTAGTTAAATTCTGTGATTGTATTCAGGATTTTATTAAAAAATTGGGGATTATCAAAATTGGGCGCATACATATTTACCAAAGTGATTGGCGTAGCATGGATCTCTCCTGTAACTATAAGATATCTCCCTTCCTTATCTGATATAATGTTCTTTGATTTGAATGGTATTCCTTTGCGAATAATAATTGCGGTGCCTCTGGATTTCGAAGTATATGAGGAGTGAAATGTTTGGCCTATCCAATTCGCCCTCAATCTCATCTGATCTTGATGTTTAAGATGCGTTTCTTGTAGAAAAGTAATTTCCGTGTTATATGATTTCAACTGAGCTAGTATTTTGCCCCTTTTAATTGGTTCATTAATACCCCTTATATTCCAGCTACACAGTGTGATTCCTCCCATTTTCTTTTGTTTATCATCTTGCATTTTCTCTGATTTTAATACCCTTATTTATCACGGTGCATCCATACCTCAGGACTCTGGATATTTGGGGGGCATTTATATTACTAACTTCCTTGGTAGATCCCTTTTGCGATTGTCCTTGAAAAAAAAACACATAGTTGTGACATATTGTGATTTTAAAAAAAATTGAACAAGTAAAATTACAGTGTCTGGAGTATTCAACACTGTAGTGAGTGTCCCACCCGACTGTGGGATTCGACATCTATTCGACTTTCGAAGTTGACGTTGTACAATTAGCTCCGCTCCCTTTATTACTCTAAACCTAGGAGGGCGGTACCATTTCAAAATCAGTTATATTTCACCCAATTACACTATATATATATATATATATCTATATTACTAAAAGTCTGTTCTTGACCGGTTTTGGCCATCTGTGCTGCGATTTCCGAGAGAACGCCGCCACCTACGGCCGTCATTTTTGGCCACCTCGCTCAGAGCCCCCCTCCGCCATATGTGTGCCGAGGATTTTTCCCGTCGATGAAAAATGAGAGAGATATTAATGATTTTACAAAATTCCCCATTCTCTCTGCTGCCCCTGCTGGCGGCAGGGGGGAGGGACTATAAAACCAGGAAGCGGTGTGCCTCAATCAGTGTCTGCAAGCTGGAGGAAGGCAGAGGGTCACGTTTCTCTGAGCTGTGAATAACACTGATGTCTACTCAAATGTAAGTGTCCTTAGTGGTTCTAAAACGCTTGCAGAATGTGTCTTTTGGTTCTACAATGCTTGCAGAATGTGTCTTTTTTGGTTCTATAATGTTTTTTAGCTTCTTCCCCCCCCTTTCCTCTCCCCCCCTTTCCTCCCCCCCCTTTCCTCTCCCCCCCCCTTTCCTCTCCCCCCTTTCCTCCCCCCCCTTTCCTCCCCCCCCCTTTCCTCACCCCCTTTCCTCTCCCCCCCCTTTCCTCTCCCCCCCCTTTCCCTCTCTCCCCCCCTTTCCTCTCCCCCCCTTTCCCTCTCCCCCCCTTTCCTCTCTCCTCTCCCCCCCTTTCCTCTCCCCCCCTTTCCTCTCCCCCCCCTTTCCTCTCACCCCTTGTCCTCTCCCCCCATACCTCTCCCCCCCTTTCCTCCCCCCTCCCTTTCCTCTCCCCCTTTCCTCTCCCCCCCTTTCCTCCCCCCCCATTTCCTCCCCTAAACCCCCTCTCCTCCCCTAAACCCCCTCTCCTCCACACACCCCTACCCCCTTTCCCTCCCACCCTCCCTTCCCCTCCCTTCCCCTCTCTTCCCCCCTCTCTTTCCCCCCCCTCTCCTTTCCCCCCCTCATATTCCCCCCCCTCTCCTCCCCCCCCTCCCTCTCCCCCCCTCCCTCCCCCCCTCTCTCCCCCCTTCCCCCCCCCCCCCCCCCTCTCCCCCCCCCCCCCCCTCCCCCCCCCCCTCCCCCTCTCTCTCCCGCACCCCCCCCCCCTCTCTCCCCCTCTCTCTCTCTCCCCCTCTCTTCTCCCCCCCTCTTTCTCCCTCCCCCCCTCTCTTTCCCTCTCTTTCCCTCCCCCCCTCTCTTTCCCTCCCCCCCTCTCTTTCCCTTTCCCCCTCTCTCTCTCTCTATCCCCCCTCTCTCTCTTCCCCCCTCTCTCTTCCCCCCCCTCTCTGTTCTTCCCCCCTCTCCTTTCCCCCCTCCTCTCTCATTTCTTCCCCCCCCCCCCTCTCTTTCCCCCCTCTCTCTCCCCCCCCCCTCTCTCCCCCCCCTTCTCTCTCCCCCCCCCTCTCTCCCCCCCTCTCTTCCCCCCTCTCTTCCCCCCTCTCTCCCCCTCTCTTCCCCCTCTCTCCTCCCCCTCTCTCTTTCTCCCCACCTCTCTTCCCCCCCTCTCTTTCCCTCCCCCCCTCTTCTTTCCCTCCCCCCTCTCTCTTTTATCCTCCCCCTCTCTTTCCCCCTCTCTCTTCCCCCCCTCTCTCTCCCCCCTCTCTCTTCCCCCCCTCTCCCTTCCCCCCTCTCCCCTCTGCTCCCTCTCTCCCCCCCTCAGCCTG
The DNA here is from genome assembly GCF_010909765.2 of Amblyraja radiata. Classification (NCBI taxonomy): domain Eukaryota; kingdom Metazoa; phylum Chordata; class Chondrichthyes; order Rajiformes; family Rajidae; genus Amblyraja; species Amblyraja radiata. The sequence continues at coordinate 113,665,659 of NC_045956.1, forward strand.
CGTTTCTCCCCCCCCTCTCTTCGCCCCCCCGGTCTCTCCCTCCCCCCCCTCTCTTTTCGCCCCCCTCTCCTCCCCCCTCTCTCTTCCCGCCCTCTCCTCCTCCCCCCTCTCCCCCCCCATTCTCTCCTCCCCCCTCCTCTCTTCCCCCCTCTCTCTCTCCCCCCTCTCTCTCTCTCCCTCCCTCTCTCTCTCTCCCCCCCCCTCTCTCTCCCCGTCTCCCCCCCTCTCTTCCCCCCTCTCTTCCCCCTCTCTTCCCTCCTCCCCCCTCTTCCCCCCTCTCTTCCCCGCCTCTCTTCCCCCTGCTCTTTCCCCCCTCTTTCCCCCCATCTCCTTCCCCCCTCTCTTCCCCCCTCTCTTCTTCCCCCTCTCTTCCCCCCTCTCCTTCCCCCCTCTCCTCCCCCTCCCCCCCCCTCTTCTTTCCCTCCCCCCCTCGTCCTCCCCTCTCTTCCCTCCCCCCCTCCTTTCCCTCCCCCCTCTCTTCCCCTTCTCTCTTCCCCCTCTCTCTCTTCCCCCCCCGTCTCCCTTCCCCCTTCATCCCCCCTCCTCTCTCTCCCCCCCTCTTCTCCTCCCCCCCCCCTCTCTCCCCCCCCGCCCCTCTCTTCCCCCCCTCTCTTCCCCGCCCCTCATCCCCCCTCTCTCCCCCCTCCTCTCTTCCCCCCCCTCTCTCTCCCCCCTCTCCTCCCCCCCCTCGGTCGTCTCTCTCTCTCTCCCCCGTTCTCTCGGCTCCCCCGTCTGGTTGTCTCTCATCTCGTCCCCCCCTCTCTCTCTCGCGCCTCGCCCCTCTCTGCTCCCCCCTTCTCTCCTCGACTTCCCGCCCCCGTCCTTCCCCCCCTCTGCCTCTTCCGCCCCCCCCTTTCCCCCCCTCTCTTTCCCGCCCTCTGTCCCTCCTCCCTCTCTCCCCCCCTCTCCTCCGCCCCCCTCCTCTCTTCTCCCCCTCTCTCTCTTCCCCCCCCACGTCTCTTCCCCCCCCTCTCTTCTCTTCCCCCCTCTCTCTCTTCCCCCCCCCTCTCTCTCCCCCCCTCTCCTCTCTCTCCCCCCCCTCTCTCTCCCCCCCCCCTCTCTCTCCCCCCGTCTCTCTCTCCCCCCCCCCTCTCTCTCCACCCCCCTCTCTCTCTCCCCCCTCTCTCTCTCTCTCTCCCCCTCTCTCGTTCCCCCCTCTCTCTTTCCCCCCCCTCTTTCCTCTTCCCCCCCCTCTCTCTTTCCCCCCCACTCTCTTTCCCCCCCACTCTCTTTCCCCCCATCTCTCTTCCCCCCCTCTCTCTTTACCCCATCTCTCTTCCCCCCCCCTCCCTGCTCCCCACCTCACCCCCCTCTCAGCACCCCCTCTCTCTCCCCCTCACTCTCACCCTCTCTCTCTCCTTCCCTCCTCCCCCACCTTTCCCCCCATCACCCACCCTCCCTCTTATCCTCCTCTCCATCCCCCTATCCCTCTTGCTCCTCTCTCTGTGTCTCTGTCTCTCTCTCTGTCTCTGCCCCTTCTCTCTCTGCCCTCACTCTCTACCCCCGCCCGTCCGCCCCCCGCCCCTCTCTAGATGTGACAGTAAGTTGGGGGCTATCCGTCAGTAGATAGGGTGGTTATGGGGTAAAAGGAGCAAATTAATAATATTAATATCATATCAAGGGGGCAATTAGCGTTAGTGCGGGGGGGATAGTTAGTGTGTGTGACGCTGCGTGCCGCCTCCTCCCCCCACAACCGCACGTTGGGGGAACAGACCCAACGGGTCTGCACTTGGTCTAGTATATATATATATATTTCATTCAGACTTATCAGATCTTGTGTTCAGCTATTATAAAAGTTTATATATCTAACACTTTCATCTACTAATTATTTATAATTAGTTATACCTTTGATAATAGTAAGCTGTTAGCTGCAAGGGTTAACTAGAATCAGGCTCCTGGAATTATGCCAGGTGCCTGAGACTCCTCCCTTCCCCACACGAACTACATAGCACTTAAACTTTCAGTATTATCTACTTTAGTTCTAAAATGTGTTATTTATTATTTCTTTATCCCTGCTTAATTGTCTCGCTCTATATACGAGCTAGTCAGTCTTTTTAACACATTATTACATTTTGCCCATTATATAGTTCAGGTTAGTTTCCATTTATATTTCTATATTAGTATTGTTAATTATTGTTAATTCTCTATATTTTGTAAAGCTATTTTAAGATCTTAAACCGCCATTTGTCCTTGTGATGTTTTCCACATTCGGCTCTGCTGTTCGTCTCTGCGTTGCTTATCAGTCTTTCCTTCATTTTGAACAAAGAATGTCCTTGAGTTGAATTCCAAAGCATCCAAAGGAGATAAGGTGTCTAGACCAGCGCACGTGGAAATGCTCTTCCATTTTAAACTTTTAGAGAATGGTGTTTCTTCCCTTATCTTCAGGTGTTCTCTGTGAAGTAATAAAAGGAAAGAATTTGTCCATATCGTCCTGCTGCCTTGATTAATCTTCTGTTTCTGCCACAATCTCTTGGGCATATTTATAAGATGCGTCCGAATTAGTGAAAGTTTTCTCTTTCCCCTTGAAAGTAATGCGCATCCTGGCCGGATAAAAAACGCCACATCTGACATCTTTAACTCCATGGAGAATCTGTCTTGTCTGTGAGAACTTTCTTCTCTTTTGCACGATTTCATAGGGATAATCCCGGAGGAGTTTGATAGTCGTTTCCAAATATCATCTTCACTCCGTATTTGATTTTTTTCTTCAGCTCTTCAAGTGCTGAAATGGCCCGAAGTTTGACTATGATCTGTCGTGGGTGGGCTGGATCTACTTGTGATCTTGGATTAAATCTAGGTATTCGATGTGCCACTTCAATTTCCGGTTCCACAGGTAAATTGAGTACATGTTTGATTAAGTTGGCAGTGAACTCACGGGCGTTGTTTCCCTCTGCCCCTTCTGTTACTCCCAGTATTCGTAAATTTTGGCGTCTTGAGCGAGCTTCGAGATCAAGACATTTATCTGAGACTTTCGCCAGTTGACTCTTGAGGCTGTCTAGTTCTAGCTTCATTCCCTGCATATCTTCAGCCATTTGTTCAACAATTGTTTCCATGTCTTTCATTGCAGTTACATGTGAAGAAACAATTACATGCACAGCCACAAACTTCTTCGTAGATTCTTCTTCCCCTTTATTAATTCTCCCCGTTAGCTCTTCTTGCACATCCTCAATTCGTTTTTGTATAATGCCAATGCAGTCAATAACGTTTTGATTACCAGCATTGATGTTCGACATATTTTCCATCAATTTAACATTAATATTTTCCATTATTTTTGATTTTCCAGCCTCAATATCCTTTCTCAGTTCTCTTACCGAGTTCTTTATCTCCTCCATTTCATTTTTCTCCTTAGTAGCCATCTCAGTCTTTGCCCTTGTAGACATTCCAGAATCCACTTCAGAGGTCTGTTCTTCAGTTTTCTGTGTTTTCAGCAGTTGTTTTGAGATTGCTCTCTGAGGGCTCTGAGCTGAAGACGTTTTTTTCATATAAAAGCTTTTCTCCTCCGTTTAAATCACAGCGCTTACTGATGATGTCATCAGCGCGACATCCCGGGGCTCCGGTGAGTTTTTTTAATTGGTCCCGACCTCCAGACCCGATTTTAACGCGAAAAATCGCGATCTTACAGCAGCGGAGCTAAAAGTTGCGACTGCTAGTCCAGCATAGCGCCACCAGAAGACCGATATTGAATTATATGAGGTAAGACAAACAAGTAGGGTAGCTATGGAAACTATGAGGATAAAAAAAAGATTAAGTACTGACAATTCTGAAAAATATAAAAGTGGATAAGTCTCCTGGTCCTGACAGGATATTCCCTGGGACATTGAGGGAAGTTAGTGTAGAAATAGCAGGGGCTAGGACAGAAATATTTCAAATGTCATTAGAAATGCTAATGGTGCCGGAGGATTGGCGTACTGTGCATGTTGTTCCATTGTTTAAAAGGGTTCTAAGAGTAAACCTAGCAATTATAGACCTGTTAGTTTGACGTCAGTGGTGGGCAAATTAATGGAAAGGATACTTAGAAATAATATATATAATCATCTGGATAAACAGGGTATATGGACACATTTATCTGTTTTGTAGTAAATGCCTACTATTTTCTGTGTGTTTAAGCAAAGCAAGAATTTCATTGTCCTATACAGGGACACATGACAATAAACTCACTTGAACACTTGAACTTGATTAGGAACATGGATTTGTGCCTGGAAGGTCATGTTTGACTAATCTTCTTGAATTTTTTGAAGAGGTTACTAGGGAAATTGATCAAGGTAAAGCGGTGGATGTTGTCTATATGGACTTCAGTAAGGCTTTTGACAAGGTTCCACATGGAAGGTTGGTTAAGAAGGTTCAATTGTTGGGTATTAATAGTGGAGTAGCAAGATGGATTCAACAGTGGCTGAATGGTAGATATCAGAGAGTAATGGTGGATAACTGTTTGTCAGGTTGGACGTCGGTGACTAATGGGGTGCCTCAGGGATCTGTTGGGTCCACTGTTGTTTGTCATATACATCAATGATCTGGATGATGGTGTGGTAAATTGGATTAGTAAGTAGGCAGATTATACTAAGATAGGTGGTGTTGTAGATAATGAAGTAGATTTTTAAAGTCTACAGAGAGATTTAGGCCATTTGGAAGAGTGGGCTGAAAGATGGCAGATGGAGTTTACTGCTGATAAGTGTGAGGTGCTACATCTTGGCAGGACAAATCAAAATAGGATGTACGTGTTAAATGGTAGCGAATTGAGGAATGCAGTTGACAAGAGGGATCTAGAAATAACTGTGCATAGTTCCCTGAAGGTAGAATCTCATGTAGATAGGGTGGTAAAGAAAGCTTTTGGTGTGCTGGCCTTTATAAATCAGAGCATTGAGTATAGAAGTTGGATGTAATGTTAAAACTGTACAAGGCATTGGTGAGGCCAATTCTGGAATATGGTGTACAAGTCTGGTCACCAAATTTTCAGAAAGATGTCAACAAAATAGAGAGAGTGCAGAGGAGATTTACTAGAATGTTGCCTGGGTTTCAACATCTAAGTAACAGAGAAAGTTTGAACAAGATAGGTCTTTATTCTTTGGAGCGCAGAAGGTTAAGAGGGGGACTTGATAGAGGTCTTTAAAATTATGAGAGGGGTAGACAGAGTTGACGTGGATAAGCTTTTTCCATTTGAGAGTAGGGAAGATTCGAACAAGAGGACATGATTTGAGAATTAGGGGACAAAAGTTTAGGGGCAACATGAGGGGGAACTTCTTTACTCAGAAAGTGGTAGTTGTGTGGAATGAGCTTCCAGTGGAAGTGGTGAAGGCAGGTTCGTTTTTATCATTTAAAAATAAATTGGATAGGTATATGGACGGGAAAGGAATGGAGGGTTATGGTCTGAGTGCAGGTAGATGGGACTAGGTGAGAGTATGTGTTCGGCATGGACTAGAAGGGCCGAGGTGGCCTGTTTCCGTGCTGTAATTGTTATATGGTTATATGGTTATGGTTACAGTGGGGAAACAGGCGCTTCAGCCCACCGGGCTGGTGATTGAGCATTAATCCTCATAATAATAATAATAATAATAATGGATGGGATTTATATAGCGCCTTTCTAGAATACTCAAGGCACTTTACATCGCATTATTCATACACTCCTCAGTCATACACCAGCTCCATGCTACACACACTAGGAACAATTTACAATTTTTACCGGAGCACATCAACCTACAAACCTGTACGTCTTTGGAGAGTGGGAAGAAACCAGAGCATCCGGAGAAAACCTATGCGGTCAGGGGGAGAACTTACAAACTCTGTACAAACAGCACCCGTAGTCAGGATCGAACCCTGGTCTCTGGCATTGTAAGGCAACAACTCTACTGCTGTGCCATCGTGCTACCCACTTCTGAAGAACATGGATAGGTGACATTTCAGGTCGGGATTCTTCTTCAGTCTGATTGCAGGGGGGAAGAACGTTGCAAATAAAGGTAGGGCAGGAAAAAGCCTGACAAGTAGGAGGTTGAATATAATCAGTCTGAAGAAGGGTACCAACCCGAAAAGTCAACTATCCATGATCTCCAGGGATGCTGCCTGACCCGCTGAGTTTCTCCAGACTTTGTGTCATTTTTTGGTAACCCAGCATCTGCAGTTTATTGCGTCTACACGATTGGAGTGGTTGTTGACATGAGAGATCACACTGACATTCATTAGCTTTTTTTGCCAATGGGTTATCAAGATTATAGCATAGACGGAACTTCTCCAGTGTTTTGAGGTACTTTCCTAAAGTTGATCATAACACTGAAGTTGGCAAAAAAAAAAATGAGGATCACTGTTGCTTGACAGACCATGAAACTGTTGTCCAATTTGACGTCTTGATTTTCAAATGCTCTTCATCAGATGGTCAGAGATTGTAGCTGACACACTTGAGGCAGAGGTGGATTTTGTCAACCATATCCTAAAGTGAGCCGTGACATCCAGGGTTCCCACATGGAACTTGATTTGTAAAGAGACAACATTCTTAACAATTTCCTTATGTAGTGAAACATACACAGAAAAAACATGGCGTGATTGTCTTAACTAGTTCTTTGCAGCAACATTTGGAAATAAAAGTAACATTTGATAATGATAGCAAAGTGGCTGCAAAAATACTTTTGCAAAGGTCTATTGAAATTTTACAATGATTTGGCACCGTGACAGTTTAGTTAAAATCACAAATGTATCTCTAAGTACAACTGTTTCATTTTGCAACACTGCACTTATTCCATAATTATATCTTAATTACAACTTGTCAAAGAAGTATAAATATGCATGAATAAAAGACAGAAATGTTATCTTCCTGCAACATTTCACCGACCCAAAATACATTAGTCCTTTGGTGTAAATAACAGTAAACCTATTTATTACTTTTCAATAACACCCAGCTAGTTATTCCATACTTTATAATAGTATTGAATAATAACAGTTGTTAAGGAAATAGTGCAGAGCTACACACTATTTGTGCAGCTTGTGATTCCCATTTTTTTTTAAAGGAAGATGGAACAAGTCTGAGGAAACATGGTCCAATTAACTTATCCCCACTGGTCAGCAGTTACAGGGTAATGAAGTGGTACAAAATAAGATGTGGACAATAGCGTTTAAGATGAACATAAGTTTAAATGGTCAGGCAAGTGGTAACAAAAACCTTTATGAGAATTTTACTCGTAAAGTCAAAACAAGGTTGGAATTGGACAAGGTTACAAATTAAATATTAGGCTGGAGACGCAAAGAACAGCAGATGCTGATTCACATTGAAAGACATAAAGTACTGGAGTATCTCAGCATCCCTGGAGAACATGGATAGGTGATGTTTTGGGTCAGGAAGTCAGGACCCTTCTTCAGACTGATTGTTGGGGGGGGGGGGGGGTAAAGAGCTGGAAGAGTGGTGAGGGCTGGACAAAGCCTCTGAAAGTACTTTAATGGTAGACATAGAAATAGAACATGGAACAGCACAGCATTTAAACAGGCCCTTCGACCCACAGTGTCTGTGCCAAACATGTTGCTGAGACCAACTCTTATCTGCCTGCACATAATCCATATCCCTCCATATCTATAATCCAACCTAAAAATCTCTTAAATGCCACTATCGTATCTGTATTCATAGACTACAGGTCTGCCTTTAATTCCATTATAACATCCAAGCTGATCACCAAACTCGAGGGACTTGGTGTCAATACTGGATCCTCGACTTACTGACCAACAGATCCCAATCAGTGATGATAGGGGACAAATCGTCCTCCACGATAATCCTCAACACGGGGGCTCTGCAAGGATGCGTTCTCAGCCCCCTTCTTTATTCCTTGTACACTCACGACTGTGTAGCCATGTACAAATGTCATTCAATTTTCAAATTAGCAGACGACACCACCATTGTGGACCGGATATCAAATCATGATGAGACGGAGAACAGGAAGGAGATTGAGAACCTCGTGTCCTGGTGTTGAGACAACAACCTTTCTCTCAATGTCAGCACGACAAAGGAGATAGTGATCGACTTCAGGAAACGATGTGGTACACATACCCTAGTTTGCATTGATGGTGCCGAAGTAGAGATGGTTGAAAACTTCAACTTCCTAGGAGTTAATATCGTCAACAACTCCTGGACTACCTATATTGAATCAACGACCAAGAAAACGGACCAACGCCTCTACTTCCTTAGAAGGCTTAGGAGGTTTGGCCTGACCCCTACATCTCTCACCAACTTCTACAGATGCACCATAGAAAGCATGTTATCAGGTTGCGTTACAGCTTGGCTTGGGAACAGCTCCATCCAAGACCGTAAGAAATTGCAGCAAAATGTGGACGCAGCCCAGACCATCACACAAACCAACCTCCTTTCTATTGATTCAATTTATATCTCACGCTGCCTGCAATGCCTGCAGCGCCTGCAGCATAATCAAGGATGAGTAGCACCCTGACCACTCCTTTTTCTCCCCTCTCCCATCAGGCAAAAGGTATAGAAGTGTGCCAGATTCAGGGACTGTTTCTTCCCAGCTTTTATCAGTATGACCAGTGCAACTTTGCTGGCTTTATCTCCCTTATCATGTATATCTATATATTACTAAAAGTCTGATCTTGACCGCTTTTGGCCCACTTGCTGTGATTTCCGAGAGAACGTTGCCACCTACGGCCGTCATTTTTGGCCACCTCGCTCAGAACCCCCCCCCCCCCCCCCCCCCCCCCCCGCCTCCGCCTTCCAGGACCGGATAATATTTCCCTTCGATGAAAAATCAGAGAGATATTAATGTTTTTAAAAAGTTTGCCATTCTTTCTGCTGCCCCCGCTGACGGCAGGGGGGAGGGACTATAAAACCCAGAAGTGTAGTCCCTCACTCAGTCTCTGCCAGACCCAGGAAGCGAGAGGGTCACGGCTCTCTGAGCTACGACTAACACTGAACGCACGTCTACTCCACGTTGAGTCCCCTTGATGCGGCTGTAAAGTGGCTGCTGCCCAATTGTTTGCCTCGCCTTTTTAAAACGTTTGTGTTCACAAAATGAATTTTGGTTGTCAGATGGCTGCTGCCCAATTGTTTGCCTCGCCTTTTTAAAAAAGTTTGTGTTCACAAAATGAATTTTGGTTGTCAGGTGGCTGCTGCCCAATTGTTTGCCTCACCTTTTTAAAACGTTTGTGTTCACAAAATGAATTTTGGTTGTCAGATGGCTGCTGCCCAATTGTTTGCCTCGCCTTTTTAAAACGTTTGTGTTCACAAAATGAATTTTGGTTGTCAGGTGGCTGCAGCCAAATTGTTTGCCTTGGCTTGGCTTTTAAAATCGTTGCAACAGTTGGCTGCCAGCCCAAGAATCCATTCGGCCCACAATGCCTATACACCGCAACACCCATACTAGTGCAACAGAAAGCCCCCCCCCCCCCCCCCCCCCCACTGGCAAGCAATATTGGAATTGGTGGAGAGGTGGAATATTGCGTTGGTGACCAGCCCTCCCGTGTGATGCTGGGACCCAACGGGTCCCACTTAGTGTACACTATAAATGGATCGATATAATCATGTATTGTTTTTCTGCTGACTTGTTGGGATGCAACAAATGCTTTTCGCTGTACCTTTGTACATGTGACAATAAACTGAAACTGAAACTGCCTCAACCACCACCACTGGCAGTGCATTCCAGGTACTCATCACCCTCAGTGTAAAAAAAAACTCCACGCACATCTCCTAGAAACTTTGCCCCTTCATCTTAAAACTCTGTCCTCTAGTATCTGATTTTTGCATCCTGGGAAAAAGTTCTAACTGTATCATATCTATGCCTCTCATAATGTTAGTTACTGATATCAGCTCGCTGCGAATCCTTCGGCATCCCAGAGAAAACATTCCAAGGCTGTCCAACTGTGACTAATACCTCCTAATCCTGGCATTCTTCTGGTAAATCTCTTCTACGCTCTTTCCAAAGCCTCCATATCCGTCCTGCAATTGAGTGTCCAGAACTGCAGGCTGCACTCCAAGTGTGGCCTAACCAAAGTCCTATAAGGCAGCATCATGACTTCTTGACCTGTGAAAGCATGTAAACCACATGCCTTTTTAATCACGCTACTTCTGTTTCCTTTCAGCATGTTATGGACTTGCACCTCGAGATCTTTCTGTACATCAATGCTCTTAAAAGTCATGCCATTAATTGTATATTTTCTCCTTACATTTTTTTTTTAAATTTTTTTTTTTTTTTTTTTTTTTTTTATTAGAAGTACGGTAAATTACAATAACACACAACACATATATCTTAATACATTTTTTGTACCGCTTCATTTTTTTTTTTTTTAAAGCTTTAAGAAAAAGATAGAAGTAAGGAAAGTAAAGAAGGTGCGCAAGAGTTGTGAAGTGCAGGAGAGTGTTGGGAAAAGAAAGCCCCTTAGAAAAGGAGTTAGAGAAGGAAGTAAAGTAAGAAAGTAGACCCTAGAAAAGAAAGAAAAAGAAAGTAAGGACAATCGCTCTATTATAACATTAAACTCCGCAGAAAGACTACCAACCAAGTCTGTTTTTGTTGTTTTATCTCCCAATGCCAGGTCCTGATACCATTTATTTATTTATTTATTTTTAAAATTACTATTGCACCTCATGCTTGTAATAGGTCCATAAACGTAGACCACGTCTTTTGGAATTGGTTTGCTTTATCTGCTAAGAGGAATCTCATCTCTTCCAGATGTAATGTTTCAAACATATTTGATATCCACATTTTTATTGTTGGTGTGGGCGCATTTTTCCAGAATTTAAGTATGAGCTTTTTTCCCATTATTAGCCCGTAATTGAGTAAATTCTTCTGATACACGTTTAATTCAGGGATACCTTCCGATATCCCAAAAATGATCCATTCTGGTTTTGGTACCAGTTTTATTTTAATTAATTTTTAATTAATTTTGAAAAAACAACTGAAATATAATTTGAAAAATAACCAATATTTTAAATATCTTCAAATTTGTGATTATTTGAAAAAATACACAAAAGACTATCATAATATGCCTTCCGACTTACTGGATGAAGCAATGAAGACAAAGGCGGAATCAGCTAACTTAATATCGTACTTATATAATATCATTTTAAACATAGAAATACCCACAACAGATGGAATTAGAAGAGACTGGGAACAAGAATTAGCTATAAAAATTTCAAAAGAGAGCTGGGATAAACATTTACTACAGGTGCATAAATGCTCGATCAATGTACGACATACGCTTATCCAATTCAAAACATTACATAGACTATACTATTCAAAAACTAAATTAAATAAAATCTTTCCTAATGTTTCACCAATCTGTGATAAATGTCTGTGTCAAGAAGCTACCATAGCGCACTCTTTTGTTTTTTGTACAAAAATCCAAAAATTCTGGCATGGTATATTTGATATTTTTCTCCTTACATTTAACCTCCCAAATTGCAATACATAGAAACATAGAAACATAGAAAATAGGTCCAGGAGTAGGTCATTCGGCCCTTCGAGCCTGCACCGCCATTCAATATGCTCATGGCTGATCATCCAACTCAGTATCCTGTACCTGCCTTCTCTCCTTCTCTCCATACCCCCTGATCCCTTTAGCCACAAGGGCCACATCTAACTCCCTCTTAAATATAACCAATGAACTGGCCTCAACTACCTTCTGTGGCAAAGAGTTCCAGAGATTCACCAGAGTTCCAGAAAAGGTTTTTCTCATCTCGGTCCTAAAGGATTTCCCCTTTATCCTTAAACAGTGACACCTTGCCCTGGACTTCCCCAACATCGGGAACAATCTTCCTGCATCTAGCCTGTCCAACCCCTTAAGAATTTTGTAAGTTTCTGTAAGATCCCCCCTCAATCTTCTAAATTCTAGCGAGTACAAGCCGAGTCTATCCAGTCTTTCTTCATATGAAAGTCCAGACATCCCAGGAATCAGTCTGGTGAACCTTCTCTGTACTCCCTCTATGGCAAGAATGTCTTTCCTCAGATTTGGAGACCAAAACTGTACACAATACTCCAGGTGTGGTCTCACCAATAACCTGTACAACTGCAGTAGAACCTCCCTGCTCCTCACACTTGCTTGGATTAAACTTAATCTGCCATTTCTTTTCCCATTTCTATAGCTGAACTATATCCTGCTAATAATTTGACAGCCTTTCTCACAGTCAACCCCAGGAATCTTAGTATCATCTGCAAACTGTTTATGTTTATGCAGGTCATTTATATATATATATATATATCTCAAACAGCAGAGGTCCCAGCACAGATCCCTGTGGAACTGTGCTGGTTATGGTCCTCCCGCCAGAATATTGTCCCTCCACCACAACCCGTCTTCCATCAGTAAGACAGTTCTGAATCCATCTGACCAGGTCACTGTCAATCCCATGCAACTTAATCTTCTGGATTAGCCTACGATGGGGGACGTTATCAACTACCTCACTAAAATCCATGTAGACAACATCCACTGCCCTACCCTCATTGATCACTTTCTCAAAAAACCCAATTAAGTTAGTAGGACGGGAGGTGCCGTGTACAAAGCCATGCTGTATGTCCCTAATTAACCCATTATCTTCCAAATGGGAGTAAATCCTATTCCAAAGAATCCTTTCCAATAGCTTCCCTACCACTGACGTGAAGCTCATCAGTGGATGATTCACAGGATTTTCTCTACTTCCCTTCTTAAATAAATAAACAACATTAGCTATTCTCTAGTCCTCCAGGATCTCACCTGTGGCTAGAGAAGCTGCAAAGGTCTTTGTCAAGGCTCCTACATTCTCCTCTCACCTCTCTCAGGAACCTGGGTAAACCCCAACAAAATCCTGGGGATTAATCCATTTTAATGCTCTCCTCTTCCTTAATCTCCCTTGCATATTAGTATTCCCCACACTGTGCTCCATGTCTTTCTCCTGAAAGTTGATGCAAAGTACGCATTGAGTACCTCGCCTACTTCCCCAGACACCAAGTACAAATTCCCTCCTTTATCCTTGAGCGGTCTTATCTTCTTGCTAGTTACCCTGTTGTTTTTAATGTAGGCGTAAAATGTTTTTGGGATTTTATTTAAACCGACTCGTCACAGCCATTCTGTGGCCCCCTGAGGCCCTTTTAACTGTTCCCTTGAGTTCTTTCTATGACTGCTGGTAATTCATGCACTGTTTTGTCATGTGATATCATTGTACTTTCAGGAATTCATTTATTTTAAATACACTAATTTAACAACACTGATCAAGCATGCCTTTCTATCTTGCATGCTGCCATTTCTGTGGAGGACGAGAAACAAGGCACATAAATATGAGAACAAATATGTGATGAATCTGTGGAATTCATTACCACAGAAGGCTGTGGAGGTCGTCAATGGACAGATTTTTGATTTGTAAGGGTGTCAGGGGCTATGGGGAGAAGACAGGAGAATGGGGTTGAGATGGAAAGATAGATCAACCATGATTGAATGGCAGAGTAGACTTGATGGGCTGAATGGCCTAATTCTGCTCTTATGAACTTATTAACTCAGGATATGGAATTCATTGCCACAAGAATGCACTTGTGACAATGAATTTACCTTTTACTCTCCCCATTTCTCCCATACACTCCTCTCCACTCTGTCCTCCTCCTCTCCTTATGCACTTGTAAATAAAACGGCAGGCAGGCATTGCACGATTGTGAATATGATCTTAATTTATTTCAAAGCATGCCTGTTGATATGTTTTGCCCAGTGAATTGAAATAAGTGCAAAATAGGTTATAAGACGAATAACCCTTTAAACTGCACAATGAAAATGTTTGCATTATTCAAAAGACCATAAGTATTTGAAAGCTGAAGTCTTTGGGTTTGTCTAATGTGCACATTATTGGTTCTACTATACAATGTCAGTTCTGTTTCACTCTTGAATGACCAGTAGATTTTTTTCCAGTATGATTTACCATCTATGCTCCAGATACAAACATTGTGAGATATATTAATGGTTTCCTGAACAAAATCAATTCCACCTTCCCAACATTTTCCACCATCAACACGGTCCAATGAAGCAATGAATGTAATCACATCGGCAATAGATATTTATTGTGTTCAACTTTGCTTACACGCAGTCTTATTTGTAACAACTATTTCATCAAGAGAATGTTTTTGTTCAATTGGACTGAATTTTTACCTGTGAATTATTGGTCCTGAACGGTAGGTTGCGGAGTTTAACCTACAAATTTCTGTACTGCAACAACCAGTGAATATGTATATCACAATCAGAAATAATTTACAATTCTCCATTATCAAATTTTATTAAGTCAACAATATAACCAAATTAGAGATTAGTTTAACATTTTCATGATCAGTTGAATATCTGCTATTTGCGAGGGAGAAGGTTAAATCAGAAGTGCCGGTGTTGCAGTTGAACAAGGACTATGAAGGCATGAGAGAGAGGCTGGCCAAGGTCGACTGGAAGAAGATCCTAACAGGAATCCTAGCAGTTCCTAGCAGTAAATTTCCGTGCTGTAATTGTTATATGGTTATATGGTTATATGAATGACGGTGGACAGCAATGGCAGGAATTTCTAGGCATAATCCAGAAGATGCAGAATAATTTCATTCCAAAAAGGAAGAAAGATTGTAAAGGATGTAGGAGGACGCCATGGCTGACAAGGGAAGTTAGGGATGGAATAAAACTAAAAGAAAAGGTGTATGACATTATAAAGAGTAGCATGAAGGATTGGGAAACTTTCAAAGGACAACAGAAGGTAACAAAATGGGCAATACGGGGTGAAAAGATGAAGTAAGAGGTTAAGCTGGCCAAGAATATAAAGAAGGATAGTAAAAGCTTCTTTAGGTATGTTAAGAGAAATAGATTAGTAAAGCCAAATGTGGGTCCCTTGAAGGTAGAAACAGGTAAATTATTATGGGGAACAAGGAAATGGCAGAAGAGTTGTACAGGTACTTTGATTCTGTCTTCACTAAGGTAAACACAAACAATCTCCCAGATGTACTAGAGGACACAGGATCTAGTGAGACAGAGGAACTGAAAGACAATAGACAATAGGTGCAGGAGTAGGCCATTCGGCCCTTCGAGCCAGCACCACCATTCAATGTGATCATGGCTGATCATCCCCAATCAGTACCCCGTTCCTGCCTTCTCCCCATATCAAAGGTATCAAAGGTATTTTATTGGTCACATTCACATACACCCAGGTGTAGTGAAGTGAAATGCTTTTTGCAATTTTGCAGCACACAAAAAAGAATACAGACACAACGCCAATGAGAGTCTTAAACACATAGAACATTCCCCCATAATGGCTCCCACCATGAGGGAAGGCACAAAGTCCAGTCCCCAACCCCAGTTCACCTATAGTTGGGCCCATTGAGGCCTCCACAGTTGCCTCTACGGAGGCCCGATGTTCCAGGCCGTTCTCGCCGGGTGATGTTGCTCCGGCGTCGGGAGAGTCCTCCCAGCGGCCTGGGAACCCTGGAACGGCCGCTTCCACACTGGAGGCCGCGGCTTCCGAAGCCAACAAGGCCGCGCCGGTTGGAGCTCCACAACTGGCGATCTCATCTAGAGATCCCAGGCTCCCGATGTTAGGTTCAGCGCCGCCGCCCGCAGCTGGTCGCTCCACAGTGCCGCAGCTCCGCGATGTTTTACCCGGCGGTCTCAACCCACCGGAGCTCCAGCGCGGCGACCCAGGCAAGGCATCGCCCGCTCCACGATAGCGCTCCAGCGCTGTGCCGCCGCAGAAGCCGAGGTTCTGAGCGGTCCCCGACAGGAAACGCCGCTCCAGGCCCGCTGGTAGGCCGCGAGGACGGGTCGAAGCTGCAGCCCGGAGAAAAGCCGCCTCTCCGACCAGGTAGGGACCCTGAAAGGTAGTTTCCCCCTCCCCCCCCCACCCCCCACATAAAAAAAGTCTAGACCTCCAAACAAAACACTTAACTAACTAAAATGAAAATAAAAAGATGAAGAGACAGACAGCTGCTGGCTGGGCAGTCGTGCACAGGACAGCGCCCCACCCCCATATCCCCTGACTGCTATTTTTAAGAACATTTTCCCTGCATCTAGCGTGTCCAAACCCTTAACAATCTTATATGTTTCAATTAGATCCACTCTCATCCTTCTAAACTCCAGAGTGTACAAGCCCAGCTGCTCCTTTCTCTCAGCATATGACAGTCCCGCCATCCCGGGAATTAACCTTGTAAACCTATGCTGCACTCCTTCAATAGCAAGGATGTCCTTCCTCAAATTAGGGGACCAAAACTGCACACAATACTCCTGGTGTGGTCTCACTAGGGCTATGTACAACTGCAGATGGACCTCTTTGCTCTTATATTCAATTCCTCTTGTTATAAAGACTGATAAATCCCCAGGGCCTGATGGTCTGCATCCCAAAGATGTGGCTCTAGAAATCGTGGACGCATTGGTGATCATTTTCCAATGTTCTATAGATTCAGTATCAGGTCCTGTGGATTGGAGGGTCGATATGTTATCCCACTTTTCAAGAAGGGAGCAAGAGAAAAAACGGGGAATTATACACCAGTTAGCTTGACATCGGTGGTGGGGAAGATGCTGGAGTCAAATATTAAAGAAGTAATAATGGCTCATTTTGATACCAGTAAAAGGATTGGTCCAAGTCAGCATGGATTTATTTATTTTTATTATTATTTTTTTTTTTAATTAGAAGTAAAGTAATACACATCACATATATCTTATTACACTTGTTGTACATTTTTCGAGCTTTAAAAAAGGTAGAAATAAAAGAAGTAAGGAAAGTGAGCAAGAGTCATGAAGGTGCAGGAAAGTGTTGGGAAAAGAAAGCCCCTTAGGGAAGAAGTTAGAGAAGGAAGTAAAGAAAGGAAATAGTCCCTAGAAAGAAAAGAAAAAAAAGGAGAAACAATCGCTCTATTATAACACAAAACTCCGCAAAAAAGGATATACCAACCGTGTTTTTTTTGTTTTTTTTGCCCCCCCGTTACCAGATCCTGGTACCATTTATTTTTTAAATTACTATTACACCTTATGCTTGAAATAGTTCCATAAATGCAGACCACGTCTTTTGGAAGTGGTCTGCTTTGCCTGCTAGGAGGAGTCTCATCTCTTCCAGGTCAGCATGGATTTATGAAGGGCAAATCCTGCTTGACTAATCATCTGGACTTTTATGAGGATGTGACAAGTAAAATGAATGAAGGAGAGCCAGTGGATGTAGTGTATCTGGACTTTCAGAAAGCCTTTGATAAGGTCCCACAGGAGATTAGTGGGCAAAATTGGAGCACTTGGTATTGGGGGTAGGGTATTGACATGGATAGAGAATTGGTTGGCAGACAGGAAACAAAGAGTAGGAATAAATGGGTCCCTGTCAGAATGGCAGGCAGTGGCGAGTGGAGTGCTGCAAAGCTCGGTGCTGGGGCCGCAACAATTTACAATATATATTACTGATTTAGATGATGGGATTAAAAGTAACATTAGCAAATTTGCAGATGACACAAAGCTGGGTGGCAGTGTGAACTGCGAAGAGGATGTTAGGAGGGTGCTGGGTGATTTGGACAGGTTGAGTGAGTGTGAGGTTATCCACTTTGGGGTCAGATTACGAAAGAGGGAAGTGCAAAGAGACTTGGGTGTCCTTGTACACCAGTCACTGAAAGAAACATGCAGGTACAGCAGGCAGTGAAGAAAGCTAATGGCATGTTGCCTTCATAACAAAAGGATTTGAGTGTAAGAGTAAAGAGGTCCTTCTGCAGTTGTATAGGGCCCTGGTGAGACCACATCTGGAGTATTGCATGCAGATTTGGTCTCTTACTTTGAGGAAGGACATCCTTGCTATTGAGGCAGTGCAACATAGGTTCATGAGGTTAATCCCCGGGATGGTGGGACTGTCTTATGAGGAAAGATTGGAAAGAATGGGCTTGTATTCACTGGAATTTAGAAGGATGAGAGGGCATCTTATAGAAACGTATAAAATTATAAAAGGACTGGACAAGCTAGATGCAGGGAAAATGTTCCCAATGTTGGGGGAGTCCAGAACCAGGGGCCACAGTCTAAGAATAAAGGGGTGGCCATTTACAACTGAGATGAGAAAAAAACGTTTTCACCCAGAAAGTTGTGAATTTGTGGAATTCTCTGCCACCGAAGGCAGTTGATGCCAATTCACTGGATGAATTTAAAAGAGAGTTAGATAGTGCTTAGGGGCTAGCGGAATCAAGGGAGGCAAGGGTAACTGATTACGAATGATCTGTGGAATTCTCTACCTCAGAAGGCAGTGGAGGCCAATTCTCTGGATGCTTTCACGAGAGAGTTAGAAAGGGCTCTTAAAGATAGCAGAGTCAGGGGATATGTTGAGAAGGCAGGAATGGGATGCTGAATGTGGATGATCAGCCATGATCACAATGAATGGCGGTGCTGGCTTGAAGGGCCGAATGGCCTACTCTTGCACCTATTGTCTATTATCTATTGTCAATTGTCAGCCATAATCACAATGAATGGCGGTGCAGGCTCGAAGGGCCAAATGGCCTCCTCCTGCATCTATAAAAGTAATTATGTCACAACTACTGTGCTCAAGGGACTGACCAATGAAGGCAAATGTGCCAATTAATTTCTTCACTGCCAAATTTAAAGGAACCATACCCAGAGAAAGGTTAACCTGGTGAAAGTGGGTGAGTTCATCTGGGGGTCCTATCGAAAATGGTTTCATCTGAATGCTAAAAGCACGGGCAAGAGAAGATATGCCCAGTGATTGGATCCCTTTGAAGGTGGCAGAAAATGCGAAGGGTGGATGCTGGTGGTGGGGAGAAGGTGAGGAAGACTTGAGAGGTAACTGTGTGGAAAATCTCATCATAGGTGGCACGGTGGTATAGCAGTGAGTGCTTTTGGCTCACAGTTCTGGGTTCAATGCTGACCTCGGATGTGTCTTTGAGGAAGTTGTGCATTCTCCCTGTGACAAAGTGAATCTGGTTAATTCCCACATTGCAAAGATTTGCTGTTATGTTCATTTGTGATTGTAAATCATCTCTAAGTGTAAGTTAATGGCAAAACAATCAAATGGGAGTTAATAGGCATGTATGCCTATAGTTTTCAGAGGTACAAGGAAATAGAGATGGGGAATGGGGCTAATCATATAGTTCTCCTTGGAGCCAGCATGGACCGAGAAATTTATTCTCTTTTGTTATAAATTCATCAGAGCAGACACTGTGGAGATGGAGGAATTAACGTAATGCGATGGAGTCTTCACAGGAGGCAAGGTGAGAAAGAGTACAATCAAGAAAACTTAGGACATTATGAATATTGGTCCCTGTCCCTAAAATGAAGACTGAAAAATCTACAAAGGGAAAGGA
This sequence comes from Amblyraja radiata, assembly GCF_010909765.2. Lineage (NCBI taxonomy): Eukaryota > Metazoa > Chordata > Chondrichthyes > Rajiformes > Rajidae > Amblyraja > Amblyraja radiata. The sequence continues at coordinate 113,684,885 of NC_045956.1, forward strand.
AGAGCCAGAAATGGATCATGGGCGAATAGGCTGGAAATAATCTGAGGAAGGCCCCCAACCCGAAGCATTGTCTGTCCAATCCCTCCACAGATGCTGCCTGGCCTGCTGAGTACCTCCAGCACTTTGTTTTTTCCTGGTATTTTCACATTCTTTATGAGTTCAAGAAGTAGCACCAATATCCATAGGGCAGTACAGTGGTCCAGCTGGTAGAGCTACTGCCTCATGGTGCCAGAGACCCGGGGTCAATCCTGATCTTGGGTAGTGTCTGTGTGGAGTTTGCATGTTCTCCCTGTGTGATCATGTAGGTTTCCTCCCACATCCCAAAGACGTGCAGGTTTGTAAATTAATTGGCCTCTGCAAATTGCCCCCAAGTCTGTAGGGAATGGGATAACATAAAACTGGCTGATCTTTCGGCAGTGTGGACTGGATGGGCCAAAAGGCCTGTTTTCATGTTGTATCTTTAAACTAAAAAATATCAATGCATTGGAGTTGAGGAAAGAATTCTAATTAAGACTGAGGCAACGACTGCTCCAGATTTTCTACAAAGGGGCAGGTGTAGTTTGGACCCATGTCAGTCCCCATATCTATACCTTTGACCTAAAGAAAGTGAGTGGAGTTGAAGGTGAAGTTGTTCAATGTGAGATTCTTCAATGAGGCATCATGATCGGCTCTGACGAGTTGGGCCAATGGGCCTATGTCCATGCTGTATGACTATAATAAATTCAGCCAGGAAAAATAAGTACATTTGTGGAGAGGAATTTGCTCAACACCAGCTCAATGAAGAAATGTAGGGCCTCAGACTATTCTGAGGGTTAGGCGGCTGTTCAGTAAATGATGGATTTGTACTGAATGGGGCATTCCAGAATGGATTGACGTGCACACTGCAGCATTCCAGCTCTTCCTGAAGGAACTGAAGAGCTGGAAACCTGTAGTATGCAGATCAACCCATTCTGAAATGCCCCATTCAGCACAGATCCATCATTTGCCTAGAGTTGATATTCTTCACGAAAAGTGTAAGAGGTACTGATACTGTCGGAGGATTTTGTTTTCTTTAAACTTCAGTTCAAGTAAAAGTAATACTTTGGTTAATTTATCTAAATTTAATGTGCTAACATCAATGTTGTGATAAGAATAATTGTCTTGTTCAAGAAGGAACTGCAGATGCTGGCGAATCGAAGGTAGAGAAAATTGCTGGAGAAACTCAGCGGGTGCGGCAGCACCTTTTTTTTTACCTTTTTTAAATTAATCTTTAGTTTAGTTTATTGTCACCGTGTCACAGTGAAAAGTCTTTGTTGCGTGCTAACCAGTCAGCAGAAAGACAATACATAATTACAATTGATCCATTTATAGTGTATAGATACATAATAAGGGGATAACGTTGAGTGCAAGGTAAAGCCAGCAAAGTCCAATCAAGGATAGTTCGAGGGTCATCAAAGAGGTAAATAGTAGTTCAGCACTGCTCTCTGGGTGTGATTTTGTTTCGGTTTCTGGCCGGTCTGTAGACAGAGTATTAGTTTCCATCAGCTCCAGACTCATTGTCACACAGGTATTGTTCTGCTTTATGAAGAGACACAAAGCAATGCCAGGCCAAATTTAGGAATTGGACTCTACAAGGCCAGTGTGAGAGGGAAGTGCAGAGCAGAGGACGGTTCCAGCCTGAACCATTTGATATATTTTTGGATTAAAATTACAGTTCGGCATTCATGGTCTTTCAAATGCAGGTTTAATGCATCAAAACAAATGGAAACTAATTTCTACCAAATATTTTCCTAGTTATAGAAGAATAGTATGGGTCTTTACAAAACTCTTAAACCATAATCATAGAGCAAACTTTATTAATATGGAAAGATTCAGCCATCCAATAAAGATAACAATAATCCTGTATAGCTAATCTCAAAACATTTTGAATGAACATGAATGCATAGCACAAATGTATATAGAACAATATCTAATTACCTCCAATTTAGAAATATTTCCCAAATGCATACAATCCCTCCTAGGGTTATGAACAGATTCTGTTTTTATCGGTATACGTGTCAATTTTATCCATGTCGGAACCTCTTAAGTGGCCTCCCACAGTGAAACTGCTAGCCTGACTCCATCCCCCTCCTTTCTCCTGAACCCTGGCTGAGTTTGCATCTCTCTCTCCCTTCTCCCCCCCCCCCCCCCCGTCCACCTACATTCCTAAACATATCTACTACATTCCTATATTCCTACATGGTCCATATGATAACTGGAGAAATGTTCAAATTTAAGTAAGTCACGGATGAGCCGTATTTCAGTGAAACAAAGATCACAGCAAATCCTGATCTTCCTTTGAAACTCTTCAAGCTTGTTCCCAAGTGATTGAACATTAGCTGCAAGTATGTGGAGGGAGTGGGGGTGTGAGGAGGCTGGTATCCCTGCTGTTTTTGCCACTGCAGTGCTTCCATGGTTTGTTAGTACCCACAGCTGTGACAGTAACATTGCCTCTAATAATATCGGCAGTTCCAAGAGTTCCTTTGAAATAGCGATGATTGACAATAGACTTTCAGCACTGGAATTAATGATGTTCCCAATGCTGGAAGGGATAGAAGGATAGATAGTAATATGAAATGATCACAAGAGACTGTTTTAACTGTTATAAGAGGAACTTCATGAAAAATGTCATCACTTTCTAGCACCCTTGAACAGAAATTACTCATAATTTCTGAGTACTGTTCATTTTTTTTTTTGGTTTATTTAAGGAGGGATATAGTTGTTTTGGAACCAATAAGGCGAGTGTTCACTATTTGATTCTTGGGATGAAGGAAATTTCTTGTGATGAATGATTCATTGGGTTGGGCCCATTCTTATTGGAGTTAAGAAGAACGCTAGGGTATCTTAAAAATGTAAGATTCTGAAGGAGATTGACGGGATAGATGTTGAAATGGTTTCCCTCATGGGGCAATCCAGAGTTAGGCAACATAATCTCCTAAAGGGAAAATTAATTTCCCCAAGAATCCTGATACTTTGGTATAATGAACCCCGGAGAGTTGTGACAGCAAAATCATTCAATATATTCAAAGCTGGAATAGATTTTTGTGAACTGTAGGAAAGACGAGAGTTAAGATAATCAAGCATGAAACCAGTGTTCAGATCAACATCAGATCAGCAGGACTTTATTGAACAGTAGAGCAGACTATAGATGTAATAGGGTATTCTCATAGAGTCATAGAATCATATAGCATTCTGTTATCATACAGGTTCTTCGGCCTAACTCATCCATGCCAATCAAGATAAATGACCATGACCATTAGTTAGAAGGTACAGTGGCACATTTAGAAATTGGTAGGTATGATGTTGTGGGAATTACAGAGATGTGGCTGCAAGAGGATGGGAACTGGGAACTGAATCATCAAGGTTATACGTCCAACCGGAATGACAGACAGGTGGGCAGAGGGAATGGGGTAGCACTGTTGGTAAGGAGTGAAATTCATTCCTAGCAAAGCGTGACATAAGATCAGAGGATATAGAGTCTTTGTGGATAGAGCTGAGAAATTGTAAGGGAAAAAAGGCCCTAATGTGAGTTATTTACAGGCCCCAAACAATAACCAGAATATAGGATACATGTTCCATCAGGAGATCTAATTGGCATGTAAGAAAGTCAATGCTGCGTGGTCATGGGAGATTTCAATTTGCAGATAGACTGGAAAAATCAGCTTGGTACTGGACCCTAAGAAAGGGAATTTGTAAAAGTGCCTCAGTGATGGATTCTTAGAGCAGCTTGTAGTGGAGCCGACCAGGGAAAAGGCAATTCTGGATTTAGTGTTGTGTAATGAACCGGATTTGATAAGGGAACTCAAGGTAAAGGTACCACTAGGAGGTAGCGACCGCAACATGATGGGTTTTAATCTGCAATTTGAGAGGGAAAAGGTGAAATTGGATGTGTCGGTATTGCAGTTGAGCAAAGGAGACTACAGAGGCATTAGGGAGGCGCTGGCCAAAGTTGACTGGAAAGGGACCCTAGCAGGGATGATGGTGGAACAGCAATGGCAGGAATTTCTGGGAATAATTCGGAAGATGCCTCATTCCAAAGAGGAGGAACGATTCTAGGTGGAGAAAGATATGACCATGGCTGACAAGGAAAGTCAAGGACAGTATAAAACTAACAGAGAAGGCATATAACATTTCAAAGATTAGTTGGAAACCAGAAGATTGGGCAGCTTTTAAAGAACAACAGAAGGTAACTAAAAAGGTAATAATGGGAAAAATGATGAAATACGAAGGTAAGCTAGCTAATAATATAAATGGGGAAAGCAAGAATTTCTTCAGTTATATCATGAGTAAGAAAGAGGCAAGAGTGGATGTTGGACGGCTGGAAAATAGTGCAGAAGAAATGATAAAGGGAAATAAAGAAATGGCAGAGGAGTTGAATACCTTTTTTGCATCAGTCTTCACAGTGGTAGACACCAGCAACATGCCTGAAATTCAACAGAGTCAGGGAGTGGAGGTTAGTGGAGTGACTATTATTAGGAAGAAGGTGGTTGGGAAGCTGAAAGGGCTGAAGGTGGATAAGTCACCTGGACCAGATGGACTGCACCCTAGGTTTCTGAAAGAGGTGGTTTTAGAGATTGTGGAGGCATTGACAGTGATATTTCAAGAAACACTAGAGTCAGGAATGGTTCCAGATGATTGGAAAATTGCCAATATTACCCTGCTGCACATGAAGGGAGCAAAGCAGAATAGAGAGAACTGCAAGCCAGTTGGTCTGGTGGTTAGTAAGGTTTTAGAGTGTACGTAGAGGTTCACGATAAAATAGGCCTGTCAGCATGGGTTTGTGAAGGGGAGGGCTTTCTTGACAAATTTGCTGGAATTCTTTATAGAAGTAAATAGCAGGACAGACAAAGGAGAGAGTCAGTAGATGTTGTATACCTAGATTTTCAGAAAGCCTTTGATAAGGTGCCACATGGGAGGCTGCTAAGGTAGATGAGAGCCCATGGTATGAAAGGGCAGATACTAGCATGGATATCAGGTTGGTTGTATGGCAGAAGGCAAAGAGTAGCATTAAAAGAGGATTTTTCTGGTTGGTTGCCAGTGACTAGCGGAGTTCCACAAGGTTGGTGCTGGGACCGCTGCTCTTCACGTTGTATATTAATGATGTGGACGAGGGGATTGAAGGCTTTGTGTCCAGCTTTGTGGATGATACAAAAGTAGGTGAAGGGGCAGGTGGTGTTGCAAAATTGGGGACTCTGCAGAAGGACTTGGATAGGTTGGGAGAGTGGGCAGAGAAGTGTCAGATGGAATATAGCGTAACACTCATGCATTTAGTAGATTGTGGAGTCATGCATTTTGGTAGTAGGAATAAAGGCATAGAATATTTTCTAAATGAGGAGAGAATCCAGAAATTGGAGGTGCAAAGGGCATTGTGAGTGCACCTTGAGAGTCATGAGTGTAAAAATCTGTTTGGGTATAATATCCAAACCTGACCCCTGACCAGGGTTACTCCAAGCTCAAAGAATTGACCTGATTATTGCTACCCAGAATCCTGTGCATTCTGGGACCACAGCACACGGGCACTTCAGCCCACGATGTTAGGGCGAACATGATGCCTAGCTGAACTGATTTCATCTACCTGCAAATGATCCATATCCCTCTATTCCTTGTACTTCCATGTGCCCAAATAAAAAACTCTTAAATGCCACTATCATATCTGCCTCCATCACCACCCATGGATTGTTTTCTCTGTAATGTTGGAGGGTGAGGGGAGACTTAATAGATATAAACTATGAGAGGCATAGATAGTGTAGACAATCAGAACCCTTTTCCAAGGCTGGAAATGTCAAAGAGGAGAGGACTTAACTTTTGGGTGAGAGGGCTAAGTTTAAGGAGATGTACGGAGCACGTTTTTGTACAGAGACAATCGTGCATGGCTAAACACACTGTCAGGGGTGGTGATGAAGGCAGATAGTGGTATTTAAGAGCTTTTCGTTAGGCATATGAGTATGCAGATAATGGAGGGATATGGTTCACATGCAGGCAGAGGAGATTTGTGTTCAGCATAGACATTGTGAGCTGAAGTGCCTGTACCTATTCTATACTGATCTATGTTCTAACACAGGCACATACTCAGACAACACATAAAAGTATAAATGATGCACAAATTCTGCAAGATGGTGAAAAAATGTACAAAAAATATAAGACATTAGTAGAAAACATAATTAAACATAATCAAGCCCATGGTAGGTCAGGAAGTCTGTAGGACTTACCAAGATAGATTAGGGTTGTGATCGTTTCAAGAGTTTGATGATGAAGGCTTCTGAACATTCTGCCTGATGGTAGCAGTGAGAAGAGGTCATTGCCCAGATGGTGGGGATCCTTGAGGATAGATGCCACCTTCATGAGGCAGCATCTCATGTAGGTACTTTTGATGGTAGGGAGCTCTGTGCCCATGATGAATTGGGCTGAGTCCACCACTCTCTTCAGGCTCTTGCATTCATGTGCATTAGAAGTGTCATAACCAGGCCAAGCCCCAGCCAAGATATTTAAAGGCGGTAGGACCGATTTTTGCTGAAATCCATAATGCAACTGGGTTCTTCCATGATCACATTGATGGTGAAAGCAGTGGGGCAAATCTTCCATTGAGATCATTAATAGCTCTGCCAGAAAAACTGGAATTCCTGGTCAGACCTCACAAGAGTACAACTGGACAGTCCATAAGACTGGGTGAGGCTCAGCTGATCTAATGGGATTGCCCAGGAATAGTAAGATTAAACGAGAACTTACCAGTTTGAAGTTTGATCTGTATTTTATGAGGAGGAACGTTGAGGGAATACGTGAAGAACCCGCTTCCAACGCATGCGTGTCATTCTTCAAAGCAGCGGTGTAAGGTCACAGAAACTATAATGACCTAACATAGTAAGATTATCAAAGAGATACCAGTTTTGATATGATCATAGGAGGGTGGGAGCGGAGGGAACGTATTCCCTCAACGTTCCTCCTCATAAAATACAGATCAAACTTCAAACTGGTAAGTTCTCGTTTAATCTTACTATTTTACTTCGGAGTCACGTGAGTGACTACGTGAAGATTTCAAAGCTCTGTGACCTCATGCCGTGGAACGAGTCAATGCTTCACAACTGCCTTGGGTATTGGGAGAGAGTATCATTAGCAATTTTAGACACACTTATACAAAGACTTGTGTGATATAACGAGAAAATAAATTTATTAATTGAAATCATAGCCCTGTAACCCTTCGGGCAAATTATAATATTGAACGTAAAATGCTTTCCGAAAATGATGATGGCTCCAAAACTGGTTTATTATAAACCTTTGGAAAGTCCTTTCGGATGACCATCCTGCTATTCTGAGGATTTGGTCCGTGGGTACCTCCAGAATATTTGCTGCGGATGCTGCTGCAGCCCTGGTGGACTGAGATTTAAAACCATTAGTGTCTATTCCTGCAATCTTTAGGACACATTTGAGCCACCTTGAGATAGTTTGGGTCGTGACCCTTTTGTGCGGTTTCTTGTAAGAAATTAACAAAGCCATTTCCTGACCTCGAATGCTCTTAGTATATTCCATGTATAATTGGATATGTCTTGCTATACACAGACGTTCGTCATATGGATATGCCATAAATTCAATCACTTGACCCGATGAACCTGGTCTGTTTGTTTTATTAACTCATGTATGACAAACACCAGTTTCTCTGGTGAGATGATCAAGGAGTCCAGGCTCAGTTTGCTTAATGACTGGACTCGTTGTGCAGTAACTAACACCATGAGCATAACCATCTTCATGGTCAGTTTCTGCAGTGATAATGCTGTTATGGGCGACCAGCTCCTCAGCATGTTCAAAACGACACCCACATCCCAGATTTTGGAGTACCTGGTTTTAGGGGGATTTGCATTGAATATGCCCCTCATAAGTTTTGTTACCAGGGGGTGCGTTCCCACCGTGTGCCGCTCCGTTCCTTGTGATAGGTAATTGGAGAGTGCACTTCTGGCACTATTGATGGCACTGTAGCCCAATCGTTTATCATAATGGAGGTTTGTTAAGAATTCCAATACGGCCGGAATGTTCTTGGCCCTTTGGTCGAGGTTGTTGTCAAAGCAGTATATGCCCCATTTCTTGATGTGTCCGAGGTACTGCTTCCGTGTTGACAGTCTTTGTGCGGATGTGATGAGATTCATCGTCCTGTCTGACAGCCCCATGCCGTGTAGTGGGTCTTTCAGACTATAAAAATCAACAAATCCATATTCTTATGGCATGGGTGACTGCCCCCCCCCCCCCCCCCAGTTACTGGATGAATTAATAAATTCGGGCTATGTCCAATAATGGAACATGGTTCTAACACCATCCCCTGTATGACCGAATACCACGGTTGAGTAGGCCAATCGGGTACTATGAGAATCCCAGATGCCGAATATTGTTGAATTTTCCTTTGTACCCGATTGATGAGGCAGAATGGGGGAAAAGCATAAAAAACGCCATTTCCCCCAATGCAGTGAGAAAGCATCTGTAGCTTCTGCCCCAGGGTCTGGTTCCCAGGACACATACCTTGGTAATTGGTGATTCAACCTGGACGCAAAAATATCAATATCTGGTCTACCATATTTTGCTGTAATTTCAGCAAATACATTTTTATTTAACATCCATTCCGTGTTTTCATTAAATTTGCGTGACCTGGTGTCTGCCACTGAATTTAGCTTACCTGGTAGGTATGTTGCCGATATCCAAATGTTTCTTTGGATACACCATTTTGTAATACCATAGACGAGTTGTCAATAATGATGGGGTTGGAGCAATACCTAATGCTATGTTCCCACCACTGTAGTTCAATTATAGCTTCCGTAGGCAGCTCCATAGGTCTATCAAAATGACCTTTGTTAAATTTGAGTGCTCTAATTTTTGCTCTTTGCAAATTTTGATAATGTAATGGCCCAAAATGTGTGGCCGGGAATGTAGCCACAATCTTCCCAATTATCCGGCCTACCCGTCTAATGGAGGGTCTGTTGGTGTTAAGAAGCTCGCTGCAATCCTCCTGTAGGGCTGCGGCTTTATCTATTGGTAAAGTTACTAATATATTGACCGTGTTAATGGTGAATCCTAGATAATCCATATTAGTTTCTGGTATCAATTTACACTTAACTACCGTCTGTGTTCCCCTCTGATGGGTACTGTATAGTATGCATCTTTTAAGTCAATGCTTGCCATATAGAAACCAGCTGATACTAATTCTTTAGCAGTGATAAAGGTATCCATCTTAAAATGAACATATTGAACGAATGTGTTTAGGGTTGAAAGGTCAATGATAATCCTGCAACCCCCATCTTTTTTATTTTTAATAAATATGTTTGATACAAATTTTAATTGTTCATGAGTAGTATGCTCAATCACACCTTTTGTATACAATCGTTGTAGCTCCATGTGGGCTTTAGATTGTTCGGTTTTTGTAAGGACGAAATGCCTTTCTGGTGTATGTTGTACTGGGGGGTTATTGGGATGAGTAAATTCTATCAGATAACCCTGAATACTGCTTAGAACATACGAGTCTGTAGTGATTTTACACCATTCGTCACTGTAGTATTGCAACCTCACTCCCACCGTCGTGGGTCCCTTTTTTACAAAAGAACCACACCCACCTACCTCCATGGTTACTGGTGGTTGTATTATTTTCTTTGTTTTTTGAAAAAAGGGGGTTTTGTTTTTATTCGTGTTCGTGGTTGTACTGGAGGTTGAGGCTTCCGCATCTTCCAAGGTGGCCGTCCCTGGCCATACCCTAAAAGAAGGCTGCTGCGGGTTATATTGGGTTCTGGCACTGCCACTGATATAAGCCACACTTTTCGGTCTTCCATGTGGCTGGTACCGTGATCCAAAATAAGCCTTTGCGCTGGTTTTGATGAGCCCCAGTGTCTTGGCTTCCCCAAACAAAAGGGTTGGGGTTTTAACGGCTCTTTGTTTGCAAATTGTTGCATATTTAGGATCCAGTGCTGGCTGAATAGCAGCCCTCCGCATGCTATTCAGCTCATATTGTACATTACAGAACAGGGCTAGTGCGTCTTGGTGGCCTTTAGTTTGCTCTGTTTTGTCCAGGGTGCGGATGTAAGCTGTGATCCCTGCCGTAAGCCCCTTTAAGGCTTTCTGGATTTTGAGATCATGGTTCCTGATGTCCTTCCCCATATGCTTCCAAATGCATTGGTTGACACTGGGGATTTGTAATGCATCACAGTTACCAGGTGGCAGATGTCTGGCCAGTGTCTCTGTGAATATTTGTTGTTGGAGTTGATGGCCAGACATGTAATTAATACTGGCTGCCATCCTGGAATCCAAGTCTGCCCCTGTTTGACTTGGTTTGAAGTAATCAGCCACCATGTCCAGCAGTGTATGTTTTTCTGCAGATTCAGGATCATGGGAAGCTGTGTGATCAGGGTCTGGCCCATCAGGGTCCTGCCCACTCTCCTCCGAAGAGGTCGAGATTTCAGGGGGTCCCTCACGGGGTACCCATATGGGGCTTGCCTGCCCACTGTGGCTAGTCTCCACATTCATGGGACTGCCACTGTGAAGGAGCTCCTCCAGCAGCTCCTTTAGACGGTCTCTACGTTGAGCTGCACTTGCTATTTTTGGCTGCTCCCATTCCTGCAGCCTTTCAGCAGTGTGCTGCTCTTCTCTGTATCCCCGCTGTTCCCGTCCCCGGTACTCACGGGTGCTGGTTTGCGGGCTTTCCTCGTCCCGCCGCTGGCCACACTGTTGGTCCACGTCTGTTCCCGGTCAGCTGTTTCTCCTGGCTGCTCCGTATGCAGCCACTCATAGCGGGTTTGTTCCGTCTCCCGCACCCGTTCAGCCCTGGTCCGATATTGATACGGGCTGGTCGCCCGCTGCTGCTCCAAGTCGGGCTCTGCTAGATGGTGCGTTTTCGTTTGAACTTTGCCTCCCGGCCGGTGAGTAAGTTTCGTCAGTGCCAGAATGATTTCTGGCACAGCTGATTCCTCTACCGAGGCATCTAGAGCCGACGGCTGCTGTCTCTGCCGTTCATCCACTTTTACAACGCGTTTCTCGGGCAGCTTTTTAGCAGACCGCTTCCTTTTTACTCTGTCCATTTTGCTGTGAATAAAAATGCAGAGTCCTTACCTGCCTTTTGCTGGTCCTTTTTTCCTTCTCCCGTTACTGGGGGACGTCCTCCACCCTTCTGTTGACTCGTGCAATGCGTGTAGGGATATGACACGCATGCGTTGGAAGCGGGTTCTTCACGTAGTCACTCACGTGACTCCGAAGTAAAATTGCCCAGTTCAATGGGATAATGTGAACTTCTGCAGAGTCCCACCTCTCATCAATCTGCTGAACAACACGCCCGTTGAAATGAAAGCAATTTGATTTAATTAAGCTATTTTAAATGTTTTCATTCTTTTGCAATTGTGCAGTTATTTTTGCAGTTTTAAGTGTCTTTATTTTGGTCATTTTAATGTTTGAACATTATTTTTTTACCTCTTGTCAGATATTGAAGTGATTCTGAATGTTCGAGAACACCATTGACGTTCACAAATGTACAGGTTAGACTGCAGGTTTCACAGTTGGCAAGGTGATGTTAGATGGAGGTGAGGGGATTGTTGGCAACAGAGCCTCACCTCATCGCATCTCAATGCTTCAATATTATTGTCACTGCAGTCAGCCATTTGCTAGACTCCCAGTGGAAAACATCTCACCAGGTGATCCCAGAAGGCACATCGTGGTCTAGGGTATGGGTGATCAGTGCACTCTGCCTCTATCTTGAAGCTGTCTTGAAGGGCAATGAACAGAGATTACCAGCAAAGCAGTTGCTCTTTGAGAAATGGAACAGATCAAAGCAAAGCAACGATGAGATTGAAAAGAGTGAAAGGTGAATGGTGAAGATTCATGGAACAGCATGGGTCACTGCTCTGGAAATGCCAGTTATCATGCTAGCAGATGACCAGATTTCTAGTTGTTTTCCCTGGGAACATAGCAAATGGAAACCTTGGGCTCATCTTAGAGAGATTCAATTCCTCTCTACAAGTGGCAAAGGTGGGCGTACAGTAAGAAAGACAACAGGATGAGTTAACAAGGGAGATACAGTATTTCAAATTAACATCTGTTATGGAAAATGTAAGTTTCTACCCATGTGAAGAAGAGAAAGGCAGAACAAGCAAGGAATAAGTTAAAAGGAAATGGGAAATAAATAATTACATTTCAGGTGTCAAGTTACATATATGTACAATGAATGTTTGTTATTCTATTTCAAGGTTTCATTCCAACTTCCCCACATGAAATCTGATTACCTTACAAAGAAATGTCACAACAAAGTCATTTCAACACATGGGTTACATTTGTAGTGGTTTTATTCTGTAATTTTAATAAAGACCATTTCAACACATATTTAAAATTTTGTGGTGAGTTTTTAAAGCAATTAATAATATTGAGTTATAAATTGTAGTATAATAAAGAAATCATTTGTTCCATACCTCACAGAAAAGAGTTGCAATAGATTGCAACCATATCTCTATTTATAATTGAGTCAACAAAGAAAGGCATATCTTCCAATGTCACCTCTGAGAAAAAAGCCTCAATTATAAAAATCCTTTAACATTAACAATAAATGCCAGGAATTGTCAGAGGGCTTGTGATTAGTTGATGTCTTGTAGATTTATTGACCGTCACTGGTAATGTTATCTCCTCAGAATCCCAAGAATGGTGAGGATGTGACATGGAAGTTGTAACGAGTTAGAGCCTCTTGCATGAGGGAAAAATATAGGAGAGGTCACATAAGTATTTATTTTGTTTTTATTAACCTGAGAATGCCCACAATCTGATACCCAATGTGGAAAGGCTCAGCGGGTGCAGCAGCATCTATGGAGCGAAGGAAATAGGCGACGTTTCGGGCCAAAACCCTTCTTCGGACTGATGGGGGGTGGGGGGGAGAAGGAAGAAAAAAGGGAGGAGAAGGAGCCCGAGGGCAGGGGGATGGGAGGAGACAGCTCGAGGGTTAAGGAAGGGGAGGAGACAGCAAGGGCTAGCAAAACTGGGAGAATTCAACGTTCATGCCATCCGGACGCAAGCAACCCAGGCGGAATATGAGGTGCTGTTCCTCCAATTACCGGTGTTGCTCACTCTGGCAATGGAGGAGACCCAGGACAGAGAGGTCGGATTGGGAATGGGAGGGGGAGTTGAAGTGCTGAGCCACCGGGAGTTCAGGTAGGTTATTGCGGACTGAGCGGAGGTGTTCGGCGAAACGATCGCCCAACCTCCGCTTAGTCTCCCCGATGTAAATCAGCTGACATCTAGAGCAGCGGATGCAGTAGATGAGGTTGGAGGAGATACAGGTGAACCTTTGTCGCACCTGGAACGACTGCTTGGGTCCTTGAATGGAGTCGAGGGGGGAGGTGAAGGGACAGGTGTTGCATTTCTTGCGGTTGCAACGGAAAGTGCCCGGGGAGGGGGTGGTACGGGAGGGAAGGGAAGAATTGACAAGGGAGTTGCGGAGGGAGCGGTCTTTGCGGAAGGCAGACATAGGGGGAGATGGGAAGATGTGGCGAGTGGTGGGGGTCACGTTGGAGGTAGCGGAGTCCACGGGGAGGATTGCGGAGGATTATTTGTTGTATTTGCCGGCTGGTGGGGTGAAAGGTGAGGATTAGGGGGACCCTGCCCTTGTTGCGAGTGCGGGGATGGGGAGAGAGAGCAGTGTTGCGGGGTATGGATGAGACCCTGGTGCGAGCCTCATCTATGGTGGCGGAGGGGAATCCCCGTTCCCTGAAGAACGAGGACATTTCCGATGCCCTGGTGTGGAACGTCTCATCCTGGGAGCAGACGCGGCGTAGGTGGAGGAATTCGGAGTAGGGGATGGAGTCTTTACAGGGGGCCGGGTGGGAAGACGTGTAGTCCAGATAGCCATGTGAGTCAGTTGGTTTGTAGTATATGTCGGTCAGAAGTCTGTCCCCTGCGATGGAGATGGTGAGGTCAAGGAATGGTAGGGAAGTGTCGGAAATGGTCCAGGTGTATTGGAGTGCCGGATGGAAGTTGGTGGTGAAGTGGATGAAGTCAGTCAGTTGTGTGTGGGTGCAGGAGGTGGCCCCAAAGCAGTCGTCAATGTAACAGAGGTAGAGGCCCAGCCTCGCCGCTTCTACGGTAAATTGGACCCCCTCCCCATCGCTGATTCCTCCGACCCTCGCTGCCCTCCGGGACCGCCCAGCATCTTCGCCGGACCGGGCCCACTGAACATCGCCTCCGCACAGGGCCCGCCTAACATCGCCGCCGGACCTGACCTACCCGGCATCGCCGCCGTACCGGGGCTCCTCCAACATGGCCGCCGCAACGCACCCGACTCATCTCGCCGCCCCACCGCTATGGCCGAACCGCGCCGCCCCGCCGACTATCCACCCACCGGGACCTCCCACGCATCGCCCGTGGACCCCGACTCAACTGCCACTGGACTCCGACCATCGGGTCCGGTGACCCGCGCCACTCCACCCCGCTCCAGCAACCCACAGCCGTCGCCTTACCTGGAGCCTGGACTCTGAACTGGGCCTGGAGCCTCCACGCTGCTCACTCCCACTCTCCTGGGCTTAACTCCACTGGGTCCTAGTGCCCATCTGCCCAGCCTTGCTAACCTCAGTGGCTGTTCCACTGACTCTCCCCCATCCCCCTCCAACTATGTCACCCCCGCTCTTCCCCACCCACATTATAGCCCTCTCACCCCCCCACCCCCTGACCACCCACCACCCCTCCAACACCCACAACCCCCCCCCCCCCTACACATCGCCCTGTCCCCAGTCCACCCACCTGCCTTCCTCTGGCCCCAACTCCCACCCCTGCCGGGTGTTCACCATCCCCCCCCGACCTCCCCCTCTCCCACACCGAACGGTCTGTCCTCAGTAGAGGTCTTACCTTTGTCCCCCTCCGTCCCCATCTCAATGAGTTCCGCGCCCACCATGACTCCAATACACCTGGACCATTTCCGACACTTCCCTACCATTCCTTGACCTCACCATCTCCATCGCAGGGGACAGACTTCTGACCGACATACACTAGAAAACAAATGACTCATATGGCTATCTGGACTACACATCTTCCCACCCTGCCCCCTGTAAAGACTCCATCCCCTACTCCCAATTCCTCCGCCTACGCCGCATCTGCTCCCAGGATGAGACGTTCCACACCAGGGCATCGGAAATGTCCTCGTTCTTCAGGGAACGGGGATTCCCCTCCGCCACCATAGATGAGGCTCGCACCAGGGTCTCATCCATATCCCGCAACACTGCTCTCTCTCCCCATCCCCACACTCGCAACAAGGGCAGAGTCCCCCTAATCCTCACCTTCCACCCCACCAGCCGGCAAATACAACAAATAATCCTCCGCCATTTCCGCCACCTCCAACGTGACCCCACCACTCGCCACATCTTCCCATCTCCCCCTATGTCTGCCTTCCGCAAAGACTGCTCCCTCCGCAACTCCCTTGTCAATTCTTCCCTTCCCTCCTGTACCACCCCCTCCCCGGGCACTTTCCGTTGCAACCGCAAGAAATGCAACACCTGTCCCTTCACCTCCCCCCTCGACTCCATTCAAGGACCCAAGCAGTCGTTCCAGGTGTGACAAAGGTTCACCTGTATCTCCTCCAACCTCATCTACTGCATCCGCTGCTCTAGATGTCAGCTGATTTACATCGGGGAGACAATGCGGAGGTTGGGGGATCGTTTCGCCGAACACCTCCGCTCAGTCCGCAATAACCTACCTGAACTCCCGGTGGCTCAGCCCATTCCCAATCCGACCTCTCTGTCCTGGGTCTCCTCCATTGCCAGAGTGAGCAACACCGGAAATTGGAGGAACAGCACCTCATACTCCGCCTGGGTTGCTTGCGTCCGGATGGCATGAACGTTGAATTCTCCCAGTTTTGCTAGCCCTAGCTGTCTCCTCCCCTTCCTTAACTCTCGAGCTGTCTCCTCCCATTCCCCCGCCCTCGGGCTCCTCCTCCTCCCTTTTTCCTTCCTTCTCCCCCCCACCCCCCATCAGTCTGAAGAAGGGTTTCGGCCCGAAACATCGCCTATTTCCTTCGCTCCATAGATGCTGCTGCACCTGCTGAGCCTTTCCACATTGGGTATCAGATTGTGATGCTCAATAGATGCTGCTGCACCCGCTGAGTTTCTCCAGCATTTTTGTGTACCTTCGATCTTCCAGCATCTGCAGTTCCTTCTTGAACACCCAATGTGGAAATATTGGCGTGCTTGAGAGTCAAGACATGCTGGAAAAATAGAAGTATTAAAAATGTACAAGAGAAACAAAGAATACTTGAAGATACACAAAAAAAAATTGAGGTGAAGATGGACATCGTGGATCAGCCTGGTGTCTATTACTGCTGCAATATTGACTGGTGTGGTTGCTGAAAAAATAAGAATATGTCCTCAGAATATGATGCTTGCATATAATACAGACATTTGTGTTCGGCTGCTAAAGGATGTGCACGCTGGATTAGATCAGTGGAGCAAAGTGTTAGAGAGAAGAAAAGGATTAGTTAATGGAAAAGCAACACATAGACTGTGATTTCTCTAAGATACTCAATGTTGGAATCGTGATTACTGATGAGAAACATGGTCAAATATGATCTTGGGGATTAGCTGTTCAACAGAATACAAATTTAGACAAAGAAGTAAATCATCAAATAACAGAAGGGTGGATGAACTGAAATCTGACAGGAATATGTTGCAAAAGGAGATTATAAGTAAAACTAAAAGGGGAAACCTGCAGCATTTGTACTTCTAACAACTAAAATGAGACAGCAGACATGGCTTCTTAAAAAACCTTGCTTGAAAGGAGCCTGAGTTGTTATAGAGATAAGAATACTCTGATAGAAGTTTGATGTGGTGAAGAAATGACGGGAAAGGAGGCATGGAAGAATGCACAAAAACAACTTCCATAGTAGGTATGCAGGGGTGGCATGGTGGTGCAGGTAGTATTGCTGCCTTACAGTGCCAGAGACCCAAGTTCGATCCTGACTTTAGGTGCTGTCTGTATGGAGGTTCTATGTTCTCCCTGTGACCATGTGTGTTTTCTCCGGGTACTCCGGTTTCCTCCCACACTCCAGTTTTGTTGGTTGATTAGCTTGAATAAACTTTGTAAATTGTCCCTAGTGTGTTGGATAATGCTAGTGTATGGGGATTGCTGGTCGACCCGATGTCGATTTGTCCGAAAGGCCTGTTTTGGCAATGTATTTCTCTACAACTAAAATTGTGTCAAATAATCTGGGATGATCAGAAAATCAGTCCGAAGAAGGGTCTCGACCTGAAACGTCACCCATCCCTTCTCTCTAGAGGTGCTGCCTGTCCCACTGAGTTACTCCAGCATTTTGGGTCTAACTTGGATTTAAACCAGCATCTACAGTTCTTTCTTACACAAGAAAATGTGGGAATTGTAATTACCAAAATAGCTTTGCCCAAGAGAAGAAATGGAAGACTGACGATGAAGTAGGCAAGGCAAGGCAAGGCAACTTTATTTATATAGCACATTTCATACACGAGGCAGACTCAAAGTGCTTCCCATAAAAACATGTCATACAATAAATGAAATAATAAAATGAAATAAAATAGAAGAACTAAAAGAAAAGAAAAACAAAATTAAAAATGCATTATAAAAAGTGCAAAAGTTAAAAGTGCAATGTAGTTAAGATTTAGCTGAAAGCTAAAGTAAACATAAAAGTTTTCAGTCTTGTTTTAAAAGTGGTCAAAGTTGAGGCAAGTCTTAAATTTTCAGGAAGTTTATTCCAGCTATTTGTTGCATAGTAACTAAATCCTGCTTTCCCATGTTTTGTATTTACTCTGGGAATCACTAGCAGATTGGTTTCAGAAGATCTTAGCGGTCTAGAAGGCTTATATAGTGGAAGCATGTCAGTGATATACTTTGGCCCTAAACCATGTAGTGATTTATAGGTGAGCAGCAGGATTTTAAAATCAATTCTCTGACATACAGGGAGCCAATGTAAGGATTTAAGAATTGGTGTAATATGCTCAAATTTTTTGGTCTTTGTTAGAACTCTAGCAACAGCGTTCTGAACAAGCTGTAGCTGCCTGACAGTTTTTTTTGGAAGACCTGCAAGGAGACCGTTGCAATAATCTAGCCTACTATTAATAAAGGCATGTATAAGTTTTTCTAAATCTTGAGCTGACATGAGTCCTCTTAATCTTGCTATGTTTTTGAGGTGATAGTAGGCCGATTTTGTTACTGATTTGATGTACAATGTAGAGCAATATCATGGAGAGGGGTACGATAAAGAAAGAGTTAAAGGAAGATGATAAATCTGTCCAATGCAGGGGAAGATACAGGATATAACCTCCTTCACATGGGAATTTTATAGGTTCCTACATTAGAACTGATCTTTCAGGAGGTTTGCTTGCCAATAATGTACTTCTTCAAATACAAGTGATAAACACTAATTTCATCCTTAGTCTTTGATGTGGCCTAGTGATGTACGTTACCATGGTGACCAATCTTCCTTTTGTGTCTTTGGCCCTGTCTGCTGCCAGGCTATGCAAGTTTCCATGGTGATCATTCTTTCTTATGTTTCAACAATAAGCCATTCTTTAGTTCCAAATATCTTGGATCTGATCATTTGTACAAAAATAGATTATGGATCCATAGAACATTGAAGGTCCTGGTAATGTGGATTAGATACAGCTGCACCAAGCAGCACACCTGATATCACTTCGGATTTTACCCAACATCTGCTGTTTATCAAAATTATTGTATGGGAATAAATAAGAAATAAAAGTAGGATTAGGCTTTAGAGTCTCTTGCCACCTGTTCCAACATCCATTGAGATTATGGTTTATCTTTACTTCAGTTCAACCTTTTTGCATTAACAATAACTACAGTGCATACTTTGTCTTTCTTCAATTCATTCATTGTCATTTCCCTCCACATTATATCACTCTACCTCATCTTCACTCTTCCACTTATCTCTGATAAAGTCATTTTAGGTATTCCATTTATGTAATCCCTTCTCCAGCATATTTTCACACTTCCTTGAAATGTGTACATATCACGCATTAAATAGAATGTTTGGCTCCATTCATCCCATTGTAAGTGCACATTAGTTAATGGTTGTAGCTAGTACATGCCAGCTTTTTGAAACCTCCAAAGCCAATCAAGATTCATCTCACAGGACATATCTGATGAGAGATAGCTGAATGGACAGCAAAGTGACTTCATGGAAGGAAGCAGAGGGTGGAAGGTTGCTTCACGGACTGGAGGCCTGTGACTAGTGGTGTGCCTCGGGGTTCGGTGCTGGGCCCGTTACTGTTTTTCATCTACATCAATGATTTGGATGAGAACATACAGGGCAAGATTAGCAAGTTTATTGATGATAGTTTATTGGATCTTATAGAAACTTACAAAATTCTTAAGGGATTGGACAGGCTAGATGCAGGAAGATTGTTCCCGATGTTGGGGAAGTCCAGGACAAGGGGTCACAGCTTAAGGATAGAGGGGAAATCCTTTAGGACCGAGATGAGAAAAACATTTTTCACGCAGAGAGTGGTGAATCTCTGGAACTCTCTGCCTCAGAAAGTAGTTGAGGCCAGTTCATTGGCTATATTTTAGAGGGAGTTAGATGTGGCCCTTGTGGCTAGAGGGATCAGGGGGTATGGAGAGAAGGCAGATATGGGATACCGAGTTGGATGATCAGCCATGATCATATTGAATGGCGGTGCAGGCTCGAAGGGCCGAATGGCCTACTGCTGCACCTATTTTCTATGTTTCTATGATACAAAAGTGGGTGGTTTTGCAGATAGTGAAGATGGTTGTGAAAGATTGCAGCAGGATCTGGATCGATTGGCCAGGTAGGCTGAGGAATGGTTGATTGAATTTAATACAGAGAAATGTGAGGTGTTGCATTTTGGGACGTCTAACAAGGGCTGGACCGACACAGTGAATAGGAGGCTTCTGGGAAGTGTTATGGAGCAGAGGGATCTAGGACTGCAGATGCATGGTTCCTTGAAGGTCGAGTCGTAGGTAGGTAAGGTGGTCAAAAAGGCTTTTGGCATATTGGCCTTCATTAGTCAATGTATTGAGTATAGAAGTTGGGAGGTAATGTTGCAGTTGTATAAGATGTTGGTGAAACCGCATTTGGCGTGTTGTGTTCAGTTCTGGGCACCATGTTGTAGGAAAGATATTTTCAAGCTTGAAAGGGTTCAGAGAAGATTTACAAGGATGTTGCCAGGACTAGAGGGTCTGAGCTATAGGGAGAGGTTGAGTAGGCTGGGTCTCTATTCCTTGGAGCGCAGGAGGATGAGGGTTGATCTTATAGAGGTGTATAAAATCATGAGAGGAATAGATCAGGTAGATGCACAGAATCTCTTGCCCAGAGTAGGAGAATCGAGGACCAGAGGACATAGGTTCAAGGTGAAGGGGAAAATATTTAATAGGAATCTGAGGGGTAACCTTCTCACACAAAGGGTGGTGGGTGTATGGAATAAGCTGCCAGAGGAGGTAGTTGAGGCTGGGACTATCCCAACATTTAAGAAAGGTACATGGATAGGACAGGTTTGGAGGGATAAGGACCAAATACAGGCTGGTGGGACTAGTGTAGCTGGGACATGTTGGCCAATGTGGAAAAGATTAATAAAGTTAAACAATGACTTCTTGCGGGCAAAGCTGGAAAATTATAGTGAAGAGTTGTTAATATATTTAGGTTCTGTCTTAACAGTAACATGCTTATAAATGTCACAGACACTGAGCAGCTGCTGCTGGAGTTCAGGCCTATGAAAAGTTACAAAGTACAGACACTCCCCAACTTACGTTAGCATTACGTCCCACAAAGCCTCCCATACATAGAATGTTACGTAAGTGTTTCTTTAATGTGGAGACCATGTCGGAACTCAGATATGGAGACCACATGGTAGCTCCGAACTACAGACCACGTGGGTGTCACAGGCCCGTGCAAAGCTTTTCAAAATGGGGGGGTGGCATGACAGGATTACAAGATTTAATGTGAAATAATGTGCGCGCAGTGCACATCACGAGCGCAAAGCCCAAAGTTCCTCGCGGCCGGGGCCCAGGGCCCACTTAAGGGCCCTGAAAGCTCTGGGTTTTTAGATGCTCTCTGGTGCATTCTGAGCCTTATTTTGGAGCATTTTTGCACCAAATGTATGACCAATATTTCAGAAATAATTTTGGTTGAGTCAGGCGTAATGAGTGGGTGGAATGGGATGATTGGGATCATTGTTGTATAGATTTTTTTAAATCAAGAATTGTAGTTGTCCTTTTTTAATAATCAAGGTGTACTGTTGTAAAATGTTATGTAAAATGTTATAAAGGAGCATGCAAAAGGTGCAAATAAAATACTGTAAGTTTTTGCAGTAAAAAAAAACTTCGTTTTGAAAATGTTCAAAAAGGAACTGCAGATGCTGCAATATCGAAGGTACACAAAATTGCTGGGGAAACTCAGCGGGTGCAGCAGCATCTATGGAGCGAAGGAAATGGGCGATGTTTCGGGCCGAAACCCTTCTTCAGACTGATGGGGGGTGGGGGGGGGGGAGAAGGAAGGAAAAGGGGAGGAGGAGGAGGAGGAGCCCGAGGGCGGGCGGATGGGAGGGTGGGAGGAGACAGCTAGAGGGTTAAGGAAGGGGAGGAGACAGCAAGGGCTAGCAAAATTGGGAGAATTCAATGTTAATGCCATCCGGACGCAAGGTCCCCAGACGGAATATGAGGTGCTGTTCCTCCAATTTCCGCTGTTGCTCACTCTGGCAATGGAGGAGACCCAGGACAGAGAGGTCTGATTGGGAATGGGAGGGGGAGTTGAAGTGCTGAGCCACCGGGAGTTCAGGTAGGTTATTGCGGACTGAGCGGAGGTGTTCGGCGAAACGATCGCCCAACCTACGCTTAGTCTCCCCGATGTTAATCAGCTGACATCTAGAGCAGCGGATGCAGTAGATGAGGTTGGAGGAGATACAGGTGAACCTTTGTCGCACCTGGAACAACTGTTTGGGTCCTCGAATGGAGTCGAGGGGGGAGGTGAAGGGACAGGTGTTGCATTTCTTGCGGTTGCAACGGAAAGTGCCCGGGGTGGGGGTGGTGCGGGAGGGAAGGGAAGAATTGACGAGGGAGTTGCGGAGGGAGCGGTCTTTGCGGAAGGCAGACATGGGGGGAGATGGGAAGATGTGGCGAGTGGTGGGGTCACGTTGGAGGTGGCGGAAATGGCGGAGGATTATGTGTTGTATTTGTCGGCTGGTGGGGTGAAAGGTGAGGACCAGAGGGACTCTGCCCTTGTTGCGAGTGCGGGGATGGGGAGGGAGAGCAGTGTTGCGGGGTATGGATGAGACCCTGGTGTGAGCCTCATCTATGGTGGCGGAGGGGAATCCCCGTTCCCTGAAGAACGAGGACATTTCCGATGCCCTGGTATGGAATGTCTCATCCTGGGAACAGATGCGGCGTAGGCGGAGGAATTGGGAGTAGGGGATGGAGTCTTTACAGGGGGCAGGGTGGGAAGACGTGTAGTCCAGATAGCCATGTGAGTCAGTGGGTTTGTAATGTATGTCGGTCAGGAGTCTGTCCCCTGCTATGGAGATGGTGAGGTCAACGAATGGTAGGGAAGTGTCGGAAATGGTCCAGGTGTATTTGAGTGCCGGATGGAAGTTGGTGGTGAAGTGGATGAAGTCAGTCAGTTGTGTGTAGGTGCAGGAGGTGGCCCCAAAGCAGTCATCAATGTAACGGAGGTAGAGGTCGGGGATGGGGCCCTGGTACGTCTCAAACAAGGATTGTTCAACGTACCCGACAAAGAGGCAGGCGTAGCTGGGGCCCATGCGTGTGCCCATAGCTACGCCTTTTGTTTGGAGGAAATGGGAGGAGTCAAATGTAAAGTTGTTGCGGGTGAGGACCAACTCCGCTAAGCGGAGGAGAGTGTCAGTGGCTGGGTATAGCCTATACCCAGCCACTGACACTCTCCTCCGCTTAGCGGAGTTGGTCCTCACCCTCAACAACTTTACCCCCCCTCCCGAGTTATTCAAAAGACTCGGCTGGCTTGCTCGGCTGGCTCACTCGGAGCCCTTCATCCATGCACTGCCAGTGACATCACCCCCCCAGTCCCCTCCCGAGTTATTCAAAAGACTTGGCTGCCTCGTTCGGCTGGCTCACTCGGCTCGGGTCCGGTCCTTGGATTGGCCCGGTCCTCCCCTCCTCTCTCTCCCCCCTCGCTCTCCCTCTGCTCTCTCTCCCCCCGCTCTCTCCTCTCTCTCTCCCCTCTCTCTCTCTCCCCTCTCTCTCTCTCCCCTCTCTCTCTCTCTCCCCTCTCTCTCTCTCTCTCCCCTCTCTCTCTCCCCTCTCTCTGTCCCCTCTCTCTCCCCCGTCTCTCTGCCCTTCTCCCCCACCTCTCCCCCCTCTCTCCCCCTCCTCTCTCGCCCCCCTAATCTCCCCCCCTCTCTCCCCCCTCTCTCCCCCCTCTCTCCCCCCTCTCTCCCCCCTCTCTCCCCCCTCTCTCCCCCCTCTCTCCCCCCCCCCTCTCTCCCCCCCCTCTCTCCCCCCCTGGATGGGGGGGGGGTAGGGGGGGCGTCATTAATCTGTCTGGGGTGACATGGCTCTTGGGTTAGGCTGGGATCATTCTCTGCGGGGTGATCTTAGTGCGGGAGACAAGTGTAGGAGAGGTGTACTGACTGTGTGGGCAGAACTTTGGAAGTGATTGCCCACCAGTCTCAAAAGCCGCTGTGTCTCCCTGTCCCTGGGATAGCAGGGGGCGATCAAACAGCACAATACCCCCCTCCCCCTCCAACTCCAGAGGAATCCGCTCCCCGATGGGCCGCTATGGCGACAAGTGGCAGTTCGCCCACAGCCCGAGCTGCGCCCCCTCATCCGCCACCCCAAGAACAAGACGTACCTTGCACACCATCAGCTTCTGCCCCTACGGGGAGTGTGTTCCTCTGGAGTTGGAGCGGGGCTGGGCTGGAGTTGCTGCTGGCTGTGGGTCTCTGGGATCTCCGTGCTTGCAGAGGGCCTGGGGGTCGGTGTCCCATTGGTCCTGAGGTCTCCGGCCACCCCCCTGGACAGGAGCTGAGACTGGGAACTGTACCGCCCTTGCCCCCTCCCTCTGCAACTGCAAACAACCACACTCTCCTGCTCACCTGCAAGGGCGGTACAGTTCCCAGTTTCAGCTCCTGTACAGGGGGGTGGCCGGAGATGTCAGGACCAACAGGAACCCGCTCCCCGATGGGCCACTATGGCGGCAAGTGGCAGTTCGCCCACAGCCCGAGCTGCGCCCCCTCATCCGCAACCCGGGTTCCTCTGGAGTTGGAGCGGGGCTGGGCTGGAATTGCTGTTGGCTGTGGGTCTCTGGGTTCTCCGTGCTTGCAGTGGGCCTGGTGGGCCTGCGGGGCGATGTCCCATTGGTCCTGACGTCTCCGGTGACTGGCACGGACCTGCTGGCATCGCCGACGTGAAGACAGTGCAAAGCCCCCGCGCCGGTGCAATGGGCGGGGAGCTGGAGAGGGGAGTGAAGGGGTCACACACATGGCCGGGAAGCAAAGGGGTGTAGGTGGGGGTGGTCACAGATGGGGCCAACAATGAGTGGAGAAAGACAGAAACACCGACGTGCAAAGGAGACCTACAACAGTGCATGATCTCTCTTGCGTGGCAGGTGACTGTCGCTGGGAAACTGAAGGGAGCGACAATCTGCTGCTGCCTGCCCGCTGAGTTAAAGAGTTCCCACTGTAGACTCACGATACACTAAGGTAAACGCACGGGCCACTACGTTCTTAAATCGAGTTAAAATGTTTCAATTATTAACCACAAGAGTAAAATTGACTCGTGGAAAATTTCAAACATGTTTGATTTTTTGCAAGAGTAGACAAGTTACACGAGAACCTGCCGTTAGCGCCACGATGCACTACGTTGCGTCCACGAATGCCATACGTTAATCATACGTTATTACCACGAGGTTTAACTCGGGTTACCTCTTGTGTCAGCTCGTAACGTGAGAATGGCCTATAACCACGCCAGCAGAACCCCAAGAAGCAGCAGCAGGTCGCCCCAAGGAGCCGCTCAGGTGGCGGGTTGGTGAAGGCGGGTTGCGGCGCTCGCACTCTGACCTCAGCTGCCTCTTCTCCCGAGCTTGCTTGGACAGTTTCTTCGAACACTGCGGACTCGAACCAAAGGTGATCGAGAACGTGGCCAGGGAGAAGTTTGCTGCCGACGCCGCCTTTGAAAGCCTTGCCCTCAAGTTTCGCATTGTGAGCTGCCCTGCCTCGGAGAGCGAGCTGTCCCGGCACAGCAGCAGCGATAGTGGCAATGAGCTGCTCCGGGGAAGGAGCAAACCCCTGCCCTCTGCCCTCTGCCCTCTCGGTCATCGAGCGCAACGCCAGGGTCATCAGTGACTGTACGGCTGCAAGAGGGCCAAAGAACCCAAAGGCACGGCTCCATATGTCCGGGTGTCGAATAAAAAAAATTGGCACCCCAATTTTTTTGTACTCTGGTAAAAAAAGGTGGGTGCGACCGCACCCATCGGCCCCTTTCCCCCTTCGGACGGCCATGAGCAATAATATCCTTCCTCAAAATAGGAGACCAAAACTGCACACAATACTTAGGTATGTTGCAAAGCCTACCTGAAGCATCGTTGAAAATCTGTCGCTGCGGGTGTGAGCGATTTTGGCGCCGTTTAGAGGGGGGCGGGTTTAAAACGCGATTTTCTCTAAGCTGTTCCAATCGAAAATGTTCAGCCTAGTTAATTATTAACGAAAAATCGCTGGAAGACCCCGTCGCAAAAGCTATTATTAGTTTTAAAGGCCTTGAATAATAGTTATAGTAGTTTAAAAATCAATCTCTAAACCCGCGACCGCCAGCAACCGCAGGGTCTCATAAAGCAAATATCTGAAGGTATGCTGTATATTTTTACATTAAAAAGGGCTTCTAAAGATCCCTTTATACAAAGTTTAATATTGCGAGTAGCTCATTTTGGGCCCAATATATCCCGCAGTATTTTTCTCGGCATTTGGGGCACAAATCTACCGCAATGTGAACGTTCTAAACCAACGCGTTCCACAGGGACCCACTGGAAAGCTGATTTAAATGGGCATTTATTTACAGCAATTAAACACTAAATTCCTTCGATTTGGCCTATAAATTAATGTAAATGAGATTTTAAAATCATGTTTTATTGTGAATTATTTGTGAATATTATTTGGACATTTAGGCTATTTAAAAATGTTAATCATTTATTAAGAAATGGATAGATGTTTAGATCTAGTAATTGAAGTCTGAAATTAGCTACAATTAGGTAACTAACTAATTATATGCTTTAATTTCAGGTCATCCAAGTAAGATTATTTTATATTTGTTTCAGAATGCTTCAATCTATGATAACTGAAAATTTCATTCAGTTCTCTTAATTTTTAAGAAAGTTATGGGCTTTTGACTGTTCACGATCACAGCTTTTTTGTTATGTCCATAGAAAATCAATAGGGAACAAGATGCTCATTTCCCAGTATGAAAATGGCCATAACTTTTTAAATACTTGAGATATGAAAGTGAATTAGGTGTCAAATTAAACTTATTTTTATGCTTTATCTGATGGGATAAATTACAGACTTGATTTTTAAAATCTCAAAATTTTGTAACATTGCTACAATACTCCAGGTGCTGTCTCACCAGTGCACTGTACAACTGCAGTAGGACCTCCGTGCTCCTAAACTCAAATCCTCTCGCAATGAAGGCCAACATGCCATTAGCTTTCGTCACTGCCTGCTGTCCCTGCATGCTTACTTTCAGTGACTGATGTACAAGCACACTCAGGTCTTGTTGCACCTCCCCTTGTCCTAATCTGACACCTTTCAGATAATAATCTGCCTTCCTGTTCTTGCCACCAAAGTGGATAACCTCACATGTATCCATATTATTTCTCACTCTTTCTATGACTTTCACGAATAGTGTTAAGAGTAATTCATGATATTATTTTCACACCAAGAATATGGTTTGAAGCAATTTCAAGAGCCCACTGTAATTTTATCTTACAATTTTTATTTGATGTAGTCAAAGTAGGCAATACCCTATATTGTTGGTCCCTATCTGACACAACCTGGTTGATTTCTTGTGCAAATTGTTATTCTTTTCCATACTCTTGATTTTTCTCTTTCTAAACCTACCCTTCTGATGCCACATGAATTGAAATTGTAGCAAGGCCATTTCTTTAACAAATATTGTCAGGTTAATAGAGTTAGTGTTGATTATTCATCAATCACGCTGATTCAATTTGACATAACATTATTTACCTAAACTAAAATCAGAAAACATTAGGCGTGGCAGTTTTTTGTTTTTTTTTGCTTTTTGCCAGTATTTGCGTATTCCGCATAATATTTATGCAATTTGATAAGATCTAAAGAGGGTCTTATGGTTTTCGACAGATTATTGCCTCCGGCTTGCAGGATGCAGTGAAAACTGTCCTTAGGGATTGTACTTATCTTGCAGAAATAAGGAAAGCAGATAATAGCCCAAAGGTGAGTTCAGATTTTTAGATGATTTAAACAATGTCAAAAAATACAATTACATGAAAATTGGAAGACAGTTTTCCAATTTTTTGTTTCCACGTGGTATTTATTGAACATTAGCACATGCAGCACACATAATTTTCCACTTTTACATTGATATTGGTAATAGTTTATTTTTGTCACGTCCTGAAATACAGTGAAAACAGCTTTCTTGAGGCAGTGTGAAATGTACATGATGGAGGAAAGGCTAATTTGTCTTTTGGTCTAGACTGGACAATTCTCTGAAATTTCTTGCGCCTTGGGCATAATAATTGCCACACCATGCTGTGATGCATCTTGATAGGATGCTTTCTTTAGTGCATCTGCAGAAATTGTAAAAGTAATTGGAGACATGCTGATCTTTGGCCTGTTTCCATGCTGTATCTCTATACTA
Source organism: Amblyraja radiata (assembly GCF_010909765.2). NCBI lineage: Eukaryota > Metazoa > Chordata > Chondrichthyes > Rajiformes > Rajidae > Amblyraja > Amblyraja radiata. Next base: position 113,712,740 of record NC_045956.1, read on the forward strand.
AACTAACCCAATTTTCGGCCACACTGTGGTGTGTGTATTGGGAGTATAGTAAGGGACTAAGGACGCAGCCTTGCTGAGAATTGTCATTAATGATATTTTGCTCCTTACTATTAGAGGTCTAGGGGACAGGGAGTCAAGGATCCGGCTGTAGAGGGGGAGGTCTGTCCTAATTCCAGGAGTTTGTAGATGATGGTGATTTATGGTCCTGAAGGCCATGTTTACAGGCATGTGACATAGTTGTCCTTGCAATGCAGATGTGTCCAGAGATGAGCGTTGAGCCAGGGAGAGGCAATGGATCTAGGTTGTTTGGGAGGCTGTAGTTGACTACACTGTGTCTAGTATCTTGAAACACTTCATGCTGGTGAACAAGCTGCTGGATTGTAATCATTAAGGGATTCTATCTTGGTTCCCTGCAGCACTAGGATGAAGGTGGGCTTCTTAAAGCAGGTGGGAACCACAGAGTGCCATAGGGACAATGTAAAGATATTCACAATACTTATGTTAGCTTGTCCTCTCAGGATGTGAAACATAGCTGGGGATTCTATTTGGGCTAGTCACTTCCCGCAGACCCACTCTCAGGGAAAGGATAGCATGTCTGAATTCCAATTATCTGCCCCCAATCCCCGCTTGCAATGCAAATTATAAAATTACTTTTTTATATTATCATAAAGGGACAATACACCACCCCAAACCTCACTTATGGGTTAAATATTCCAATGTATTGAGTTCACACTTAAGCTTTTGTAAATGATGTTACTCTAAATAAACGTTGATCTTTTTGGTTTCTATTTAAACCTGTAAAATGTTTCAATGTTTTTATCTCCAATAAATGTCAATAAAACCATCAGACCTTTTAAAACTTGAGTTCAGAAGCTCAGTCTCTAGCTATACTGAGCCCATTTTCACTGACATTTTTTGATCATAGTGGAGAAACTTGAATTAATAAAAGGTACATCAGAATTTTATGATTTATGTTTTTATATATCAGGCTTTATCTTGAGAACCAAAGCTTGTAACATTTTGAAGAGATTCCAATGCTAACACTAGAAGGAAGGAATAAATCAGGCAGAAAGATCACTATAAGCTCCAACACAACTTTGCCATAATTCCTATTGCAATTATGCGTTCGGAGTATAAATTACTTGTGACTAGTCGGATCGAACATAAGACTTAGTTTATGAACCAAGCAAACTCTAATCAGATAGTGAAGGATGTTGCATGACAAAGCTCTGGTGATGCTCGCAGAATTTGTAAATAGGCAAATAAAGTTTACATCATTCATCAAAATGTGCCAGACATTATTTCAGTTGTTTGTGACCTTTTTCGTAAGTCATCCTTGGACTAATCTGATGCAATTAAACACACTATTATGTATTTCATTTCCTGTATCAACAGTTATTCCAAGAATTTGCTTAATGGACTAATTTGATACAGTAGTGGTGTTTTCACAGTTTCCTTATCGTGACAGTCTCATCAGTTAGTCGATGATCATTATACTTGACGACAGCTTTGCCACACTTGCTTGCAAAAACGCACAATCATCATCTCAAAACATGATGGGTGCTTTGGCCAAGCTGCCTGCAATTGTACAATGTCACGTTTGATTAAACCTAGTACAAACAATTCATGTCTGAAGAAGGGTCTCGATCCTAAACGTTGCCTATTTCCTTCGCTCCATAGATGCTGCCTCACCCGCTAAGTTTCTCCAGCATTTTTGTCTACAAACAATCAATTGATGAGTACTTTATCCACATCATTGCCAGGTTCACTGAAAGTTGGATTGCTTCATCGTGTTTAAAAAACAAGAAGAAAAAATGGTGATGGAGGGTTCCAGATGTCACACCTGATTTTGAACACTAAATATTAATAAATCACATCCCTCTCTCTGAATACAGCTCCTTACATGGAGACATCCCATCTTTTAAAATCAGCCGCACTTAATAAAGAAAAGCACTTCATATGGTAAGCTCACTCTTAGTACTCTCCACGATTTTCTTATTAGTTTTATATATTGGTACTTTAATACCAATGTACAGATGAGCAAGCAGCTTATGATCGTCTTTTAGTTAAAGCTATTTCAAAACTTTTTACACCATATTACTTCTAAAGATCAATTGTCACCAGCTATGTCTCATTGAGGAAGGCCATTTGGCCCCTTCCAGCTCATCCATCCAGAAAAATCTGCAGTGCATCAATACAGTTTTCAATACTTTCTTAAACAGCACATTATGTCTTAGCCCCAATTTGCAACTCGGAGGCCATTCCATGTGTTGAATACTTGTGATTTTAGGCACATTTGTCTTAAACCACTGCTTCTTTGTCCTCTATCTGATATAGAAATTTCACTCGTCAAAATATAGATTTTGATTTTCTCCCTAAAATCATTTGTTTTCAATATTTAAGTTATTCTTAAACTTTGTTTATATATTAATGTGAAAACTAAATTGTGATAAGGTGCATGCATTAAAGAACTAAAGTGAAAAGTCAGCTGTGATATTACAATCGCTAATCTAATAATTTGCAAATGATTAAAATTATAATAAAATTATAATGCAAACTAAACAATTGTCATAAAATATCAACTTTAATGGCATTTGATAAAGCAAATATGCCACACTTCCCAATATAATTTAAATGTTCCTGCACTATCTCAGTAAAGTTTAAAGCTACAAAATGTTGATCTAGATGCTCAGTGCATTGAAGCACGTGCACAAGGAAGCCACTGGACACGTGCAATCTATGTCTGGAAAACAATTGTACAAACATCAAGCTTTATCTGGAGAACCAAAGCTTACTTTGTTGTCAGATAAAGAGTACAACAGGGCCATTGCCATGAAGTTCAAGCTTCCCTTGGATTATACGAGGTATTATACGAAGTATTTTCCTTGGTGTTCATTGACATTACCTCTAGTAATGCCGTTCACATCTTCTGCTAACCCTCCACTGAGCCTGATCAACTCATATGCCTAATTTCTACCTCTGTCCATTCCCGGGCCTGCATGATTGCATGAACTAGTATTTCCATCTCCCAAATGCACGACTGGCATCCTCAAACTCTTGTCACCCAGAAACATGTCTGACACCTCCAGTCCACACTGTCTTATTCCCAAATTTGCTAACCCATTCACCCTTCAGGCCTCCCCAACACAATCCAATATTCCACCCATATTCTGTCAACTGATGGTGAAAGTATGGAGAAATATAGCATAGAAAACATTGAAAAGTAATTGCAGGTGTAGACCATTCGGCCTTTGAAGCCAGCACCGCCATTCACTATGGTCATGGCTGATCATCTAAAATCAGTACCCCGTTCCTGCTTTTTCCCTCATATCCCTTGATTCCTTTAGCCCAAAGAGCTAAATCTGACTCGTGAAAACATCCAGTGAATTAGCCTCCATTGCCTTCTGTGGCAGAATTCCATAGATTCACAACTCTCTGGATGAAAATGTTTTTGCTCATCTCAGTCCTAAGTGGCCTACCCCTTATTCTTAAACTGTGACCCCTGGTTCTGGTTTAGTATATGGATATGGATATAGTTGATGTCCTATGGTACTGTATGCTCATTCTCTGATTCACTTTGGTAAACAAGACAATGCTAACTGGGAGATCAACACTGGCACTCCACCAAGGCCTGCTGGATCTAATCACTAGAACTCCCATTCTCATGCCCATACTGACCTCAATTGCCAGAGTGGGGCTGCCTTCAAAATAGAAGGATAGCGCCTCATGTTCTACTTGAGTACCTTATAACCCTACGGTATGAACGTTGAATTCTCCAGATTTTAGTCATATCTCCCTAAACCCTTTCCCATGCCCCACCTTCCATTCCCATGTGCACACATCCTCCCACCATCTCCCATCCCTTCAGTACCTATGTTCCTTTGTCTACTCATCTTCCTTGCCCCGAGTCCCCCATTTCCCTTTTATCCTCGCCACTGTCTATTTCCTCCCATCGCCTTCCACCCATATCCCTCACCCGGCTTTACATTTCGCTTCTCCTCTTATCCCCTTATCTGGCACTGTATTGTCTACGTTTCACTTCTTGCCTTTGCCATTTATCCCAACCATCTGCTAATCATCCCCCCTCACATGTATCCACCTTTCACTTAGATAGACACAAAAAGCTGGTGTAACTCAACGGGACAGGCAGCACCTCTGGAGAAAATGAATGTGTGACATTTTGGGTCGAGACCCTTGTTCAGACGTTTATCCACCTTTCGCTTGCCAGGCTGTGTTCTGCCCCTAACTCTCATTTCCAACGTTCTCCCCCCAACTCCAAATCTGACGAAAGGTCCCAACCTGGAATGCCATCTGTCCATTCCTACCACATATGTTGACTGTCTAGCTGAGTTCTTCCAGCATTTTGGTCAGGCTCAAGATTCCAGCATTTGCACTTTCTTGTGACCCTATTTCTTTGCATCTCTTTGTGTCCATGTTAGCTTATTTTCCTATCTACCTTTATGATCATCAGAAAATTTAGCAAATCTACTCCGGTATCTTCATCCAATATATACTATATTGTAAAACTTTGAGACCCCATAATCCTTGTGACGCACCACTTGCTGAGCACAAAAATTTCGATTTTGCTTGGAATTTGTATGCCTTTGATCATGTCTTGTTGCAGATGTAGGACATATACACATTTCTTAGAGAAAACAAATTTGAGAAGGATACTCTCTAAATGCCTTCAGCTTTCTTTAGGAATTGAAATTGAAACAGAGCCTAATAAAAACTGAACTGCGGATTTGTGCTGCAATACCAGTGGAGCTATTTCTGGGTCAATGTTTTTTAACCCCTGGAATAGTCTTGCTTCCCTCAGGGTGTTTCTTGTATTGTCCAAAATTGAGCCAACAGCGGCTTGATGCCTTGATTATTTACTTGTCCCAAAGGGCCTTCAGTTCTGGTGTTGGAAGATGCTACCCAACCCTTTGATGTGCATTACGAATATTATTAAAACAACCTTAAAAATAAATGCATTAGCAATAACGCAATCCTTGCTGGCATTGGTAATTGAATATAAGCGAAGAACTATGTTTATCTTTCTTAGGAATAGAAGATTAATCATCTTTATTTTAAGAAACATGAGTTAAAATCAGGATGTTTAGTACTCATAATTTTTCTCCCTAATAATCCCTACACAAAGAATCCACTACTGATCACCAATATAAACCAAATAGAAAATGTCTGTAACAAAATGCTGTCACGCCTCAAACAGATACATTGGTCAATTAACAGACAAAATAGACTCAGAATCAAAGGAAGATGTTGAAATCTGAAATCAAAACAGATAAAGGTGGAAATGTTCAGCAGGTCAGGAGCACCTGTGTAAAGTGAAACAAAGGTAACACCAAGGCCCAAAACCTTTGTTAGTTTCATCTTTTCAACCATGCATCCATTCCAAGCAAAAGACCCAACCAAAATTACCCAGGACTTTCCGAGAATGTTGCATCATTTGCTATAATCTGGTGTATTATAATCCCCTCACAGGATAGTTGGAAGATATGCACTTTCAGTTTGAAAGGGATTTGTTAAGATGCAAAGGTATTACTGCCAAAGTAAGACTGGTGAAGCCAGCACAATGATGCAGCATCTTGTGCCTTTTGCCTCACATTGCTGGAGATTAGAGTTCGATCCTGACCTGGGATGTTATCTATATGGAGCTTCCACCTTCCCTTTGAGGCCTGCTGATGGGTGCTCTGGTGCCTTCTCACATCCTGAAGATGCGGTGGTGGGTTAATTGGCTACCTTAAATTACCCCTCACTGTAGGGAGGTGGCAAAAGAATCAGAAAAAATTTTGGATTGCCATGAAAGAGAAAGAGAGAGAGGGACTACGGGAAGTGAATAATGGGAGGAATGAGATTGTTCTACTGGGAGCACCATAGATCCCATGGGATGAATGGCCCTGGTGAGGTAATAAGTAAGAAAGCAGTAAGATTGGCATTAACAAAATCATTTATTGTTGGTGTATATTTATGAACTAATTTATATCAGCTGTCACTGTCATATTTAGCTCTGAAAGTAATCTTACACAAAACACACCTGCAAAGATTTTCAATTCAGTTTAGTTTATTGTCACGTGTACCAAGGTACAGTGAAAAGCGTTTGTTGCGGTAACCATTCCAAGTTCTTAATCCAAGACTTTCTTAATTTGTTAATTTGTTAACATGTAATTTTCCTCAACTGTTCCCACGACAATCGTTCTCCATTGCCATTTCTCTATGCAACAGTCCGGTGGATGATCAGCCATGATCACACTGAATGGCAGTGCTAGCTCGAAGGGCCGATTGGCCTACTTCTGCACCTATAGTCTATTGTCTCAGTCTCGCCTTCAGGTCTTTCTGCAGCCGTTTCACCTCCTCCCTGTCACCATTCCTGAAGGGCCTCTTCTTCTGGTTGAGAAGGGCCTTTATGTCACTGGTGACCCAGGGCTTGTTGTTGGGGAAACAGTGTATAGTCTCCTCAGGGACATTGTTATCCACACAGAACGTTATGGAGCTGATAACAGTCTGTGAGTCCATCTCCATGGGGACTTCAGAGTGTGTGCCAGATGGTGTCCTTGAAACAGCTCTGTAGATCATCACTGGCCTCCCATGACCACCTCCTCACTGACGTGGTCACAGGCAGCCTCTGGATCATTGGCTTATACCTGGGTAGAAGGTGAACCAGGTTGTGGTCAGATCTTCTCAGTGGCGGAAGGGCTATGGAGCTGAACGCCTCTTTAACATGGGCATACAGCAGGTCCAATGTTTTCATATCCCTGGTGGGACAGTCAACAAACTTGGTGAAAGTGGGTAGGGGAGAGTTCAGAGTCACGCGGTTGAAATCCCCTGAGGTAGTGATGAAGGCACTCGGATGTTGTGTCTGGAGTCTCACGGTGACTGTGTGGATGGCGTTACGCATGTGTAGAGTTTGGCGGATGGAGGAATGTGAACAGCCATCACAATGGTGTGTGAGAATTCAATGGGCATATACTATGAACGGAAACTCACAGATACCAAATACTAAAGAAGCTAAATGTAATCGCAATTCTGTATACCGATTCTCTTGATTACATAGGTGTTAGTGTGTTATTTGTTTTGATAGGTAACCAGTCTATTTAAACTTGAAACCTAGCAGCCCATCAACAAACTGAACCACAAGCTTTCCGCATTCTATTAACATCATGGTACAACAGAGCAACATGTGTTTTGCAACATGAAGATCAGAAGTATTGATTTCAACATGATGTAAGAGTGTGATGTGAGGGCTTGTGCTGTACAGACATTGAACATAAGTGATAGTTTTGTCAAATTTTAGATTGAATCAGTGCATGTTAAAATTGGAAGATTAACTTCAGAGCACTAGAATTTGTTTGAAGTATATGCTTGTAAATTGCTGTATTTTCCCTCAGAGCCAGGCATTATGAATGGAAGAAGGACTAGTTGAAAAGTGATAATTGTAACGGCGGATTTTTATATCGTTCAAGAGATTACTCCCTCTAGCCACTAAGTAAACTACATGGTTGAGGAGAATGTCGTAATGCGCATGTGAGCTCTCCGTGAGACCTTCGGAGCTTCTTCACAGATAAATCTTCATAACACAGTCTTTTGATTAATAGTTTCTTTACTGTTGAAGAAACACAATAAGATACATCCGACATTCTTCTCCGACTCATACACTTTTATCTTCGTCAAACTCCAGCATATCGCTTAAACGTTAGAAAACTCCTTGTGTCTCGGTTAAACGTCACATGGTCGGAAGGTTGACCTTCCCCATGTAAGTTCAAAACTAAACTACAAACTAAGCTTCTGTGCAAGAAACGATCTCCAAACACGCCCTAGAATACGTCATAAATCCCACCCACATAATAACGGGCAGTCTAAAATTTAAAGGCACATTCCATAATTAATAACATACAAAATAAGCCAAATGGCCACTACAACATTTAGCAGAGTTATTGACAGGTCTAATTCCAAATCCCAGGCATATAGTATAAGTATTTTCAAAAGTTGGAAGTTCATAATTAAATTGCTTCAGATTCATTTTATTTTGGTTTAGCTCACTGAAAGAAATCAGATTTGGCTAATATAAAGTTGGCCTAAAAGCAAACCCAGTTTTTCTTCAGACCAAATGGCTCTGACTTGGTGCAGCATTTATTTGACCTTTCTATTGCATGGATAACTATGCTAATCATAAAGTCATAAGAGATAGGAGTAGAATTAGGCCATTCAGCCCATCAAGTCTACTCCGCCATTCAATCATGGCTGACTATCTCTCCCCCCTAACCCCATTCTCCTGCATTCTCCCCATAACCTCTGACACCTGCTCCGCCTTAAAAATATCTACTGGTGGTCTCCACAGCCTTCTGAGGCAAAGAATTCCATAGATTCACCACACTCTGACTAAATACATTTCTCCTCATTCCCTTCCAAAAAAACAGTCCTTTAATTCTGAGGCTATAACCTCTAGTCCTAGACTCTCCCATTAGTGGAAACATCTTCTCCACATCCACTCTATCCAAGCCTTTCACTATTCTGTATGTTTCAATGAGGTCCCCCTCATTCTTCTAAAATTCAGCGACTGCAGGCCCAGTGCGCACAAATGCTCATCATAGGTTAACCTACTCATTCCTGGGATCATTCTTTTAAACCTCCTCTGGACCCTCTCCAGAGCCAGCACATCCTTCCTCAGATATGGTGCCCAAAATTGCTCACAATATTCCAAATGCCTTACCAGCGCCTTATAGAGCCTCAGCATTGCATCCCCCATTTTTGTATACAAGCCCTCTTGAAATAAATACTAGCATTGAGTTTGCTTTCTTTGCTACCGATTTAACTTGCAGATCAACTTATCAAGTCCCTTTGCACCACTGATTTCTCTCTCCATTTATAAAATAGTCTAAGCCTTTATCTCTACTACTAAAATGTATGACTCCACATTCTACTACACTATATCTCATCTGCCACTTCTCTGCCCACTCTCCCAACCTGTCCAAGTCCTTTTGCAGAGTCCATGCTTTCTCTACACTACCGGCACTTCCACCTAATACAGCCAAAGCTGTTCACCAAAATTAGATTCCAGGAGCGTTGCAGGATTTATTATTTAAATTTGGGTATATCAGAACTTGGACATGTGTAGATGGGGCATTTTGGTCGGCATGGGCAAGTTGGGCCGAAGGGCCTGTTTCCAGGCTGTATGACTCTATGACTCTGTAGCACTGAAACATTCCCATCACCATTAGCAGTGCAGTTCATAGAATCATATAGCATGGAAGGAGGCTATTCAACCCACAAGTCCATGTCAGCACAGCACAAGTAGAATCCAGTTTGCCCCATTCTCCCAATCTTTTTTCATTGCCTATAATTTTAACCTTTTACTCTTTTAGTCAAGTCAAGTCAAGTCACATTTATTTCTATAGCACATTTAAAAAACAACTCTCGTTGGCCAAAGTGCTTTACATTTGTTATAAGAATAGCACAACAAAACAAACTACATACATATATACATGTAGCCCTCACTCAGAGGACGTCAGGAAAGGGTTGGGAGTATAGATAAGTCTTTAGTCTTGACTTAAAAGAGTCGATGGAGGGGGCAGTTCTGATGGGAAAGGGGATGCTGTTCCACAGTTTAGGGGCTGCAACCGCAATGGTCACAAATGTCACAATTAAAATTGCCATTTTAAATGCGGCCTTACCTGCGCCTTATAGAGCCTCAACATTACATCCCTGTTTTTGTATACAAGCCCTCTTGAAATAGATGCTAACATTCAGTTTGCTTTCTTACTACAGATTCAATTTTCAGATTAACGTTTTGGGAATACTGCACCAGCACTCCCAAGTCCCTTTGCATCTCTGATTTCTGGATTCTCACCCCATTTAGAAAACAGCCTATGCCTTTATTCGTAATTAAATAGAACTTACAATACCTTCTTTCATCCGTGGTGCTTGTCTTGCTTTTTTTTTCATTGTAATTCTGTTTTTAATTATGTGTTATAATTTTCCTCAGCATCTTGGTTAAATTGAAGTGTCAAACAAAGCCTGCAATTTTCAATTACTTGTGACTATCAAAATTAATGCTTGATAATTAGAGCCAGGATGTTTAGGCGCTAAAAAACTCTGAAATAGGCAGGCAAAAAGGCATAATAAAATTACAAAAAAGGCACGAAAAAGGCATTTATTGAACAAAATTGCATAAAAAGGCATGTATTTCCACCACCAAAATATGGTTAAAAATGATAATATATTCTACATTAAATGACCAAAGTTGCCTGATTGCACATAATTACTAGCATTTTTTTCAAATTATCTGGTATTAAACTATGCCGTCTGTCAGACAGAATATGCTTCAGTTGTGAAAAACTTCTTTCTACCTCAGCTGAGGTCACTGGTGCATACCCGAAACAAGCTCCAGACTCTATATTCATGTCGATACCTTGTGCATTACAACTACCTTTGAGAACTTTAGCTATGTTTTGTATTAATTCAAGATCTTTGTTAGCTAAAATTACTCTCTCACATTTTCCCTGTTTATCTTTACCTACATCGCCAGAAATTTTACAGATATCGTCAGTCACTTTGCTGAAAACTTGCAAGTTATTCACTAATGTTTCACCACGTTTCTCAAGGGAAGTGATAGCTTGTGGGAAGTTTGCAAAATTGGAAGCAATAAACACAAGCTTGCGGTGGAGGGAATTTTTTTACATGATTTCACTGACGATCCTGACTGCAGCAGATTCCTCTTCTTCAAAACAGTTAACGGTTTATTTTATCTTTTCAAAATTTGCAGCATAGTAGAGTACAGGGTAGAGCCATGTACCCAACCTAGTCAAAATGGGCTGAGGAGCTAGCGGAATATCGGGTGCCATTTCCTTGAACAACTGCACACCTGACGGTGCTTTGAGGAAGATTTTCTTGGCATTGGAAACTAGGCGATTGAGATTTGGAAACAAGCTACATATGTGCTTGACAATTCTATGAAGTCCTTGAGCTAAGCATGTCAAATGCAACATTTTGGGGAATAAAACTTTAAGAGCACGAGCAGCTTTTTTGATGTACGGAGCTGCATCAGTCACAAACAGAAGAACATTCTCGTGTTTTATACCTTCTAGTCAAAGTACACCAAATGAAGTTGTAAATAACTGAGCAATAGTTGAGCTGTTTGACTTCTCCAATACTTCCTTTGATGGCTGATGGTTGATTTGCCTCCAGTGTACCAATGACCCATTGGCAACATATCTCCCCACAGCATCGGTTGTCTCCTGTATTGAGATCCATATATTGTTGCATGCAACTTCATCTCTAATTTTCTGCACAACAATATTGAAGTTGCTGTCAACATATTTTTTACCGTAATGATGACTCGCTAGGTATATGTTCTTCTGTGTATTTCTCTAAAAAACCTCTGAGAGAGTTGTTTTCCAATTTACACAGTGGAATTCCAGCATCAATGAATGCCTTGCACAAATCACTCGAAAACTCTGCGACTGGAACCAGCAAATAATGTAGTGAGGAAACAAGCGGGTATTTCACTTGGGTATTCTACACCTCAGCGGTATCAACATTGACTTCTCTAATTTTAGATAGCCCTTGCCTTCTCCATCCTCCCCCTTCCCAGCTCTCCTTCTAGCCTACTGTCTACGCCTCTTCCTTTATTTTTCCCGCCTGCCCCACACCAGTCTGAAGAAAGGTCTCGACCCGAAACGTCGCCTATTCCTTTTCTCCATCGCTGCCTCACCCACTGAGTTACTCCAGCATTTTTTGTCTACCTTTGATTTTTCCAGCATCTGCAGTTCTTTCTTAAATAGATCTTGGAGAAGGCTGAACCAGCGGGCAGCGGCACGAACTAATGAATGACCAACGGTGGCGCCCTCTGTTTTGACCCGGTGGTGGAAATTTTCTTGTAAGTTATACTATGTTAACACGTTAATAATAACATTAATATTAATATGTTAACATAGAAAACGCATTGTAATCACGGTACAATTAGAGAAAATAGCATGACCTTTTAGCAAAACGGCAAAAAAAGGCTGATTTAGGCACTCGATCTTGAAAAAGGCATTATCTTGAAATCATCAAAAAAGGCAAGAAAAGGCACATCCTGGCTCTATTGATAAGTATGGATACAGAGTTATGAAACAGTACATTTCAAATTTATTTAATGTGCTTGTTGATGATGAAGAAAACATGCCATATCACTATGTTGTAAATACATCTATTTTTTTACTTCATGCTCATTATTTACATTATATGCTCTCTGCAGGTCAAGGGAGAAATTTTTCATGACATTAACGGTACATTTGTTCCAAATAATTGTAAGGAATTTGAAAGCACTGAAATGGTCAGCTGTAGGATGACCTCATATACGATATCACAGGCAGAGTCAAACTATATTTGGAACATAACCTTGCATTGCTCTTGGATCTAGTGAGAATAATTTGAATTGCCACATTTTTGACATTTAGTATGGTTTGTTCCTTACTAGCCTTTCCTTCTGTTTGATTATGAATATGTAGTCATCTTGCATGAATGCACAGCAAAGGTCTGTCTTGAAAGTACATCAGATTAATTTTTAATGGAATCAACTGTAGCATTTTCAATTTTCATATTTTTAATGAATTTTCTATGCTGTTATAAGTGTATTACTAACCCACACTTGCAGAACTATTAGTGTCAAAATGCAATCTCTTTCTCAGAAGTTGACCAGAATGTATTATTATTTAGAAGCTCAGATAAAGGTCCGGACCCATATTTTCACACCATAAAGATTCAAAAATATAATTGTTATACTTATGAGCATTGGTCTCCCCGTGGAATCTGCTGCAACTCCTCAACTGGATTTCAAAGGTTTCAAAGATTTCAAAGGTCAGTTTATTGTCACGTGTACCAATTAAGGTACGGTGATATGCGAATTACCATACAGCCATGAGAAAAAAAAGTGACAAGACACACAACTACATAAAAGTTAACATAAACATCCACCACAGTGGATTCCCCACATTCCTCACTGTGATAAAGGCAAAAAAGTCCAATCTTCTTCCCTCTTTATTCTCCCACGGTCAATGCAGTCGAAGCATCCGTCCGGGCGATCAAAGCTCCCGCAGCCGGCGGTCGAAGCTCCTGCGTCGGGACAATCGAAACACCCGCGTCAGGGCCGTCAAAGCTCCTGTGGCTTGGAGTTCCCGAAGTCAGTCTCCAGAGAGAAAGAATGGGTGACGTTTCGGGGCAAGACCCTTCTTCAGACAGGATTTTTAGTTTTGATTTTTGTCTGTGATACATTATTGCAGTCTGACGTCAATCCTTTGGTTTGCAACAGATTGAGGTTTGTATGAAGCTCACATTTAATGTATTGTGATACATCAGGGAGAGCTTCATTGCTGTTTAATCACAAAATCAATGCTCAAGCAAAGCTTTTCACTGTACCTCAGTACACATGACGATAAACCAAAACCTAAACTTAAATCTAAACTCTTACTGCCCTCATTCGTCTCCATCCCATCAATTTTCCTTGTTGAAACTTGAACCATTGTTTTATTCGACATAAAGTTCTCTGTTCTAGTTGGTGAAACCTTCTATCCTTTTTGAAAATGAGGAAAAATCACTTTAATCTCAGTTTGGAGCTTGTCATTATCTTCCTGATGTTCGTGGTCCTCCTTAAAATGGTTTGAATCCTACTTGAAGGACAGGGACTACTTTGTGTCTATAGGTAATTACACATCTGAGCGTGCAAAAATTACATGTGGAGTTCCCCAGGGCTCCATTCTGGGGCCTCTTCTGTTTAACATCTACATGCTTCCACTGGCTCAGATCATGAAAAACATCAAAATATGTTACCATAGTTACGCAGACGACACACAAATCTACATAACAATATCACCAGGAGACTATAGTCCAATACAAGCACTGAGTAGATGCATTGAGCAAATCAACGATGGGATGAACCAGAATTTTCTCCAATTAAACAAAGAAAAAACTGAAATAATTGTTTTTGGAGCCAAGGAAGAACGATTAAAAGTTAGCACCCAGCTTCAAATGGTAATGCTAAAAACAACAAACCAAGCCAGAAACTTAGGAGTAGTCATGGACTCAGACCTGAACTTCAACAGCCACATAAAAACAGTCACAAAGTCAGCCTACTATCAGCTAAAGAATATATCAAGGATTAAAGGACTTATGTCTCAGCAGGATTTGGGAAAACTTGTCCATGCATTTATCTTCAGCAGGCTCGACTACTGTAACAGTGTCTTTACAGGTCTCCCTAAAAAGTCGATCAGACAGCAGCAGTTAATTCAGAACGCTGCTGCTCGAGTACTCACTAAGACCAAAAAAGTAGATCACATTACTCCAGTTCTGAGGTCTTTACACTGGCTTCCTGTCTGTCAAAGAATTGATTTCAAAATACTACTGTTGGTTTACAAAGCACTGAATGGTTTAGGGCCAAAATACATTTCTGATCTTCTACTTAGCTACGAACCACCCAGACCTCTCAGATCGTCTGGGACAGGTCTGCTCTGTGTCCCCAGAATCAGAACTAAACATGGAGAGGCAGCATTTAGTTTTTATGTACCACATATCTGGAACAAACTCCCAGAAAACTGCAGGTCTGCTGCAACTCTCAGCTCTTTTAAATCTAGACTGAAGACTTTTCTGTTTGCCGCTGCCTTGCAGTAAACAATACAATGTATTAATTACCTATACTGCACTGTAACTTCTATTCCTGGTTTAATTCTATTTTAAATATTTTATTTGATTGCTTTTAATTTTGTAATTATTTTATCTGAATAATCTAATAATCGTTTTACATCTAAATGTCATTTTATATGTGTTTCTTTCCAATGCTTATAATGTTTTATGTGAAGTACTTTGAATTACCTTGTTGTTGAAAGTTGCTATACAAATAAACTTGCCTTGCCTTGCCTTGCCTTGCCTTAGAACAGAGAGGGTTAAGCAGGGAATTAATAGAGGAATTCAAAAAGTGATGAATGACTTTGACAGTCAATAAGCAGAAATTGGTTCCACTTGCAGAAAGGTCGGTTACCAAAGGAAACAGATTTAAAATAATTGGAAAAAGAATCTAAGCCGAGATCATCTTTTCACACCAGTCTAGAACCAGGGGCCACAGCTTTAGAATAAGGGGTAGGCCATTTAGAACTGAGATGAGTTCACAAGTTATATGAATAGAATTAGGCTATTCAGCCCATCTAGTCTACTCCACCATTCTATCATGGCTGATCTCTGACTCCTATTCTCATTTTCCTGCCTTCTCTCCATAACCCTTGACACCCGTTCTAATCAAGAATTTGTCTATCTCTGCCTTCAAAATATCCACTGACTTGGCCTCCACTGCCCTCTGTGGCAAGGAGTTCCACAGATCAACTGACTGAAGACGTTCCTCCTTACCTCCTTTCTAAAAGAGTGTCTAAAAGAGGAAACACTTTTTCACCCAGAGAGTTGTGAATTTGTGGAATTCTCTGCCTCAGAAGGCAGTGGAGGCCGATTCATTGGATGCATTCAAAAGAGAGTTAGATAGAGCTCTTAGGAGTATGGGGAGAAGATAGTGTTCGTAGGGGTATGGAGAGAAGGCAGGACGAGGTACTGATTGTGAATGATCACATTGAATGGCGGTGCTGGCTCAAAGGGCCAAATAGCCTACTCCTGCACCTGTTGTCTAAGTATCTATGTGCCATAAGTGCTTATGTCTTGGAATGCACAGCCTGAAAGCACACCAGAAGCAGATTCTTGAGAACATTGTAGAGCTTAAGGAAGAGAACTGGTGATTGGGCATAATTGGGTGACTCTTTCAAAGGCAGGATGAGTAAATGGCAGCCACTTATGCTGTGAGATTCTGATATTGTGGAGGTGTGCAGCGAGGTAGCAGACATAAACATTCAGCTTGTAACCTTGACACCCAATAATACTTCTGCTTCAAGATGTGAACATTCTCTTGCAGTCAATCCCTTAGAACGATTATTAATGAAATAAAATGGAGCAGTTTCCTTGGAGGGCAAATTGGCTAACCTCATATAAGGCTGTAACAGATATCTGGACATTTCATTCAATTACCTTCCTCTCCATCTCCGTGTTTATAAAACCCATCCACTCCTTTCTAAAATCCATGTCTTCTGTGAAGCTGTCCGATTTTTTCTGATAAATCCTTTTGTCTCTACAACATGTTTTGCAACTTTCCACATTCCTTTTGGAAACTTGTTTATTAGCATGTGTGTAAATCTTTGCACAGCATCTAATATGACAGCACCAGAAACTAATATCAGCTACAATATTGCTCACGTTGATGAACATGAAATCATTGTACCCTTGCCACATCTGTATTGAACCTCAGCATGTTGTGGAGAGCAGAGCTGCACAACTTCCATATTTATCATTGGAATAACTGTTGTCCTTGCTCCTAATACATTAGAGTTTTCTGTGATTTTGTTGAAGTAGTGTCAACAAAGCATCCATGGAGGAAACTATAGCACCATTATAAGTCATGTTGCATTTCATATATACCAACTCATTGTGGTCTAGATTCATAGATTTTTTGAGAAAAAACAGTGGGCTCTTTGGCTCAACGCATCCATAATGACCGAGATGGTCCTACCTGCCTGTTCCTGACCCATAACCTTCCATTGCATTCCTATCCACGAACCTGTCTAAGTGTGTTTGAAACGTCATACTTCTACCCATCTCTACCACATCCTTTGATGGTTCATTCCATGTACGCATCACCCTCTGTGTGAAAATTTTGCCCCGAGGTTTTAGGTTTAGGCTTATTACTGTCACGTATACTGAGATACAGTGAAAAGCTTTGTTTTGTATGGATCAGATCAGATACAACAGGTAGAGCAAAGGGGAAGATACAGAGTGCAGAATATAGTACTCAGCATTGTAGCTCGTCAGTTCCATAGATAATGTCCAATGTCCTCAATGAGGTAAGAGATGAATTGGACAATACCCTTGCTTATGGAAGTTCCACACAGAAGCCTGATAACAGAGGGGAAGAAGCTGTTCTTGAATCTGGTGGCACATGCTTTCAAGATTCTGCATCTTCCACCAAGGCATGCTGGATCTCCTGGTTGCAAACCACTCCCCTTCCCATTCCAATACTGACCTGTGCTGGGCCTCTTCCCTTGCCAGAGTGAGGTCGCACACGAACTGGAGGAACAGCATCTCATATTCTGCTTGGGTAGCTTACAACCTGACCGTATGAATATTGAATTCTCCAACTTAAACTGTACAAAACACCCCGCTCCCGTTTCTTCCCTATAACCCCGCCCCCCAAATCATTTTCTTCACCCCTCCCCTTGCTGACCTTGCATCTATTTTCTCTCCTCCCCCTCCGTCTACATTCCAAAACAATTCTCACCTTATCAATCCTCCTGCTTCACAATTTGCAACTCTCTAATCCTTTTGTCTCAAACTATGTGTATTTTCATCTCTGGTCATTGTCCAACAATCTGCCTATCAAACCCGTCACCTCACCTGTGTTTGACCATGGCCTGCTATGCTTTGTCCTCTCCCTCCACTCTTCTATTTTTTTAATCTGTCTGAAGAAGGATCCTGCCCTGAAACATCAGAGAAATATAGAAATTAAGTGCAGGAAATAGTTCTTACCTTCCCGGAGAGGTGATCAAATTTCGGATCACATTCTCCGGGCTCTGCGGCCTACCATCGATGGAGTTGGAGGCCTCCTCGGACTGTCGTGAGCCCCAAGGCGGGGTGCGGAATTAACATCGGATGGAGTTCGAACTATGACCGGCTATGCAGTCAATAGACAATAGGTGTAGGAGTAGGCCATTTGGCCCTTCGAGCCAGCACCACCATTCAATGTGATCATGGCTGATCATCCCCAGTCAGTACCCCGTTCCTACATTCTCCCCATATCCCCTGACACCGCTATTTTTAAGAGTCCTATCTAGCTCTCTCTTGAAAGCATCCAGAGAACCTGCCTCCACCGCCCTCTGAGGCAGAGAATTCCACAGACTCACCACTCTCTGTGAGAAAACGTGTTTCCTCGTCTCCGTTCTAAATGGCTTACTCCTTATTCTTAAACTATGGCCCCTGGTTCTGGACTCTCCCAACATCGGGAACATGTTTCCTGCCTCTAGTGTGTCCAAGCCCATAACAATCGTATATGTTTCAATGATTGCTGGAAATGTATTGGTGAAAATGTGTCAGCCTCGATAACAATCAGCACGGGAGCACCTCAAGCCTGCGTGCTGAGCCCCCTGCAGTACTCACTCTATACTCATGACTGTACTCACTCTGTACTCATGAGGAAACACTTTTTCTCACCGAGAGTGGTGAGTCTGTGGAATTCTCTGCCTGAGAGGGCGGTGGAGGCAGGTTCTCTGGATGTTTTCAAGAGAGAGCTAGATAGGGCTCTTAAAAATAGCGGTGTCAGGGGATATGGGGAGAACGTAGGAACGGAGTACTGACTGGGGATGATCAGCCATGATCACATTGAATGGTGGTGCTGGCTCGAATGGCCAAATGGCCTACTCCTGCACCTATTGTCTATTGTCTATTGACTGCGTAGCTGGTCATAGTTCGAACTCCATCATCAAGTTCGCTGATGACACCACTGTTGTGGGACGTATCACTGATGAAGATGAGTCAGTGTATAGAAGTGAGATCGACCGGGTGACCAAACGGTGCCAGCACAATAACCTGGCTTTCAACACCAGCGAAACCAAGGAACTGATTGTGGACTTTGGAAGGTGTCGTATGGGGACCCATAGTCCCCTTTATATCAACGGGTTGATGGTGGAGAGGGTCAAGAGCTTCAAATTCATGGCCGTGCATATTTCTGAAGATCTCTCCTGGTCTGAGAACACGGATACAATTACAAAGAAAGCACATCAGCGCCTCTACTTACTGAGAAGATTACAGAGAGTCGGTATGTCAAGGAGGACTCTCTCGAACTACATCGTGGCTTGGATCGGCAACTTGAGCGTCCAGGAGCGTAAAAGACTGCAAAAAGTTGTAAACACTGCCCAGTCCATCATCGGCTCCGACCTCCCCACCATCGAGGAGATCTATCGCAGCCATTGCCCCAAAAAGGCTGCCATCATCAAAGACCCATACCATCCTGGCCACTCACTCATCTCCCCGCTGCCTTCAGGTAGTAGGTACAGGAGCCTGAAATCTGCAACATCCAGGTTCAGGAATAGCTACTTCCCCACAGCCATCAGGCTATTAAACTCAACTCAAACAAAACTCTGATCGTTAATAGCCTATTGCACCTTATCTGTTATTTATGTGTGTGTATATATATTCATTGGTATATGGTCTCACCTTTTTAGTTATCTTCTATTGCTCTTTAAAAGATTCAAGAGAGTTTATTGTCATGTGTCCCAGATAGGACAATGAAATTCTTGCTTTGCTTCAACACAACAGAACACAGTAGGCATAAATAAATGCAGAACAGAACAGATCTGAATGGTGTCAAATTGGGAAAAGGGGAAGTACAATGAGATCTGGGTGTCCTTGTTCATCAGTCACTGAAAGTAAGCATTCAAGTACAGAAGGCAGTGAAGAAATCCAATGGCATTTTGCCCTTCATAACAAGAGGAGTTGAGTATAGGATCAAAGAGGTCCTTCTGCAGTTGTACAGGGCCCTGGTGAGACCACACGTGGAGTATTGTGTGCAGTTTGGTCTCCAAATTTGAGAAAGGACATTCTTGCTATTGAGGGAGTGCAGCGTAGGTTCACAAGGTTAATTCCCGGCATGGAGGGACTGTCATATCTTGATAGAATGGAGCAGCTGGGCTTGTATACTCTGGAATTTAAAAGGATGAGAGGAGATCTCTTTATAAGATTATTCATGGATTGGACACACTAGAGGCAGGAAACATGTTCCCAATGTTGAGGGAGTTCAGAACCAGAGGCCACAGTTTAAGAACAAGGGCTATGCCATTTAGAATGGAGATGAGGAAAAACTTTTTCACCCAGAGAGTTGTGAATCTGTGGAATTCTCTGCCTCAGAAGGCAGTGGAGGCCAATTATCTGGACACTTTCAAGAGAGAGTTAGATAGGGCTCTTAAAGGTAGCGGAGTCAAGGGATATGGGGAGACAGCAGGAATAGGATGATCAGCCATGATCACAGTGAATGGCGGTGCTGGCTCGAAAGGCTGAATGGCCTAATCTTGCACCTGTAGTCTATTGTCTATTTTGTGTCTTTATCTCATACACCGATACACTGATCGATGAAGCCAAACTTGCCCAACGGCTTCTTCAACATCCTGCCAACATGTGACTGTACTCCTCGGTCGCTCTGTCCTGCAAATCTTACGGTATATTTAAGTCTTAGATTCCATAGTAAATGCTACAATTACTGGCACAAGAAGTAATGTTGCCTCAGTAAACTAATCGAACAGCAACTAAGTTGCACTTGAATACGTTCATCTGAAATTGAGCTAACTTTTGTTCATTCTAATCTGTCATTTTCCTACAGTAATCTGCCTGGTGGGATTAGGCTTGGTGGTTTTTTTCTTCAGTTTGCTGCTGTCAATATTCCGGTCCAAGTATCATGGGTATCCTTACAGGTAGGTTCATTCTACTGACTCTGAAACATAATTTGGCTGCAGTTAATGATGAGCTAGCATGAAACATACTACTCATACTTGTTAAAGAAGCTGTCATTCCCTTTCATCTCAATTATCTGAAAATAGATTTGAAATTTGAAATGTTGTAAACAATTCTTATTTTTGGTGATAGTAAGCAATTACTTTTGCAGTCAAGAAACTAATTATTGGAAAGCATTGTCAAACATTTTCTCTCTGATGTTTGGATATAAATGATTGGGCGGGGGGAGGGGGCAGGATATTTGAAAGCAAGTTAGGGACAGTGGTACAAATGAAATTGTGCAATTTTCTATTCATCTAAGTTAATGAATAGTAAGTAAACGATAATCTATTATACGGGATTAATTTTTGCTGTTGTCCCTAAATGGAATAATATAGGTTGCTCCCTAACCGATATTTGTTTCCATGGAAACCAGAATCAGGCACTGTGTAAAGCAGGGTTCTGATCCATTATTACTTGCTTTCCATCCCGCAGTATAAATGAAATATCATGTTTATGTCTGCAACTTCCCCTTCCTGATTTTCCAGTGTAAAAACCCAAGTTGTCCACTTAATTTATACAGAACATTTAACTGAATATGATGTGTTTCTTTTTTATCATCTTTAATGCATTTTGCGATAAGGGTTTATCAGCTGGTTTTTGAAGCAAGCATTTTTTTGCATATACGTATCTTTCTGCTTGTGTGGCTTGTTCACTTAATATGGACATCTGAACAAAACTCAGGTGCAACCTCATCCATTGGAGAACTGGCACCTGTGCTATCTCTTCCACTTGCACAGACTGCAGGGTACTTGCTTCTGCTCATCATATGCAGATACTGTCACCAAGCTAACTTTGAAATTGTGTGCATTGCAATAGATTAATCTGTTTCTGCAAGCATTAAATCACAGTAATTGTGAGTCGTCTTCTTCTTGAATGAAAAGAGTCCTTGGCTATATGAAAGAAGAAAGGTGCAAGTTGTGCTTGTGAGTTGTGGTAAATAGAGGGAAGAAATTAAATAGGCATGGCCGCTCTCTGCAGTGTGTAAATCATAAAAGATTGTGAAATGTGAGGAGATGGATTAATAATGAGGATACCATGGTCCACCATTATGCTACCCAGATGCCATCACAGAATCATCATTGTTCTCCCTAACGGGGAGTTCTGTTTCCTCCATGGGGTATGTAAGCCACCTGCACCTGCCCCTCTTTGTTGTGAAGCAGAGAACCACTTGTACTTGTCCAGGCACAGGTCATGCAGGCAAACACCTTGCAACCTACAGGAGGGAGAGGAGCCTGTCTGCCTTGGTAGGTGCAGACCAAGCACACTCTTCAATTGCACAAAACATCAGCATTCTTATATACATTTGGAGGTAAAGAGCACAACACCTTCACCCAGCCCAGACTTTCAATCATTGGCATTGGCCCAATGAAGAGCAGATGAGTGCATGATCCATTCCTTCAGATATAACTCATCCTGTAAGATCACCTCTGGTGAAGACCCACTTTTGCACATGATCTTATGACCATGCCTCATTACATGGCTCTATCAGGATTCAATGGATTCACCAGTCAGAGGATGGTGAATCTGTGGAATTCTTTGCCACAGAACGCTGTGGCGGCTGTCAATGGATTTTGTTAAGGCAGAGATAGATTCTTGATTAGTACGAGTGTCAGGGATTATGGGGAAAAGGCAGAGAATGGGTTTAGGAGGGAGAGCTAGATTAGCCATGATTGAATGGCAGAGTAGACTTGATGGGCCGAATCTCCTAATCCTGCTCCTATCACATGACTTATGATACTGAAGCATCCTTATAGAACACGCTTGCACTATCTATGGAACCGCCCATTTATCTCTTTGTACGTTCGTGTACAGAACTATGCAATGCCTTATTCCCTATTGCTTTGTGCAAATGGAGGGCTCTCGTTTCATTTTATGTATGCACCTTGTTAAGATCCCTCAATTTTATCACCACCATCTTCTCAAATACCACTAGGGACTGGTGATGAATGTTTGCCTTGTTTGCAATATCCACACTTTAAAAAAAATCGGAAACATGGCCCAGGTCACAATGAAATTGGAGCCCATGCCACCCCCAGCTGCTGCAGCCACAATTAATTCCTTCACCCCACCCCTTTTATGAAGTACAGGCTGCCTTTAAATAGTATAGTTTATCTTTAATTAGTTTTACCATTCAGGAAACTGAGCCTCCTGTTGAGACATTAGCCAAAGAATAAAGAGTTTTATACTAGCTGCAAGCTCGCATTGTACAAATGAACTGGCAGCCCAAAGTTAATGTGGTGCTATGTCAAGAGGAAAGAGCCATGGTTCCTGTTTCTATTTTCGGGGCTATCCACTTTAGCCTCTGCAGTGTGCAGGACATAGAATAAATCCTGCACTCTACAAGTATCATAATGACGTGAGATAAAGATAAGGCATCTATATGCTTTATAGCATGATTGTGCCTCACACTGCTTGCTGCCCTCTCCTGTGAGCAGGTGCTGTGCTCGAAGCAGCGACTCTACCTTGTATCCATCCAAATACGTACAAATAAGTCAAATTGGTGAAAAATAGCCAGATTCTTTGGCAATAACGCCAGATATATATGCAGCTTCTTACTTTTATATTATGTTGTTTGTGAAAAACATGTGGGGCATGCAAAAGGCAAATTTTCAGTGCTGTGAGAGCTAGCAAGACCTACCAAATAATTTGCATGAGTAACACAGCTACAAACAGCTGCTAACTAGGCATTCGCCGGCTGTATGTCAAAGCAAGTGCTTATTTAAATAGAAGCATTTCGAAATGGCAATGAACAATAACACCATGGGTTGCTTCTCCATTGCATTCGTTTAATTTAATGATATTAATCATATGTTACAATATTCATAACTCAAAGAATGCTATTTACATTGCAGATTTAAAACCTTGAATTTGTGTCGATTTCCTTCCAACAATTTGTTCTGCACACCAACAGCTTAAATGTACTGGACATTATTAAGATATAAACTGGTATTATTCCACAGACACTAACTGCAAACAGTTGTTTAAATGAAATAAAGAAGAATCAAGAGAAGGAAAGGAGACTTCTTTATGTTTCAATCACCTTTTTACACAGCTGCACATTAACAGGCCTACATTTACAAGAACAGGGATTTATATTTTGTTAAAAACAGCATGCATTTTCAATTCTTTAGAATACATTTTTATCTCTGATAGACCATGAAATGCACTGATTTATCACTGAGATGTTATTTGATGCCCTTTTTTGGAGAGGCAAAAGGCTAGGCATAGTCTCCTATAATGTAACTTGCACATTAAAATCGTTTCAGTGAAAATAATGTGAACCATGATGAAGATTTAGCTCCTCGCCCCTACTTGAAGGCCCTATAAAGATGAAACACTAAAATCATACCATAGATGGAATTTGTCAGACCAATTTTAGGAGCCCCCATCTCCCCTTGACAATTTTGAGATGGGATTTTCTTTTTTGGAGAGCTGGTTAGGGCAATATCTTGTTGTGGATGTTGGTGGGATGGAAAGAATGAACCAGCATGACGTCTACATGAGCCATAGAGAAGTAAGAATGCGTCTGAAATATTTCAAAGATGGAAAGGAATTTAATTGGGGAATGGTCGAGGCGTGGGAATGAGTGCCAGTTTAAGCACCAAAGCAAGGGAAGAAAAACACCACCGTGAACTGCACGTGATGATAATTGCCTTTGTGAAGGAGGAGCAGAGAGAAAAAGTAAAGGGAGCCAGTATGGGGACCATACTCTAACATCCAGATGAATCATTTTTTAAAGCAAATTATCAATCAGATTAGGCAAGAGAACATTGTGTCTTTCACAGCATCATAATTCTACGTCTAAAGTGATACCTTCAATGTTTGCTCAACCTTGTCAAGTAAAAGAGCAATGTGCACACAATAAACTCCTAAAGATGAGCGAGATAAAGACTGGGTAATTGATAATCTTATTTTAGTGATGCCAGCAAAGAAATAATGGCCAGCACAAAGAATTTGGCACACTTCACTTCATCATTAAAGTGGCATGCAATTGCTTATGCCATCTGCATGAGTCGGGCCAGTGGGACCTCAATTTAAAGTCTGAATTAAAGAGGAAACAGCAGGTAATGCAGTATTCCCTTAATAATGCACTAGAGTTCCAGCTTACGATTTTGGACTGAAGCCTCTGGGGAATATAATTATACTGTCTAAAATCCTATAATTTCTACCATTGCCTATTTAAGTAATGGATTCTTGAGTAAACTAGTAGCTTAAGATAATAAACACATAGGTCTTTTCACTTTCAGAGTACAGGTAGTTTTGCAATAACATGTGCTTCCATTACACTAACAGGTTATAATGAGATTGATGAATTAGGGAACACTGTTTTTATTACACGGGCTGAATTGTTTATAATATGACGACCACCAGGAACTTGAAAACCACTTAAAAGTTACTTTGAAAATTCACGTTGCAAAATGGCTATCTTTGGGAAATCACACAGTCCAAGGAAGATACAACTTGTTTTGACGTAACTGCCCTTAAGTAATCGGTCTCCTAAGAACCTAATCTGTCTGTTTCACCACGGATGGTGACGGAAATTGACAAGCAATTGCTTCCATAGGCACGTGCAATGACATTCTATTAAACAGCCTTTACTACTTTTAGCTTGCAGTAAAATAAATAAACTTATAGCTATTAAAAAGACCTTTGTTTTTGAAAACTCTGCAGGAAAAATAACTATTTTTACAAATGAGGTTCTCTCTGGCCAGAGAGATGCAGATTTGCATTAACAAGTTATTTTATCCTATTGACACAAATATTTTTATCACATGATTCTTCATAACGTGGGACATCTTAGGAATACAACTATTATGTTATATCAAAAAGCCTTGAGTAGGATTGACTTTGGAGTTTTTTTAAGCCATAGGGTAGATTTTAGATTAGAACATAGAAACATATAAAATAGATGCAAGAGTAGGCCATGGCAGATCATCGAAAATCAGTACACCGTTCCGGCTTTTTCCCATATTCCCTGATTCCCCTAGCTCTAAGAGCTAAATCTAACTCTTTTGAGACCACACCTGGAGTGTTGTGTGTAATTTTGGTCTCCTAATTTGAGGAAGGACATTCTTGCTATTGAGGGAGTGCAGCATAGGTTCGCCAGGTTAATTTTCAGGATGGCTAACTCTCTCTGGAAAACATCCGGTGAATTGGCCTCCACTGGCAGAGAATTCCACAGATTCACAACTCTCTGGGTGAAAACGTTTTCCTCACCTCAGTCCTAAATGGCCCACCCCTTGCGCTTAATCTGTGACCCCTGGTTCTGGACTCCCCCAACATCAGGAACATTTTTCCTGCATCTAGCCTGTCTACTCTCTTAAGAATTTTATATGTTTCTATGATATCCTCTCATCCTTCTAACTTCCAGTGAGTACAAGCCCAGTCGACCCATTCTTTTATCATATGTCAGTCCCGCCATCCTGAAAATTAACGTGGTGACCTACACTGCACTCCCTCAATAGCAAGAATGTCCTTCCTCAAATTAGAGACCAAAACTATACACAATACTCCAGGTGTGATCTCAAGAGAGAGTTAGATTTAGCTCTTAGGGCTAAGGGAATCAAGGAATATGGGGAAAAAGCCGGAACGGGGTTCTGATTTTGGATAATCAGCCATGCTCATATTGAATGGTGGTGCTGGCTCGAAGAACTGAATGGCCTACTCCTGCACCTATTTTCTATATTTCCATGTTTCACCAGGGCCCTGTACAACTGCAGTAGTACCTCCTTGCTCCTATACTCAATTCCTCTCTTTATAAAGATCGACATGCCATTTGCTTTCTTCACTGCCTGCTGTACCTTCTTACTTTCAGTGACTCCTCTTTTCCTAATCTGACACCATTCAGATAATAATCTGCCTTCTTGTTCTTGCCACTAAAGTGGATAACCTCACATTTATCCACATTATACTACATCTGCCATGTATCTTCCCACTCACCCAACCTATCCAAGTCACCCTGCAGCCTCATAGCATCCTCCTTGCAGTTCACACTGCCACCCATCTTTGTGTTATCCACAAACCTGGAGATGTTATATTTAATTCCCTCGTCTAAATCGTTAATATATATTATAAATTACTGGGTCCCAGCACTGAGCTTGCGGCACCCCACTAGTCACTGCCTGACATTCTGAAAAGGCGCCATTAATTCCTACTCTTTGATTCCTGTCTGCCAACCAGTTCTTTATCCATGTCAACACCCTATCCCCAATACCATGTGCTCTAATTTTGCGCACTAATCTATTGTGTGGGGCGTTTTCAAAGGCTTTTTGAAAATCCAGAAACACCCTGGCTCTCCCTTATCCATTCTACATGTTACATCCTCAAAATATTCCAGAAGATTAGTCAAGCACGATTTCCCCTTCATAAATCATGCTGACTTTGACCGATCCAGTTGCTGCTTTCCAAATGCACTATTACATCTTTAATAATTGACTCCAGCATCTTCACCACTACTGATGTAAGGCTAACTGGTCTATAATTCCCTGTTTTCTCTCTCCCTCCTTTCTTAAAAAGTGGCATTATATTAGCTACCCTCCAATCCACAGGAACTGATCCAGAGTCTATAGAACATTGAAAAATGATTACCAATGCATCCACAATTTCCAGGGCCACCTCCTTGAGAATGATTATTTGGATAGATTTTAGATTGATAATTTAATCTATTTAAAATTTTAAACACTCTCAGTGTTTATATTTTGTTGCTGAACAGATGGGCCAGGGTCCTTTAAAATATAAGAACTTTCTTCTTTTTCAGCTTTTTAATAAAGTAACAAATGGAGCCGCACAACAAAATCCCGGAGTGGACATGACAATAAATGCCATGTGAAAAGGAAGTATTTCGCAATTGGTTCTGCAAGCCAATCTTACAAAAAGAAATGTTAATCATTAATTCTTACACTTGTAATTGTGGAAACGTAAAAGTGCTGTTTAGAAGAAAATGGGTGTGCTTTTTTTCTGTCTTATGAAATTATTAGCTTAAATTACTGTCGAGGATTGTGTGTAAATTGATGAGAAATATAATAAAAGTGCAAGAATCTCCACATGACTTTTTGTCCAATTCCTCTGCACCATACAGTATCATAAAAACACTTAATAAAAAATGTTTAATGTTCTGGTCAGGATCCTAAAGAAATATGGGAAGAAACATGTTTCTCAAAATGAGCCTGGGGACAAAGGTTTGTGCTTGACACAGGAAATTGATTGAAACCAAAGCTTCATTCGCCCACTATATTCTAAAGTCTGTAAATAGCTCTCCCTCCATCCCCACTCCCAAATTTTCATCAATTCATTGGGGGCACGGTGGCGCAGCGGTAGAGTTGCAGCCTTAAGGGCCTGTCCCACAATGCGAGTTCACCCAAGAGCTCTCTCGAGTTTAAAAAAAATAAACCTTGTGGTAAGTACGTAGAATATACATAGCGGGTACGCCAGAGCTCGTAGATGTCTCTTAGCAGCTCGTAATGCTAACGCCGGTAGGGAAACGCGGAAACACGTGAAGTTTTTTCAACAGTTAAAAATTTCCAAGAGTAAAAAAATACTCGTGATGAGGTACCACGAGTTTGATTTTTTTAAAACTCTTGGATGAACTCACATCATGGGGCAGGCCCTTTACAGCGCCAGAGGCACTGGCTAAATCCCGAGTACGGGTGCTGGCTTTACGGAGTTTTTATGTTCTCCCCGTTACCACCTGGGTTTGTGATTTGTTTAGTTTCGCTTAGAGATACAGCACCGAAACAGGCCCTTCGGCCCACCGTGTCCATACCAACCAGCAATCCCCGCTAATTTACACTATCCTGCACAAACTACGGATAATTTACATTTATACCATGCCAATTAACCTACAAACCTGTACATCTTTGGAGTGTGGGAAGAAACGGAAGATCTCGCAGAAAATTCACGCAGGTCACGGAACGAATGTGCAAACTCCAAACACTTGTGAGCCGGTTTCCTTCCACACACCAAAGACGTACAGGTTTGCAGGCTCATTGGCATACGTAAAATTGTAAATTGTGGGGGATGGGAGGATGCTGGGTAGGGGGGGTGTGTGATAGAGGAGGGGTTGGGGAAGGAGGTGTGGGGGAGGGGGGGTGTGGGGGGAGGGCGGTGTGGGGGAGGGGGGTGTGCGAGAGGGGGGGTGGGGAGGGGGTATGGGGAGGGGTGTGTGTGGAGGAGGGGGGTGGGTGTGGGGGAGGGAGGTGTGTGTGGAAGAGGGGGGGTTGTGAGGGTAGGGGAGGGGGGTTGGGAGGAGGGTGTGTGGGCTCAGCGGCTCCAGCTCCGACCGCACTCACAGGCTGCAGGACCCGGCTCCGGACTAACTCACCGGCTCCAGAACCCGGCGCCTGTCGCACTCAGTGGCTCCCAGCCCCGGCTGCACTCATCGGCAGCCGGCTCATCGTGGTGATCGCTACCCCAGCCCACGATCACAGCAGACCTTGCCCGCACGCCGCTCCTTCAGCTTTATTCTCCCTGCCGGTGATTGACAGCGGGTGCCGGAAGGGGTGTCGCGATCCCGGCAAATAACAGACCAATAACCTTTTTAAATATTTCACCGATCTTAATAAAACTGGCTGCACTTGACCGCACGCCCCAAGATGGCGAAATACCGTAGCTCTATGAAGGATCGTTTTTGCGCAAATTTAAAAACAATGCAAACCGGAAGAGGACAAGATGAGAGTTTTAGTAATAGTATAGATATCATGCACTTATTTTAATTTTATGAAACAATTAAGATGGTACTGGGGTGCAGCTGGTAGAGTGCCACACAGCACCAGAGACTCAGTTTTGATCCTGATCTCGGGTGCTGTCAGCCTGGAGTTTGCACATTCTCCATGCGGGGTTCCTCTGGATGCTTTGGTTTCTTCTCACGTCCCAAAGATGAGCGTATTTGTAGGTTAATTGATCTCTAGTGTTAAAGGAATGGATGCAGTGGAATAACATAGTACTAGTGTGAACGGTGATCGATGGTCAGCAGGGCTCGCTGGGCTGAAGAGCCTGCCTCCATGCTGTATGTTTCAATCAATTGATTTTTGCTACATAACTTGATACATTTTTACAATTAAAAAAAAAACTTATCAAAGCTGTTTGTATCCTCACATACATTGTGGAATATATTTCTGTGCAGGTACTTATAGTAAATAACAGAACATCTAACAAAATATATCAGATGCTATCTATTGTATTCCAGAAATGTGGTTCTTTAAACAACAATGGAATTTCTATTCAATTGCACCTTACCAGCTCATTTTCCTCTGAAATTTCACAAGTGTTTGAAGCAAACAACTGAAGGTGGAGAGAGCCAGGACGAACAAGAGTTCTCAAGTGCATGAATGAGCTGATTATTAAAAAAAGTTTGGAAAAAATGTTGTGACTTTTGGAAAACATAAACAGAAATAACATAAA
The DNA here is from genome assembly GCF_010909765.2 of Amblyraja radiata. NCBI lineage: Eukaryota > Metazoa > Chordata > Chondrichthyes > Rajiformes > Rajidae > Amblyraja > Amblyraja radiata. The sequence continues at coordinate 113,742,743 of NC_045956.1, forward strand.
AAGGAGAGAAATCAAAGTGAAAAACTTGTGATCCCTTGATAAAGAACCATGCTACAATAGCAGGTATGTGAAGCTATGACTTATTTGACACTTTGTGTGTCCGGGAGAGCCGCAAGCGTGGCGGGAGTGTCCCGGGGTGTCAACCGCCGAACAACCGCCCCGGTAACCCCGACTTGCCCCACAGGTTTCCTAGGGGACTGCGGAGAAGCCAGGCGGCGAAGCCTGCCTGGGCCGAAGGAGCCTCAGTGGAGGTGACATGTTTTTATTTTTTTTTAAATTATAATACTTTTATTCAAAAATTAAAAATAAACATACATGGTATTAACACAATCAAAGACTGCCTATGTTGACAGTTTACAAACAAACAGTCATCAAATTAATATAACGCCGACTTTATCAACAAAACACTCAACCTCCCGCGGCGACCAGCGTTCAGGGAAGGCCTCCAAATTCCCCGTGGACACCGTGTGTTCTCTCTTCGGGGACACGCGGGCACGGACGTAGGCCCCGAAAAGGGGCAGGCAGTCAACCACGGTACGGCCGCTGCCTCGACCCGCGAATGGCCATCTTGGCCAGGCCCAGGAGCAGACGGACAGGGAGATCCCTCCCGACCTCCCTCCTCTGTACCGGTGTTAAACTAAGTTATTTTGTCTGTCCAATTCAAGAAAACTTGATTCAAACCATTGCTGCTAAAATCAATTCTTTATTCTGACAGCGCTGGATAATTCTTTAAACCTTCCAACACAGAGCTAGAAATTCTGGGGCAGGTCGAAAGAACTACTGCTTTGACACAAACGTAACACATTATATAGGTATTGAACAATTATGGTACAAAACGAGTGGCAAACTATTAACCAATCATTTTGGTTTATCATGCATTTAGCTTATTTGCATTAACCAATCAACCAAATCCTTTCCAGTGATTGACAACACATATAGTACATGATTTTTCCTTTTCTGGCCCCTTTACAACCCTTTTCCCCTCTGTGGTTTTCTTTAACCTCTTTGCTCAAAATCATTTTATTTCAATGAAGTAAAACCACAGAAATATTAAACTAATTCTCAGAGAACACCTCTCAGAATATAAAAAAACATCATACAGCAATCACACAATACATACACACAAAACATATATTTTCACTTTTGGAAAAGATGGTTATTTCTAGAAATTCAGACTTAAACAAAGTCTAATACTCACAATCCTAATTAAGCACAATACACTTCACAAATAATTTCCCTACTTCATAGTTAAAATACAGAGTGGTAAGAATTTAAGTTATTTCTATAATCCTCAACCACACAAAGGCCACTAATTGTCACACTTGATTGCTTCTTCCCAAGCTCGGGTCTAGTTTAATTACAACCTCCCCTTCTATCTCTGGACGAAAGGAATGTAAGGCCTCCTCACTAATAGCATTCCTCACAACAAATGGAAGATTATCAAAACAGAGTTACTTTCTCAGTTTTCTATAAACATAAGAAACCACCCTTATACAAAGGTCACACAACCATCACCTATGCTTTATCTCTTTTCTGAACATAAATACATTTAAACAGCACAAACAGATCACAGATTATTATCTGCCCTTCGTGCCCATGACCCGATATAGACAACCATAAATCCCCTTTATGACACACCCGAGCTCAAAAATGTGCGATAAAGAAAGGACACACGATGCTCATGTCCAGAGAAGAAACCCATCAATAACCTATACTCTAAACACCAAAATAAACCAAATACAACTTCTGACAGAGTTATAGCCGCTTCAAATCAAGCAAACAAATAAAAATAGAGGCGGTGGAGAGGCTTTTCAGAGTACAAAAAAGCCAGAAATCTCCTGGACCTGACAATGTTTGCCCCTCTACTCCTAAGCTCTGTGCCAAACAGCTGGCACCAGTCTATACAGACATTTGTAACCAGTCCCTGCAAACATGTACTGTCCCTGCCTGCTTCAAAGTCTCCACAAAGTCCCTGTACCTAAAAAGGCAAGGATTACTTGTCTTAATGACTACAGGCCTGTCGCACTGACCTCTGTCGTCATGAAGGCACTCGAAAAGCTTGTGCTGGCCAAGCTGAAAAATATCACAAATATCCTTCTGCAGTTTGCATATCGGGCCAATAGATCTGTGGATGATGCAGTCAACTTGGGCCTGCACTTCATCCTACAGCACCTAGACCGCCAGGGGACCTATGCAAGGATCCTGTTTGTTGATTTTAGCTCTGCATTCAACACCATTGTGCCAGAGCTACTACACTCCAAACTTTCAGAGTTGGCTGTGCCTGAAGCCCTCTGTTGGTGGATCACCAGCTTTCTGACAGACAGAAAGCAGTATGAGAGGCTGGGAAAGCACATCTCGGACCCACAAACGCTCAGTATAGGAGCACCGCAAGGCTGCGTACTCTCTCCTCTCCATAACTCTCTCTACGCCAATGACTGCACCTCCACTGACTCCTCTGTCAAGCTTCTCAAGTTTGCGGATGACACAACCCTGATTGGACTGATCCAGGATGGGGAGGAATCTGCCCACAGACAGGAAGTGTCACAGCTGGCATCCTGGTGGCATCCCAACAACCAGGAGCTGAATGCTCTTAAGACAGTGGAATTGATTGTAGACTTTAGTAGAGCTCCACTTCCCCTCGCCCCACTCACCATCAACAACACCACAGTCACATCTGTGGAGTCTTTTAAGTTCCTGGGAACCATCATCTCCAAGGACTTTAAGTGGGGGCAGTGAAAAAGGCACAACAGAGGATGTACTTCCTACGGCAGCTGAGGAAGCACAATCTGCCACAGGCAATGATGATCCAATTCTACACGGCCATCGTAGAGTCTGTTCTCACCTTCTCCATCATGGCCTGGTTTGACTCAGCCACCAAGCACGACACCTGCAGCGATCGTCCGATCAGCAGAGAAGATTATTGGCTGCAATCTTCCCTCCATTGATGAACTGTACACTGCAAGGGCCAGGAAGCGAGCGGGTAAGATCATCTCTGACCCCTCTCACCCTGGCCACAAACTCTTTGAATCACTCCCCTCTGGAAGGCGAATCTGGACTGTCAAAGCTGCCACAGCCAGACATAAAAACAGTTTTTATCCACGAGTAGTTGCTCTACTCAACAGCCAAAAATCTGTAGCCTCCCTTTGATCTGGTATTTTGTTGGTTCACATGCTTGATCAATGGTGTTTTATGATTAATGTTTTATTATTATTAATGTTTAGTGTTTTCTGAGTCATTCGTAACTGTCACTGTATGTCATGTTGTTACTTGTGGGTGGAGCACCAAGGCAAATTCCTTGTATGTGAATACTTGGCCAATAAACTTACTTACATATTTACTTACATTACATCAACATCCCCATGTTATAGCAAGCCATCTCCTATGTGTGTGTGTGTGTGTGTTCTTTATTCCTTTGTGGGCTATGTATTTTTGAAAACCTCAGCTCCAAGTCCTTCTCTTGCAACTTAACATAAGTTCCTCACACAGAAGTTATCATTTAAGCAATTTTATTGTATAATATTTCCTCACCGGGTGCCCAAATATCAGGGGTGTGGGGCTAAAATGTAGCCAAAACTTGAGGAACAGCCCCTTCAGATAGTCGAGCAGGGGATGCAACCTCTCACACTGCATGTACAAATGAAACACGGTCTCATCCTTTCCGCAGAAGTGACAGGCGGCTGGCGAGTCCATGAACCGGCTCAAGTATCTGTCACATGCTACAGCCATGTGCAACACTCTCCACCTCAGGTCCCCAATGTAAAGGTGACGTTGGGAGCCTCTGCGGCGGCAGCAAGTGCATCGACGTTAGTGTGAGACTTCCAGCAGTGGTGGGCCTCGACAGCAATGGGAGCCTCGGCGGTGGCGGTAGGGCCTCGGGTTCGACCCGCGATCAACAGTCGATGAGCGTAAGGGGGAAGGGGAAGACTTCAAGTGTGCAGGTACATTTGTGGGTGAATCACGTACCTGACAGTAAGAGCATCAATAAGAGCAATTAAGCCCAACAATTTGGAGCTCACATTTAAACTCAGGATCTTAAACAAGCAATAATTCATGCCCAAGCGATAGAAGATTTTGGATCATGGATCCTAGCAGTCATGGAGTCAAAGATCACAGGAGTTAGCAATCCCAGTTAGCAATCCGGACTGAAAAAAATATTCTCATTCATTGCATGAAGAAACCATACAATTCCAAAGAATTATGAAGTAAATGGATGGATTATATGGCTGCACCAAGCAGCCCCATTGTTTTACATCTGAGCTGTACATGGACATTACTGTGAAGCAGAAAAGTGCTGCAAATATTCAACACATCAGCATCAATGGAGAGAATGGAGGTAGAATCAATGTAGAGAAATAAAAGAGTAAAGCCCCTGTCGCACTTACGTGTCCTTGGCATGCTAATTACGCAACCTCGTGGTCGCGTTGAGGCGCGACGGTCCCACGAAGGTCGCGCGCGATTTCATGCGCTCGCACAGACGTCTGGAGCCTGTGACATAATTTGAAGATGGACGCAAAATGCTGGAGTTACTCAGCGGGACCGGCAGCATCTCTGGAGAAAAGGAATGGGTGATGTTTCGGGTCGAGGCTCTTCTTCAGTTTGAAAGAAGTGTCTTGACCTGAAACGTCACCCATTGCTTCTCTCCAGAGATGCTTCCGGTCCCGCTGAGTTACTCCAGCATTTTGTGTCTATCTTCAATTTTCTTGGCCCTGCTCTGGGAGTAGTAGTGGGGGTGGATCCGGACTGCAACGGCCGTGAGCCTCGGGCTGAGCTCGGCGATCATTTGCCTGCTTCTGCTGCTGTTGGAGGTGAGGCATTGCGTCGCGCCAGGGTCTTGGGCCGGTCCCACTTTGGCCGTCAGTTACGCGACAGGCCGTTGGCGCGCGAAGATTTTGTTCGCTACAAAAATTTCGGAGCCACACGTAACTCCATACCCCTCCGCGCATCTCAGAGGGACCGGCCCCGCGCGGCCACACGATGCCCGTGCTCCTCAACGCGATGACGAGGTCGTGTAATTTGCGTGCAAAGGACACAAGGAGACTGTTTCTTGAGCGGAAAATTGTTGTGTTTAGATCTATCCATATTCACGAGATAAATCAAATAATCAATTTCCCTAGAGCTATCTGAGCAATCACTCTTCCTTCTGCAACTTCCCTCCCCAGCCACTGAGCCTTCTGCACAACCTTTCCATTGAGACATTCTCCCCCAGTTATCACGTTAATCCCCCTATGGTGATATGGTTCACATCTATTTATCAGTTCAGGATACAGGCCTTTTATGACAAATCATTCAGTCCCTCTTATATCCCCTAATCTCCCTTCTCCCTCACCAACAACCTGGTCCAATGCTGATATTTATGGGGAGATAGGAAGAATGAAACCTTGCTACAAGAAGGTGGCTTTGATGGAATTACATGTTTTTTTAAATATAGATTTATCCAGCCAGAATCACTGTAAGAAGAGTGATTACAAATATCATGTAAGAAAGTTCATCCTTCCACAACTTCAATGATCTGGCTACAGGCGTCAGCATTGTTGAGCACACTATTTTCTATTCCGTTTTCTCTCCTCTCGTTGAGGGCAAATGCCCTCCAGTGACGCTCCTCGCCTGTGTTCACCTCCTACCTGCCATGCTGTGTCCTGCTTCTCCCAGCTTTCTTCCCCCCCCCCCCACACACACACACACAATCAGTCTGAAGAAGGGTCCCAACCCAAAACGTCACCTACTAATGTTCTCCAGAGATTCTGCCAAGCACATTGAGTTACTCCAGCACTTTGTGCCCTTTTGTACAAACCAGCTTTTGTAGTTCCTTGTTTCTACCCTTTATCATCTGTCCATTTGGAGCTGGAACTTGCCTACAATGGACTCTTTTTCTGCTCCCATGCCATTAATTTTACTTCGGAGTCACGTGAATGACTACGTGAAGACCCCGTCCAGCACGCATGCGCGACATAGCGTCTCACGCAGTGCACAGCGACGGACGGGAGTACGAGCACTCCCTCAACAATTTGAAAAAACGGACCTCCAGGTAAGTAAACTTACTCTGAGGACATTGTGTTTTGGAAACCTTGTTCTGTTTTATTTTTAAATAGGAACATGAACAGGGAAAACACCAAGGAAGGTCGTTCCCGTCCGACTGCAAAGGACCAGGAGGGTTCCAGCAGTGGGGGGTGACCGGCGGCACCTGCACCGCACATGTTGCGGTCCACAGTCACGGACAGCAATTCCGAGCCGAGCCCAGCGCCGCTAGCACAGCTCAAACAACCGCAGCGGGCTGGAGGCAAGGCTAAACGGAAGTCGGTTTACTCAGACGAGCCCGACACGGTAGACTCACTGCCCGAGAGCGGCAAAAGGTGACCGTTTCAAGCCTTATGGAAAGGCTCATGGAGCAAATGCTCCAGCGAGACTTGCTCCGGGAGATGGGGCAAGCTCGCCAAGGGAGCACAAACACTCCCGCTCCAGTGCACTAACAAGCACTGGCCATCGCATCTCCCTCAACAGAGGGGAGCGTTGGCGACCAGGACTGGGCTGGTCAAGAACAGGGGTCACTGGCTGAAGAAACCGGGAGTATGCTTGAGGTACAGGATCAGGAAGAGCTGCTGGGAGTGGTGAACCGCTACGGAGCAGGGTATCACAACCCAAGAACTTAAATTGCAAAAAATGTTGATACCCCTGAGGTCGGCTTTCACTTCATATGTTCATTCCATGGACAGGGTTGACATGACAAAACACCCTGGCTCTACTGTGCAACACAGTATGTGATTAACAACCTCCGTAAGGAGGTCATAAGACCTGCCCTCAACCCCAAAAATTTTGCAGGACTGTGTAGAACGCCGGCCTCAGAACCACAGATCCTGCTATTTGGTAAAGAATTACCAAAACAAGCTAAAAAATCTGGACAAAGAATCCAAGGCATTTGGCCTCATGAGGGCAGGACCTGGAACGAGCTAAACCACGCAAACCCAGACGGCAGTACCTCTACGCATCCACCAGTAGGCGTCTACTTCATGGTACTGGTGAAAGCTCGGGGCCCGCATACCATCCCCGGAAGTCTTTCGGGACAGGGCCCAGAGCGGGCCCCATGGAAAATGTGCCACCCCCCAACAACACCACCCCGACAGACAAGGAACCATAAACCGAAGAAATGAACACACCACCAAACAACAGTAGAGGTACGTGGGTCTGGTTCCTACCATCACATAAAAGGTGGGGGGATTGTGCTAACAGGGGGGAGACTACACCTGTTTTTGGAAGCATGAAGGACTATCACACTTGGTAGTTATATACCAAAAAGTATTCAAGGATAAAAATTGAATTAATTCAAGAAAACTTGCCACCAGTTCAGCATACACCCCTCTCACTAAAAAGAAAACATGAGGGACAAGCTGAACTGGAGAAGTTACATACAAAGGGAATCATAGAGAAATCTAAACATGAACCTTTGGAATTCGTATTAAATTTACTAAAACCAAAAAAGATGGTGAATGTTGCATCATCATTGACTTAACCACATTGAATACTTTCGTCAGGTATACACACTTTAAAATGGAAAACATTTGTAACTGCCTAACAATGGATTTCCTAAGGATACTTTATGGCAGGCATCGACAGAAAAGATGCATACTATTCAGTACCCATTCATAAAGACCATCGTAGATACCTAAAATTTACCTGGATGGGGCAAATATGGCAGTACAAATGATTGACTAATGAGCTAGCATGAGCCAAAACTGTTTACCAAGATATTAAAACCAGCCCTGACACTATTAAGGAAACATATTGTCATGGCATATCTTGATGATATTTTAATAATAGACAAAACCATGGAATTAGCTAATTTAGCAGCATTAGCTACTAAACACGTATTTAACCTTGGGCTTTGTCATACATCCAGATAAATCTACGTTGACACCATCCACAACTATGGACTATCTGGTATTCACAATTAACTCAGTCCACATGTCTATAACGTTGCCAAAAGAAAAGTCAGCAGAATTGGCACAAACCTGTAACAAATTAATGGTTAACAATTGACCAACCATTCGACAAGTGGCAAGAGTAATTGGGAAATTAGTAGCAGCATTACCAGCTACCTAACTTGGACCTTTGCATTAGACCAAAGGTGCTAGCATTTTAAACAACATGCAGGTCACTTTGACTGAACCATGAAATTGCCTATTTTCAGAGTTATAATGATGGAAATAGAACATTTGGCATAGTTCCAGTCCCATCATTTATCAATAACCCATATCCAGAACAGGTGATAGATGGACTAATCTAGAATCATCACTACTACAGACACTGGACATAAAAACTATTTGGAAATGTTGGGTGCGTTCTATGGGTTAAAAGCATATTGTTCAAAAGTGCACCATTTGCATGTTCGTTTACAAATTGACAATACCACAGTGGTGGCCTATATTAACCATATGGGCGGGATAAAATCGATATCTATTTGATCAACACAATCTGGTAATGGTGTGTCGACAATCATATTTGGCTTCCAGCAACTTACCGAGCAGGTAAGCTAAATACTGTGGCAGACATGTTAAACCCCAAAGTATTTGCTGAAATTACAAAGCAATATGGAACACCAGATATCGATCTCTACATCCCGACTGAATCACCACGCACCGATGTATGCCGCTTGGGAACCAGACCTTGAGGCAGCGACGATGGATACATTCTCGCTGAACTGGGGGAACTAATCTCTCTATGTTTTTTCCCCCCTTCTGCCTCATCAGTCATGTACTACGTAAAATACAGATTAAGTTTGCTTCGGGCTTTTAGGTAGTACCCGGCTGGCCTACACAGCCATGGCTCCCAGTAGTCATTGACAGGGTCATTGAAACACCCATGACCATTCCCAGCGGACCAGATCTACTGATCCACCCTGTATCAGGCGAAAGTCACCCATGCCATGACAGAATAAGCCTACTGGGTTGCATATTCCAAAAAGACCTTTTGCTGGACCGAGGATTGTCAAATAGGACCATGGACACGATGACAGCCTCTCACCGACTTTCCACCAAGAAACAATATCTCTCCAGTATAAGAAAATGGGAAACATACTGCTCGAGAACAGGGACAACCTACAAAAAAATAATCAACCACCATATCTATGCACCGGAGTTCCTGGCTAGCCTTCACCACGATGAAGGTATGATCTATAGCACTATCAAATGTGCTAGAAGTGCACTGTCAGCCTATCTAAGACAGGCACCAGGGAAACAGGCCATAGGGTCTCATCCACTGGTGGCCAAATTAATGAGAGGTACCTTCAATTCAAACCCCCTAGACCTAGATATACCAAGATCTGGGATGTCAGCGTTGTCCTGACATACCTAAGGGATGGCCACCAGCCAGATCGCTCACTCTGGAAACAGGTACCCCGTATACGGCCATACTGATGGCTTAGTCTCAGCATAAGGGTCCATTCCTTTTACCTACTCAGACTGGACAATATGGTCGTAACATCAGACCAAATAACATTCACCATTCAGGAGCTGGTAAAACAGAGTAGACCAGGAACTTCAGGACTCATTATGGAATTCCGGGCGTATCCACCTGACCCCCATTTATGTGTCATGACTCACCTTCTACTATATATCAACACAACCTAAAATTCCCGAGGGAGACAAAAAGCACAATGCGCCAGCCACACAAAAGCCACATGGTCGGTTACCAAGTCAAACCATCTCTAGATGGCTCAAACAGGTATTGGGAGCTGCTGGAGTGGATACCGATATTTACACATCTCACTCCACCAGGGCAGCATCCACGTCGGCAGCTAACAGAATGGACGTGCCATTGGACCATACCCTGGTAACAGCGGGGTGGTCCATGGAAAGAACTTTACAAACATTCTACAACAAGCCATTAATAAAACCTGTTTCACTTGCAGAGAGAATTTTAGACGCTATAAAAAATATATAATTTAAGCCCGGGGGAGCATTAATTTCTTTGTTATTATTTTCAAATAATACCATTATTGTTTTACAAACAGATTCATGTTTGATTACGATAACATACTTCCTCCCTTGGATGACTTCGGCAGCAAGTTAAGTATGGACTGTTACACGACGAAATCACAGAGCTTTAAAATCTTCAAGTAGTCACTCACGTGACTCCGAAGTAAAATAGTAAGATTAAACGAGAACTTACCAGTTTGAAGTTTGATCTTTATTTTATGAGGAGTTACGATGATGGATTACGTGCCCTCCGCTCACACCCTCAATTATAGAGATCATCTGGTATCTTAGTTCTCCTTATCTTTACTATGTTTATTTCAATTATTGTGTTGTTTCTGTGATTCCACACCGCTGCTTTGAAGTATGTCGCGCATGCGTGCTGGACGGGGTCTTCACGTAATCCCTCATCGTAACTCCTCATAAAATAAAGGTCAAACCTCAAACTGGTAAGTTCTCGTTTAATCTTACTATTTTGGTGACAACTCCAAAGAAACTCCCCTTGGCCCTTCCCTCTTTTCATGTACATACTGTCCTTCAGCAAAATCTAAATAAAAACAAGGCAATGATTTCCACAGGAACACTGATGACAGCCACCTCTATCTCACCAACATCTATGTGCACCTGCCCACTCGCTTTAATTCTTTGATTCCTCGTCTTATATCCTGTACAATATTTTCCAACTAATTATTGGGGAGATTGAGCCCCTAATTTGGGTCCCTACCATAAAGCCTATTCCATACCCCAACTCTTTGCATTTCCCTGACATTTGTCTTAGGTCGCACAAGTTTGCAACCTTGGTGTTGATATTTATGTTCCTCCAATGTTGGCCTCTTGCTCAGATCCACGGTTTATTCCTTCACATCTGTTGTCGGGAATTTTGAGAATTACAAGGAAGATGAGCAGATTATAGTTTGGTTAGCCCTGGAGCTCACATACTGCAGAGCATGATGGGAAAATGGCCAAGATAATTCCTTCACATCAGAGGCAATGCCTTCAGCTGAAGAGGCCAGAAGCTCTGAAATTCTTTCGCTAAACCTCTCAGTCTCCCCTCTCTTTCATTTTTAATTTTCACCATTAATTGGGGGTCTGCCGAGAATGAAGAGGGGACCCAGCGGGGGGGCAGATGCAAATGAAGAGCAGATCCGGCTGGGGGTTACCAAGATCGAAGGAGGGACCCAGCGGCATTGCCATTGAAACACATGCGGGGGCAGGCCTGTTTCGCCACTGCGAGCATAATACAAGACTTTGTCGGTGCCAGGAATGCGGCGACGCTTATGTATTGTCTAGGTGAGCTCTGCTGTTTGATTTTACCAGGTTGTTTGCAAAATAAAGAATTTCACTGTATCTAGGTACATGTGACAATATTGAATTGTTGAATAATTGTCTGTAAATTTTTATTCCTTTCATGGTCATTGAATTGCGCTATGTCATCTTCATATTTTAAAGAAAGTTTCTAGATTGTTGGTTGTGTTGTTGATGTAAAATTTTATTTGGTAAATGGCAGTTTCTCATGTAACTTCAGAAACCGAGGGGTGAAATTGAACTAGGAGATAGCACAAAATAAACCTGGCATTAAAGATAGACACAAAGTGTCTTTGTGTCTATCTTTGGTAAAAAGCAGTTTCTACATAGGCCTGACATTAAGCTTGGGCCCTTGTAGTTTCTTTAATGAGAAAAACTGTTTTTAATTTTAGTCTTGTTTTGCATTTAAGCTTTATTAAATTGCAATCTCTTTTACTGTTTTATTACTGAGAGTTTCAATTTGTTCCTGCTTTCACAATGGTAGAATTTCAATCAAATTCTGGCCCTGAGCTTGCTTTTCTGAATACAACTTAAATGTTAATGCATTAAAAACAGTAACAGACAGAACAATCTTTTCATCCTGTTAACTTCTCGGAAGGAACTATATCAGTGGCAGCTTACTGTCTGCTAAAATTGGATTTTTTTTTTCCCTTCTATGACCTATTTTTTGCAACTTTCATTAACATCACCCAAGCTAGAAATAGCTGTCGGCGACACTGGTTTCTTTGTAATGTATTTTAAATTGGCATTTATTCTCTGTCCTTCCCGGTAGATGTTGTTAAGATTTTACAAAACCCAGCTATTTCCATCGATATTATTAAGGCAAATGATGGACATGCATTATCTGCAATTTGCTAATGTGTGCAGGCCCGTACGAAGCTTTTCAAAAAGGGGGGTGGCATGACAGGATTACAAAAAACTTAATGTGAAATAATGTGCGCGCTGCGCCCATCACGGGCGCGAAGCGTGAAGTCCCTCGATGCCAGGGTCCAGGGCACGCTTAAGGGCACTGGAAGCTCTGGGGTATTAGATTCTCTCTGATGCATTCTGAGCCTTATTTTGGAGCATTTTTGCACCAAATGTATGACCAATATTTCAGAATTAACAGGAATCTGAGAGGTAGCTTTTTCACACAGAGGGTGCCGGGTGTATGTAACGAGCTGCCAGAGGAGGTAGTTAAGGCTGGGACTATCCTAATGTTTAAGAGACATTTGGACACGTACATGGATAGGACAGATTTAGATCGATATGGGCCAAACGCGTGTGAGTGGGACTCGTTTAGATGTGACATGTCGGTCGGTGTGGGCAAGTTGGGCTGGAGGGCCTGTTTCCACACTGCATCATTCTATGACTAAAAAGTGAAGAAGAAAAATGCATATAGATAAGTAGAGCAGATTTGAAAGAGGAGTGAAATGTAAAGGCAGAGAGAGGTTTATGGTTGGAAAGGAACATAGGAAAGGAGGGGGGAGAGTGGGCTTGGGCAGATGGGTGAAGGGAAAATAGTCACAAAGTGCTGGAGTAACTCAGTGGGTCAGGCAGCATCTGCGGAGAATGTGAATAGGCGACGTTTCACAGAGTGCTGAAGTAACTCAGCGAGTCAGGCAGCATCTGTGGAGAACATGGATAGGTGACATGTCACAGAGTGCTGGAGTAACTCAGTGAGTCAGGCAGCATCTGTGTAGAACATGGATTGGTGACATGTCACAGAGTGCTGAAGTAACTCAGTGGGTCAGGCAGCATCTCTGGAGAAAAGGTATAGACTATATTTCGACTCAAGACCGTTCTTCAGTAATATTCATGATGTGACATGCATAGACATTCCTGAATGTTACCCAAACCACGTGAGCTACTTTGTTGCGGTGCTTACCCTCTCCTATAACACCTCTGCTGCCTTGGGTGATGCAGGACAGGACACAAGGTTTGGGACACGGTGTGAAGCTGTTGCCGTCTGTCCCAGCCTGGTAAAAACCTGGATGGAGTGGATTTGGAGAGGATGTTTCCACTAGTGGGAGAGTCTAGGACCAGTGGCCACAGCCTCAGAATTAAAAGACATTCCTTTAGGAAGGAGATGAGCAGGAATTTCTTAAGTCAGAGGGTGGTGAACTGTGGAATTAATGGCCACAGACAACTGTGGAGGTCAAGTCAATGGACATTTTTCAGGAGGAGATTGATAGATTCTTGATTGAAACGGATGTCAGAGATAAAGGGGTGAAGGCAGGAGAATGGGTTTGAGAGGGAAAGATAGATAGAGTCATAGAGTGATACAGTGTGGAAACAGGCCCTTCGGCCCAGCATGTCCCATCTGCACTAGTCCCACCTGCCCACGTTTGATCCATATCCCTCCGAACCTGTCCTATCTATGTACCTGTCTAACTGTTTCTTAAATGTTGCGATAGTTCCTGCCTCAACTACCTCCTCTGGCAGCTTGTTCCATACACCTACCACCCTTTGTGTGAAAAACATACCCCACAGATTCCTATTAAATTTTTTGCCGTTCACCTTAACCTTATGTCCTCTGCTCCTCGATTCACTTACTCTGGGCAAAAGACTCAACCATATCTATTCAAATCATGATTTTATACACCTCTATTAGATCATCCCTCATCCTCCTGTGCTCCATGAAATAGAGTCCCAGCCTACTCAACCTCTCCCTATAGCTCTGGCTCTCTAGTCCTGGCAAAATCCTCATAAATCTTCACTGAAGAAGGGTTTCGGCCCGAAACGTCGCCTATTTCCTTCGCTCCATAGATGCTGCTGCACCCGCTGAGTTTCCCCAGCAATTTTGTGTACCTTCACTGTACCCTTTCCAGTTTGATAACATATTTCCTATAACGGTGCCCAGAACTGAACACAATACTCTGAATGCGGCTTCACCAACTTCTTATGCAACTGCATTATGACCTCCCAACTTCTATACTCAGCCTGACCCGCTGAGTTACTCCAGCACTCTGTGAAACATCACAGAACAGGGCAAGATTAGCAAGTTTGCTGATGATACAAAAGTGAGTGGTTTTGCAGATAGTGAAGATGGTTGTGAAAGATTGCAGCAGGATCTGGATCAATTAGCCAGGTGGGCAGAGGAATGGTTGATGGTTGCATGGTTCCTTGAAGGTCGTGTCGCAGGTATATCAGGTGGTCAAAAAGTACTTTGGTACTTTGGCCTTCATCAGTCAGAGTATTGAGTATAGAAGTTGGGAGGTCATGTTGCAGTTGTATAAGACTTTGGTGAGACCGCATTTAGAATATTGTGTTCAGTTCTGGGCACCATGTTATAGGAAAGATGTCAAACTGAAAAGAGTACAGAGATCCCCATCCTGGATCAGTCCAATCAGGGTTGTGTCATCCGCAAACTTGAGAAGCTTGACAGAGGTGTCTGTGGAGGTGCAGTCATTGGTGTGGCGAGAGTAGAGGAGAGGAGAGAGTACGCATCTTGCGGTGCTCCTATGCTGAGCGTTTGCGGGTCTGAGATATGCTTTCCCGCCTCACATGCTGCTTCCTGTCTGTCAGAAAGCTGGTGATCCACCGACAGAGGGGTTCAGGCATAGTCAACTCAGAAAGTTTGGAGCGTAGTAGCTCTGGCACAATGATGTTGAAAATCAATAAAACAAAATCCTCGCATAGGCTCCCTGGCGGTCTAGGTGCTGGAGGATGAAGTGCAGGCCCAGATTGACTGCGTCATCCACAGATCTATTGGCCCAATATGCAAAATGCAGATGGTCCAGCAGAGGGATTGTGATATTTTTCAGCTTGGCCAGCACAGGCCTTTCAACGATCTAGAGGTCAGTGTGACAAGCCTGTAGTCTTTAAGACCAGTAATCCTTAGCTTTTTGCGTACAGGGACAATAGTGGAGACTTTGAAGCAGGCAGGGACTGGTTAAAAATGAGTAATTGGGTGTGAAGTGGTGATTGGAGTCGGGTGGGTGTAGAAGGGCCCAGTCTTTGCAGACTGAGGTCAGGCAGTGATTGGGTGTGAAGTGTTGGTTGGGGTGGGAAAGGGTCCACTCTTTTCATACTGGAGTCTTGCCTTAAGTAGGTGTGAAGTGGTGAATGGGAAGGAGAGGGTGCAGGGTCCATTCTTTGCAGACTGGGGTCTGGCTGTGTTTGTTGGGGAGGGGGTAACAGGGTTACGTTTCTGATTTTCAAACCTGCAGTAAAACTCATTCAGGTCGTTCGTCAGCTGACGATTGTCCAAAGAGTGGGGGGCTTTCCTCTTATAGCTGGAGATTTCTTGCATGCCCTTCCAAACGGAAGAAGAGTCATTAGCTGAGAACTTGCTCCTCAACTTGTCAGAGTACTTTTCCTTCGCAGCTCTGATTCCTCTTATCAGCTCTTTATCGATTAGGCTATGTTTTAACTCTTTAACGATTAGGCTATCGGCTTGACGCATATTTGGGGATGAAGGTGGCGTGGGCCAAGCAGGATGGCGGGGGTCAGTGAGAGGGGGGGGATGAAGGTGGCGTGGGCCAAGCGGGGGTGGCGGGGGTCAGTGGGGGTGGCGTGGGCCCAGCAGGGGTGGCGTGCGCCCAGCGGGGGTCAGCGAGTGTGGCGTGGACCCAGCGAGGGTCAGCTGGGGTGGCGTGGGCCCAGCGGGGGTGACGTGGGCCCAGCAGGCATGGCGTGCGCCCAGCGGGGGTGGCGTGGACCTAGCGGGGGTCAGCAGGGGTGGCGTGGAACCAACGGGGGTGGCGTGGGCCCAGCGGGGGTCAGCGAGGGTGGCGTGGAACCAGCAGAGGTCAGCGGGGGTGGCGTGGGCCCAGCGGAGGTGGCATGGGCCCAGCGGGGGTGGCGTGGGCCCAGCGGGGGTGGAATGAGCCCAGCGGGCGTGGCGTGGGCCCAGCGGGGGTCAGCAGGGGTGGTGTGGGGGGAAGATGGCTTGGGCCCCGGCGGCAGGGGGAGGCGAGGGGAGTGGGCTCCAACGCAGCGGCGTCTGGTGTTGGGGTTACAGTCATTGGGTTCAGATTCAGCCACTCTTGCTCGGCGACGGGAGAACAGAGAACTGGCTGTATCCAAAGTGAAAAGGTTGATTTTATTTTTCCGTTTTGTTGTTGTTTTTTTTAGATTTTTTTTTGGTGATTTTTTCTTAGGGGGGAAAAAAGGGGGGTGCGGTCGCACCCAACGCACCCCCCCTTCGGACGGCCATGGTGTGCAAGGTTTCATATTAATGCAGAAAATGAAGAAATACACTGCATGCTGCGTGGGTTTACTCCGGGTGTTCTGGTTTCCTCCCACACTCCAAAGACGTACAGATTTTTTAGGTTAATTGGCTTGGTAAAATAGTAAATTGTCCGTGGTTTGTACGATAGTGTTAATGTGCGGGGATCGCTGGTCGGTTCCGCACTATATCTTTAAACTAAACTAAAATACTAAACTGTTTTGATGAAAGACAATTAATCTAACGCATTAATTCTATATCTTACATATAGAGGTAGTCTCATTCTAATATTTTGCTTTTGTATTAGAGTACCAGTGTTTGTTTGAT
The DNA here is from genome assembly GCF_010909765.2 of Amblyraja radiata. NCBI lineage: Eukaryota > Metazoa > Chordata > Chondrichthyes > Rajiformes > Rajidae > Amblyraja > Amblyraja radiata. The sequence continues at coordinate 113,759,492 of NC_045956.1, forward strand.
TTGGGCTTTGCATTAGGAGCAGGGTTAATGGTGGAGGTCAGTGGAGTTGCAATGTGCCTGGTCATGATGTTTCAGCTATCATAGTCATTTGGAGTTTCTGGAAACAGAGTGGGAACAGGCCATTCAGCCCACTAAGTCCATGTCGACCATCGACACTCCACAGTACACTAGTGGCATTTTGCAGAGGCCATTTAATGTGCAAATTCGCACATCTTTGGGATATGGGAGGAAACCAGAACACCTGGGAGAAACCTACGCAGCCACAGAGAGAACATGCAAACTCCACATAGACAGCACCCATGATCAGGAAAGAATCTGGGACTCTGGCGCTGTAAAGGCACCAGCTCCATCAGCTATTCCACCGTGCCACCCCAATATTCTTCTCCATCATTTAATTTGAGTCCAGCACTGTCGTTTTTTTTCTTATGCCAGAGGGTCAATCATTTCCTAACAAAAAAGCTATAAAAAAGAGCATTCAAATATTCAGCACTTTGTCCTAGTTAGAATGGAGTATTTGAACTGTTGGTTTTGGACAGCAACCTAAAGAGATACAGCTTGCATTTTGGTTTCCTCCCTATTTCTGGCCCAAATTATCCAAATCATTGGATAGATCTGAATAGAAACATAGAAACATAGAAAGTAGGTGCGAGAGTAGACCACCAGGTCCGTCGAGCCCGCACCGCCATTCGCTCATGGCTGAACACTAAACAGACACACTTACCCACAAACAGTAGACACAAGACACAGAACACAAGACACTACCCTCCCCTTTATACCGCTATCACCCCTCTCCACCCCAAGAACCTCGTGATCTGGGGACATGGTATAATTGCAAATTATCTACACATTTAAACAAATGTGGATCCAGGTCATTTCTGATGGAGTCATCTTAGGGCATGCCTGGAGGAGGGTGGAGACAATAGGGACCAGAAAACAGGGGTGAGTATGTTAAATGTAACAATTATTAGTTATTATGATAGCTAATTCATTGTGAATATTGCAATGAATGGATTTTATTCTTCTGCTGACAGCTGAGAGTCAAGAGTGGAAATGTTATGGTGCAATGCTTTTGATGCCCAGTTCTGTACAAAATCAAATAGGTTTAAAAAATTTAAGGAACAACTTCTGTCATTCTGTTTGTTTCGAGAACAAGAAATAAATGCATCAAAGGAGCTGAGATGCACAAGCATCGAAAGTCTGGAGTATCATAGGAAAAACCTGCTGTGCACAAAACTGTTTTGGGAGGCAAATAAAGAAATTTATGGTGGTGAAGTAAAAATCTTCATGCATGAAGATACAGCTTGCATTTTGCATGAAGATTTTGTTTCAACTTTTGTGGCTCAATGTGTGAATACCAAATCTGAGGCTTTATGTGTCAGCTGTGTCTCAGTAAGCAGAACTTTTACCTTTGAGTCAGTGGGTTCCGGGACAAGTGGCACTTCAGAGCTTGAATGACAAAAAGATGGTGTAGGCTAACGCTCCATTGCAGTACTGAGAAAGTGCTCCATAGATGGTTGAGTTGTTTCTGATATGTTGCTTCTGAATGCTTTGTTAAACCACTGCTCTCAAGTAGACAAGAAAGATTGAACCTCTGTTTTGAAAGAATGAGAGGTATACTCAGAGCCCTCACCACTATTTATCTCTCAGTGAATACCATTTAAAGAAAAAACACTATATTTATTACAATGTTATTTACTGAAGCTTGCTGTGTTCTTACCAGCTGCATTCTTTACTACATCACAACACTCCAAAGTGATACCAACGTAAAACATTGCAGTAAGAGACACAAGAGACTGCAGACCCTGGAACCGGGAGGGGAAAATAAACTGTTGGACTAATTCAGTGGCTTGAGCAGCTGCGCATCTGTGGAGGTAAACAGGTGAGTTTAGAGTTTAGTACAGGTGCACAACCTTTTATCCGAAAGCCTTGGGACCAGACACTTTTCGTAATTCGGAATTTGTCGGCCTTCGGAATGGAAATTTTTTAGCGTAGATTTTAATGGCTGGCTCAGTGGTAGAGTGCTCGGCTCATATCCGCAAGGTCGCGAGTTTGCGCCTTGATCCCGGCAGTTCCTTGGTCGCGAGTTTGAGTCTTCAATGTAGTTTTTTCTTGCAGAATAAATGTCTGTATGAAATGCAGTGTGTTGAATGAATTCCTGAATTTGTAAATGTGACCGCAGCATTGAATCACCTCTCGCACTCATGTCACCCTAGCGGGGCGACATGCCCTTAGGCGGCCTAAGGCGACATTTTCACACTCTTATATCCGTGTGCAGCAGAGGCGACGTGCGTTTGGCATCAAACGTGAGCTTTGGCGTGCCATGTTTAGCGCCAAACGTGAGCTTTGGTGAGCTTTGGTGTGCAGACGGCATCCTGGAAAAAATGTCCGGTTTCTTCCAGGTAGGCGATATACCCTCCCGGGCAATATACCCTCCACTTCTCTTTTATGAAGGGGATTTAGTTCCCCTTTCTTCCAGGACCGACCGGAGATTCTGCTGTCACCTCTGCGGGCCACCCTCGGTGAACGCTCACTCAACTTTGTCTTGGGATTCCTACTCTCCCATGCAATATACCCTCACCTTCTCTTTTATGAATGGGGATTTAGTTCCCCTTTCTTCGAGGACCGACCGGAGGTTCCGCTGTCACCTCTGCGGGCCGCCCTCGGTGAACGTCCTGTCTCCCTGTCCCTGGGATAGTAGGGGGCGATCAAACAGCACAATACCCCCCTCCCCCTCCAACTCCAGAGGAATCCGCTCCCCGATGGGCCGCTACGGCGACAAGTGGCAGTTCGCCCACAACCCGAGCTGCGCGACCCCAAGAACAAGACGTCCCTTGCACACCATCAGCTTCTGCCCATACGGGGAGCGTGTTCCTCTGGAGCTGGAGCGGGGCTGGGCTGGAGTTGCTGATCTGGGATCTCCGTGCTTGCAGTGGGCCCGGGGGTCGGTGTCCCGATGAGGGGGCACAGCTCGGGCTGTGGGCGAACTGCCACTTGTCGCCATAGCGGCCCATCGGGGAGCGGCTTCTGGTGGTCCTGATGTCTCCGGCCAGTTTGCAGTTTTCCTCTGGAGTTGGAACGGGGCTGGGCTGCTGCTGGCTGTGGGTCTCTGGGATCTCCATGCTTGCAGTGGGCCTGGGGGTCGGTGTCCCATTGGTCCTGACGTCTCCGGTGACTGGCACTGACCTGCTGGCATCGCCGACGTGAAGACAGTGCAAAGCCCCCGCGCCGGTGCAATGGGCAGGGAGCTGGAGAGGGGAGGGAAGGGGTCACACACATGGCCGGGAAGCAGAGGGGTGTAGGTGGGGTGAAACTGAAGGGAGCGACAATCTGCTGCTGCCTGCCCGCTAAGTTAAAAAGTTCCCACGCAAGACTCACGATACACTGTGTATCGTGAGTCTACCGTGGGAACTTTTTAACTCAGCGGGCAGGCAGCAGCATATTGTCAATTATTTACCCTCCCGCGCAATATACCCTCACCTTCTCTTTTATGAATGGGGATTTAGTTCCCCTTTCTTCGAGGACCGACCGGAGGTTCCGCTGTCACCTCTGTGGGCCGCCGTCTGTGAACGTTTTCAAGGACCTTTCTTCAAGGACCGAAAAAATGTCCGCTATTCGGAGGTTTTCGTTATTTGGATGTTCGGATAAAAGGTTGTGCACCTGTATAGAGTTTAGATATGGGCCAAACACAGGCTGGTGGGACTAGTGTAGATGGGAGATTTTGGTCGGTGTGGGCTAGTTGGGCCTGTTTCCATGCCCTATCACTTTACGACTTTAGATATACAGCATGGAAGCAGGCCCTTTGGCCCACCGAATCCACGCTGACCATCGATTGCCCATTCACACTAGTACTAATTGCCCTCTGTAAATTGCTCCTAGTGAGTAGGGAATGGACTCACTAGGAACAATTTACAGAGGTCAATTATCTTACAAACCCACATGTCTTATGGATGAGAGAGGAAACCAAAGAATCCAAAGGGATCCAAAGGTTCCAAAGAGTACCCATGCGGTCACATTGAGAAGGTGCAAACTCCACACAAACAGCGGCCGAGGTTAGGATGGAACCCAGGCATCTGGCACTAACTGTGTTATTACATTTATAGGCCTGGTAAACTGCAGCAAGTAAGAATGTCATTGTTCTGTTGTTGATACATATGACAATAAAATGCTCTTGACTGGCTCTTGACTCCTGAGTGAAAGATATGTGGAAGTTGATAGAAAATGCAAGTCTTTTCTGTCCATAGCAAGAAATCAGGAGAACCCCCCGTGGCCAGTTTATTGCTTAAAGGAATTGCTGTTTCACTACATTTCTCATGTCCTCAGAACAGGACAAAATGCTTCAGAACAAATTAATTAACTTTGAAGTGTAGTCACCTATTTATGAAGAGAAATCTAATAGTCAATTTACGCACAAAATCTTTGCATCATAGATAATTTGTTTTCAAGTAGGTGTCCAGGCATGCTTGTTTGTCCAGACGAATGATTCTCCAATGCTTGTTAATGCTAACTGAATGCATTATAATTCACCTCCATTGATTTAGTTTTCAAATGTCATCATTATTTATATATAGACAGGCATGGCATAGAAATTGTTATTGGCAGGGACTCACATACTTCAGATAAGATGAATGAGCACTTAATTTGATTGTAGTAGCATTGGTTTGGGTGAGAAATGGTGGAGAGAAGAGGAGGACTGTTCCCTAATTTTCTATGAATGTTGCTGTGGAATTTTTTTGAATTTGCATGTGAACAGGTTCAATATCTCATCTAGACACAGAGTCCATGGTGTTGCACCAGAGGGTGTCAAACTCAGTTTTGAACCTTTTAATAGACCAAGCCATGATAGCTATTTAGGAATTAGCTCTAGATTCTCACAACACTTTATTTGATGCAAAGTTTTCTGACAACAGGCAGATTTATTGCTCAAGTTTTCAACAGAGTGTTAAATTTATTCTTCAAACTCCAGGGCTATCTGGCCAGTATCTATTCATGGGACCTTTTGTGTAGAATTAGACAGCCGCATTTCTCTTCAAAAACAATTGTGCTTCAAATGTTCTCTATACACTAGGATGATGTACCATTTCCTCATATAGACCTACAACATTCATGCAGATGTGACCTCTAAGGCAAGGGACGTGTGCATTTCTGGCAGATTTGCAAACAATTTGCCTTTCTGAAATTAAATGCAGTCTTCACACTCATGGTATTATGATTACATGCAATAATACATTATACAACAGGCGGCCTGTAAACAGAAAAATACTGCATTTTCTCTCTTAATGGTCTTCCATTATAAGAAAAAGCTAGTTACAAGTTCATTTTATTTCAACGTTTAGAGCACCAACCAGCTATTATAATATTGCAGAAATTAATAATCTGAGTGATATGCAAATTTCTGTCAACCAAAATTTATTAGAAAAGAATCAAGGATGAAATGATCCTGGAAGGGAAGTAGGTAATTTAAGCAATTAAACCTGCTCTGCCATTCAATTAGATCATGGTCAATCTTAATTCCATAAATTATCAAGCTTGGCTTTGAAGCTTTCAATAGACCTACTCAAAACTATTTAAGAATGTGAGTTTTGGATTCTTGCTACACTTTGTTTGAAGAAATACTTTGTAACATTGTCTTTCTTGCATGCCGATTGCGCCTCCTGATGTAATTTGTACCCTACATCCTGACTACTATTGTATATAACTCCTTGGGTGGGCGGCGCGGCCGACGTCGCAGCGGCCTCTGCAGTCCGTCTGTCTTTTTTTATTTTATTGTCCTGTTGAGGGTATAGTTTGTTGTGGGTTTTTGACTGTGTATGTGTGGGGGGCGGGGGGGTGGGTGGGGGAAACTTTTAGATCTCTTCCCTGTACGGGGACCCGACCTTTTCCCTGTCGGGTCTCCATTGCCGTTGGGGCCTAGCGCCGTGGAGCGGCCTCCAACTGGAACGACAGCTCAAGTCACGGAGCCGGCGGAGCTGCGGACCTACCATCATGGAGCTGGCCAGCTTTGGAGCGTGGAGAGCTGCGGTGGCGCGCTGCTGCGACCCAACTCCGGTGGATGGTGACACCGGGAGCTCGCGGGTCCCCGGCGGGAGACTGCTTTGCGGGGCACCGGCAACGGCGACTTCTCCCGCCTGAATTGCGGGGTTGAGAGTGACCTGGAGTGGGGCCTTACATCGCCCGGCGCGGCTTAAACAGCCGCGGGACCTGCCGGGGCTCCAACATCGGGACCCGGAGCAGGGCCTTACATCGCCCCGCGCGGCTTTAAGTGGCCTTAGGACTTGCTAGCGCCCGCCGGGGGCTTTGGCTTTGACTTTGACTTCGGGAGAGGAATGGAGAACAGGGGAGAGACAAGACTTTGCCTTCCATCACAGTGAAGAGGAGATTCACTGTGATGGATGTTTGTGTAAATTGTGTTGGTGTGTGTCTTGGTTCTTTTCTTGTATGACTGCAGGAACCAAATTTCGTTTGAACTTCATGTGAGGTTCAAATGACAAATAAACGGCATTGTATTGTATATTGTATCAGGGTTGTTTTACCCTTGCAGTTTCTTAACTCTACCCACAAGGATTCTACATCTTCTGATCCTATGGCGTTCATAGTTAAGGATTGGATTTTATTCCTTGCCAACAGAGCCACCCCATCCCCTCTGCTCATCTGGTTGTCTTTTCGAGGGAACATTTACATTTGTTTTGATAGAAGATTTCTCTATCAATTTCTTTAACTGCCCTATAGTCAGGGGTTACAACTCCCGACACCTTCAAGCTCAAAAGGATATAAACCTAATCTGTGAAATAGGTATTCATAATTTAACACTTTTTTTCCCATTCTCTGCACAGGATCTCTTTAAGATTCGAAAGAACATCCTTCCTCGGGTGGAAACACCATGGAGCAATGCAAGATTCAAAATGGGTTCTTAAAAACAACTTTCATATAACTATGAAGTAATTTGCACAATCTTGTCTTCTTGCTCCCATTAAGCATGGGGAGAAGGCAGGCACGGGTTATTGATAGGGGACGATCATCCATGATCACAATGAATGGCGGTGCTGGCTTGAAGGGCCGAATGACTTCCATCTGCACCTATTTTCTATGTTTCTAAGCTTATTAATTATCTTTATTTCTGTCATGAGCTGTCAAAAATGTGCACATTCAAACACATGAATCTAATATTCTCCATAGTTTATAGCTTTACATAATTTATAATATGAACCAAGCTATCTGTATTAGATTCAGCAAGGCTAACCTCACACGCGTTGCTGTCATTAAAGCAATAAGTGAGTTGGTGCATCAATTCTTGGATGCAATCTGTATGTTCATGTATCTGGGGTACTTTGAAGAGTTTCCATCAGTCAGACCTTTGCAGAAGGGTTGAGAAATCTGAGAAACGGATTTTATTTAAATCCTTCTTTGACGTTGAACAAATCAAAAGTGTTCAATCTAAAAGCTGCTAAGCGGAACTTGTGACACTTTCCCGATAAAACTCTTTGCTTTGACAAGTTCTGGCGATGCAGGGCTCTCTATAATCTGACCTTGTCATACCTTGTTTGGAAATTAAAAAGGAAACTGAAATTGCTGGAAATGTGAAATAAAAACAGAAAATTCTGAATTTGCCCAGCTGTTCAGGCGCATCAGCGGAAAGAGAAATAGAGTTGACAGTTCAGGTTGAAGACGCTGCGTCAGATTGAGAGAGAGAAAAACACATTTGCTTTAAAAGATAGAGGAGGTGGTGAATGGAAGGACGGGACTAAAGCAATACTTTCAAAAGAGAGAGGCCAACCTTGCTGGGAGGGGGGGGGGGGACTTGAAAAGCAGGAACACCCTGCCTGGGTTTGACATAAATTGCACATTGAGGCTAGTTTAGTGGAAGAGTTGTGGAAATAAAATCACTCTATGGTCACCCTGCTACTACCTTTGATCTGACATTCCTGAACATGTCAAAATGCATTAAAATGTGCATATTTGATAGGTTGCAAAGCCACCAACTTGGAAAATGTTAAGAACCAGTGGACATAGTTTAAGACTTCAAGAACCTAGCTTTAAAGTGAGGGAGGGAAAGACTTAATAGGAACCTGAGGGGCAACTTTTTATACAAAGTGTGGTAGATATATGGAAGAGCTGCTGGAGAAAGTAGTTTTAGGCAGGTACTATCACAATATTTAAGTCATTTGGACAGGTACAGGTACATGGATAGGATAGTTTAAAGGGATATGGCTAAATGCAGGCAGGTGGGACTAGTGTAGATGGGCATGTTGATTAGTGTGGCCAAGTTGGTCTGAAGTCTCCACGCTGCAAGACTCGATGACTCCATGACTCAATGTCGTTAACATTCTGGTACTGATGAAGGGTTCCAAGCTGAAACTGTTTCTCCTTCTGTTGTTGCTGCCTGACCTGCTGATTGTTTCCAGTGTTTTCTGTTTTTGTTTTGGCTTACTCTGTGATTTCTTTGAATTCCATAGACTGTATTTGCATCCACTCATATAACTATCAGTTTTCATCTGTGGAATGTAGGAGTGCATTAAATCCACCAAGCCTATCCGCCGTGCTTTGATCTAACCCATAATTCTGTTCAGTAACCCTCCATAGTATCCACTGGGTGGCACTTCGATGGCAGCCTCGCCAACAGTCTGTCTGTCCTTTTCTTCTTTTTTTGTTATTTTTAGTGTGTTTAAAAAGTATGTGTTAATGTTCTCTGGTTTATTTTCTGTGGGGGGTGGGCAGGTGGGAGGTCGGCGGAAACTTTTTTTCAATCTCTTACCTTTCCAGAGATGCGATTGTTTACCGGATCGTATCTACGGTCGCTCTGCGGCCTAACATCATGGAGCTGGAGGCCTTCTCGAGACTAACTTTGAGCCCCACTGTGGAGCGTGGACTTACCATCGGAGAAGATTCAACTGCGGCCTGCGGACTTTAACATCAACGAGTTCGCAGTCTCAGGTTGAGGCTGGCTTTGTTCTTGACCTCGGGTGCTGCTTGTGTGGAGTTTGCACGTTAGTCTTGTGACCACATAGTATTCCTCCAGTGCTCTGGTTTCCTCCCACATCCCAAAGAAGTGTGGGTTTGTAAGTTAATTGGCCTCTGTAAATTTCTCCCAGTACATTGGGAGTGGTGTGAAAGTGGGATAACATAGAACTATTGTGTAATCGGGTAATCATTGGTTGTCACGGACTCGGTGAGCCAGAGGGCCAGTTTCATGCTGTGTCTTTCAGCCAATCAATCAATCATTCCCACTACCCATAGCTCAACAATCTTGCAGGAGCAGTCCATTTTTCTCCTAAAATGCATCATCACATTTAAATATAAATAGCACTTTCACAGTGTGCAAAAATACAGGCTCATCCTCTATTTTACATGCACAAGAGCTGTACATAGAAAATATTTCAATTAGAAAAGTTTCAAAATTAAGGTAGGAATAGGAAGATGGGACAGATGAATGCATGGCTGAAGAGTTGGTGTAGGGAGCAGTGATTCAGATCTTTGGACCTTCTTCTAAGGCAGAGGTGACCTATATAAGAGGGTCAGGTGGCATCTGAACTGGGAACAGGTGAACAGGGGAACCAATATCCTGGTGGAGAGGTTTGCATATACAACTGGGGAGGGTTTGGATCCCGACCCAAAATGACACCTATCCATGTTCTTCAGGGATGCTGCCTGACCCGTTGAGTTGCTCCAGTAAATTTGCAGGTGACACAATGCAGGGTGGCAGTGTGAACTGTGAAGAGGATGCCATGAGAATGCAAGGTGACTTAGACAGGTTGGGGGAGTGGGCAGATGCATGGCAGATGAAGTTTAATGCGGATAAATGTGAGGTTATTCACTTGGGTAGCAAAAACAGGAAGGCAGATTATTATCTAAATGCCGTCAAGTTGGGAAAAGGGGAAGTACAACGGGATCTGGGGGTCCTTGTACATCAGTCTGTGAAAGTAAGCATACAGGTACAGCAGGCAGTGAAGAAAGCGAATGGCATGTTGGACTTTATAACACGAGGAATCGAATATAGGAGCAAATAGGTCCTTCTGCAGTTGTACAGAGCCCTAGTGAGACCACACCTGGAGTATTGTGTGCAGTTTTGGTCCCCTAATTTGAGGAAGGACATTCTTGCTATTGAGGGAGTGCAGTGTAGGTTCACAAGGTTAATTCCCGGGATGGCGGGACCGTCATATGCTGAGAGAATGGAGCAGCTGGGCTTGTACACTCTGGAGTTTAGAAGGATGAGAGTGGATCTCATTGAAACATATAAGATTGTTAAGGGCTTGGACACGCTAGAGGCAGGAAACATGTTCCCGATGTTGGGGGAGTCCAGAACCAGGGGCCACTGTTTAAGAATAAGGAGTAAGCCATTTAGAACGGAGACAAGGAAACACTTTCTCTCACAGAGAGTGGTGAGTCGGTGGTATTCCCTGTGAGGGCGGTGGAGGCAGGTTCTCTGGATGCTTTCAAGAGAGAGCTAGATAGGGCTCTTAAAAATATCGGAGTCAGGGGATATGGGGAGAAGGCAGGTACGGGGTACTGATTGGGGATGATCAGCCATGATCACATTGAATGGCGGTGCTGGCTCGAAGTGCCAAGTGGCCTACTCCTGCACCTACTGTGTATTGTCTATAGTACTTTGTGTCTTTTAGGGAGGATTTAAATTAGATAGTTGGGAGAGCCAAGAAGTAGTAAGAAAGGTGGGAGGCTGAAAGTTGATACAGAAGTAAATGATAGAAAGTTCAGTAGATATAACACACAGAAGCAGAGCAGGGAGAGCGTTAAGACAGTTGTATTAAATTGCATTTATTACAATGCCAGAGGCATGACTGTAATACAGATGAACCCAAGGTGTGGATAAGTGACTGTGATTAGAACTTTACAATCATTACAGAAACCTAGGTAAGGGAGGGCAGGACTAGCATATTAATGTTCCAGTGTATAGCTGCTGCAGGCAAGATGGAGGCAAAAGAGGAGAGTTGCTTTAATGATGATGGAGATCATGGTAGTAATCAGAGATAACATGACTGAAGGATACAGAGTGGCTATATGGATGAAGCTAAGAAACAGTAAGATTAAACGAGAACTTACCAGTTTGAAGTTTGATCATTATTTTATGAGGAGTACGTTGAGGGAATACGTGAAGAACCCCGCCAGGACGCATGCGTCTCATTCTTCAAAGCAGCGGTGTGAAATCACAGATAACTGTAATGACTTAAACATAGTAAGATTAGAGAAAGAAATACCAGTTGAGTATATGATAATAGGTGGGAGCGGAGGGCACGTATACCCTCAACGTACTCCTCATAAAATAATGATCAAACTTCGAACTGGTAAGTTCTCGTTTAATCTTACTATTTTACTTCGGAGTCACGTGAGTGACTACGTGAAGATTTCAAAGCTCTGTGATTTCATGCCGTGGAAACGAGGCCATACATCACATCTGCCTTAATGACTGTAGGAGGAATTGTGTCAACATATTTTAGACATGAATCCGACATTGAAATCCATGAATTGATTAACACAAATTATAGCCCCTATTTATGGGGTAATTAAATTACAGAACTTAAATTGTTTCTGCAAATGTTCCAGGTTTAATGACTGGTTTATGATAAAATAGTTGGAATGTTTTTTCCCCTGACCATCCTGCTGCCTTGAGGGTTTGGTCCATTGGTACATCCAACTGCATAGCTGCCGATGTAGCTGCAGCCCTGGTGGAATGAGATTTAAAATATTAGTATCCACCCCAGCCTGTGTTAGAACCTGTTTCAGCCATCTTGAGATGGTCTGGACTGACACTTTTGTGTGTGGTTGCTTATGGCTGACTAAAAGTGCCTTCTCATTGCCTCTGATAATTTTCGTTTTCTCCATATATAACGACAAATGTTTTACTATACAGAGACGATCATCTGTTAGGTAAGACCTAAATTCGATATTGAGGCCCGCTGATCCCTGTCTGTTCTGTTAATTCATAAATATGAAACGTAATGTTTTTAGATGAAGAAGTCATGTTGTCCAGTCTTAATTTATGTAATGACTGTACCCTTTGTGCCGTGACCAATGCCATTAGCATGACTGTTTTTAATGTCAGTCTATATAGGGACAGAGCTGTTGCTGGAGACCAATCCCTGAGCATCTTCAGGACAATACTCACATCCCATATTTGGGAGTACCTGGTTCTTGGGGGATTGGTATTAAAAATTCCCCTCATAAGTTTTGTTACCAGTGGGTGAGTTCCTACAGAGTGACGCTCTGTTCCTTGCCATAGATAAGTCGATAAGGCACTTCTGGCGCAGTTGATGGCACTATAACTGAGCCCTTCATCATAATGGAGGCCTGCCAGGTATTCCAGAACAGACGGGATGTTCATATCTCTGAAGGTGATGCTGTTTTTGTTACAATACATCTCCCACTTCCTGATATAGACCAGATACTGTTTTTTGGTGGACTGTCTGTGGGCCGCCGAAATCATGTTCACTGTTCGGTCCGTCAGTCCCAGCTGTAGTAGAGGTATTTTTAAACTCTACAAATTAATAAATTCAAATAGTTATGGCATGGGTGGCTATCCCTTGTTACGGGATGAACCAACAAGTCTGGTCTATTCGGAATGGTGATACATGGCTCTAATACCATGTTCATTATCACTGGGAACCATGGTTGAGTAGGCCAATGACTGGTACTACCAAAATACCAGACGCAGAGTCCTGCTTTATTTTCCTTAATACCCGACTGATGAGGCAGAAAGGAGGGAATACATAAATAAACAATTTCCCCCCAATGCAGCGGAAATGCATCTGTCGCCGCTGCCCCAGGGTCTGGTTCCCATGAAACATAATTTGATAACTGGTGATTAAGCCTGGATGCGAATAGATCGATATCTGGTGTTCCATATCGTGCTGTAATATCAGCAAATACTTTTTATTCAACATCCATTCGGTGTTTTCATTAAATTTGCATGACCTGGTGTCTGCCACTAAATTTAGTTTACCTGGTAGGTAAGTAGCTGATATCCAAATATCTCTCTGGATACACCACTGCCAAACTGTATTAGCCAGATTGTCACATGATGTCGATTTGTTTCCACCCATGTGGTTGATATACGCTACCACGGTGGTATTGTCAATCTGTAGTCTAACATGCTGGTGATATGACCCAGTACAATATGACTTTAGGCCATAGAATGCACCCAACATTTCCAAGTAGTCTATGCCCAGTGTTAGTAATAATGATGCCTCCTGAGCAATCCATCTACCTCCACAGCTGGAGATGGAATTGGTGGCACCCCAACCAAGTGCACTGGCATCAGTTTGTAGCACCATAGAAGGGTTGCTGATAATGATTGGATTGAAACAAAGCCAAATGTTATCTATCCACCATTTTAGTTCCATTATAGCTTTGATTGGTAGCTTCTGTCAAAATGACCAGCATTGATTTTGAGTGCTTGTATTTTTGCTCTCTGTAAATTTTGGTAATGTAAAGGTCCAAATTGTGTGGCTGGAAAAGCAGCCACCATTTTGCCAATTACTTTTGCTACCAATCTGATGGACGGTTACTGATGTCAATGAGGTTATTGCAAGCCTCTATTAAGTTTATAGCCTTTCCCTTTGGCAAAGTCACCGACATGTGAACTGATTCAATGGTGAACCCCAAATAGTCCATAGTAGTGGAAGGCGTTAATTTAGATTTAACTGGATGGATAATAAACCCCAGTTTTTCAAATAACTGTTTTGTGGCTGTTACAGTTTGTTTGGCCAATTCCAAAGTTTTGCCCACAATAAGTATGTCATCTAGCTATGCCATGACCATATGTTTTTGTTTCCTTAGAAACGCTAGGGCTGGTTTCAAAATTTTAGTGAACAGCCTGGGGGCTGATGTTAAGCCATTTGGCAGTGCTCTATATTGCCAACGCTGTCCCATCTAGTTGAATTTTAAGTAACATCTGTGATCACCTCGTATAGGCACTGAATAGTAAGCATTTTTTTTTTTTTTTTAATCGATGCTAGCCATGAAGTAACCTTTGGAAATCAATTGTTTAGCAGTAACAAAGGTTTCCATTTTAAAATGAATATATTGTACAAATGTATTCAATTTGGTCAGATCTATGATGATGCGACAACCACCATCTTTTTTGATTTTGGTAAAGATATTGGACACGAATTCTAGCGGTTCGTGTTGGGATTTTTCAATTACCCCTTTTGCGTAAGGCCGCTCCAGTTCAGCCTGCGCTTCTGATTTTTCTTTACCGGAAAGTACGAACATTTGGTTCGGTATATGTTGAACTGGAGGGCTGTACTTGTGTATAATTCTATTGTATATCCCTGGATACTGCTTAAATATAAGTATCGGTAGTTAACATACTCCATGCATCCAGAAAGGAGAGTAATCTCCCCCCCCCCCCCCCAACCTCCATGCTCCCTGCAATTTGTAGGGAACCAGACCCACCTACCTCCATAGTTACCAGTGGCAGGTTTACTTCTTTTTGCAAATCCTTCATTGATGTTGAGGCGTCGGTGTCTGGGTTTGTGGTTTGGTTGATGTTGGAGGTTTGCGTATCATCCAAGAAGGCCGGTCTGGGCCATGGCCTAAGAAAGACTCATGTTTGGTGTACCGGACCTTCGAGCTTTCACCAGTCGGTCTTGTTCTACTGGTGGGTGCGTAAGGGTGCTGTCTATGGCCGTGTGTTGCAAAGCAGTGCCAGTGCATCCTGTTGGTCCTGCGACATGTCCTTCTCATCCACGGTGCGGGTGAAAGCTGTTATCCCCGCTGTTTAGGAGTTTCCATATACAATTATTTACTACAGGAAACATTCCGGGATATACAGTTACCCGGTGTCAGGTGTCCTCCAGGTTTTGACCAGTCTGGTCTGGCTGTATGAAGTTGGACACCATGTCCAGTAGATTTTCACGTTCCTGCACCCCCTGCACACTTGATTTCTGTTCTGCAAACCCCTCTTCAGGATCAGCCCAGAACTGACCCCCAGTACTCCCCTCTGACGAGGGAGAAGCACTGTGCAGCCCTACAAGAGGTGCTGCTGTGGGTTTTACATAGAGCCCACAGTGACTCGACTCCATCTCCCGGAGCCTGTCACGTTGGAGCAAATGCTCCACACTCCACTCCATCCGGCTCCAGCGCTCACGGTCGCTGGCCACCGGCGGCTGCTCAAAGTCGGACTCCTCTGAGTCCACGACTTTGATGGTTTTTTGTCTTGCCTTACCGCCCGGCCGCGGAGTCGATCTGGTCGGTGCGGAGGCAACATCGGGCACAGCTGATCCCATTATAAGTGATTCAAGTGCCGCTGGCCACTGCTAGCCCACCAGCTTTGTCGCAGCCTGTTGGTTTCTCCACCTGTAATCAGCATGGGAAAACACAAAAAGACCACAGAGTACTCTTACCTGCAGGTCCTGGTTTAAATTGTCGCTACGGGGGAACGTCATTCCACCCCGCCTCCTGCCGTTTTCGACTTGTCAAAGTCGATGGCCCCATTCTGAATAGTCTCCCGCCCGGCGGTGGTGTTCTGGCCAGCGCGGGACCAAAAGTCGGCACAGCTGATCCCTTACGGGGCTTGTGCCTTCAGCCGCTGCTGGCTCCCGCAACTTCGCGTTCCTCCCGAGCCAGCTTCACTCGCAGCACTTGTGGACACTATTTTGTGCAGCTTCCCCCGCTGTGTAAAAACAGCGCGGCGACAAAAACTATCGCAGAGTAAATCACTTACCTGCAGGTCGCGGTTTCAAACTTACCGCTGCGGGGGAACGCTCCACCCCGCCTGTCATTTCGCAAGCGTGAAAGCGATATGTCACTCATGCGTCCTGGCAGGGTTCTTCACGTAGTCACTCACGTGATTCCGAAGTAAAATAAAAATGAATGATCACTTTGTTGGGGTTGTACTATAGGCCCCCAATGCTGGAAGATTTCAGACAGGTGGGTTAACAGAATAAGGGTTGTAATAGTGGGGGATTTTAATTTTCCCAATAAAGGCTGGGACTGCCAAAATGCTTAGGTGTGGTGGAAATTTTTTGAGTGTGTTCAGGGAACTTTCCTCAGGCAATATATATTTCTTCTCTGTTTTTACCACAGAGAAAGACACGAAGACTGGGGAAATCGGGAAAGCTAATGGGGATGTCTTGAGGACAGTTTGTCTTGAGGACAGTTTACAGTCAAGAAGGTGCTGGATGTACCAAGTAGTATGAAGTTAAATAAATATCCTGGACATGATCAGGTATATGCAAGGACGCTATGGGGAACTAGAGAAGAAATTGTGGGAGCCCTGGCTGAGATATAAGTCATTATTAGTCACAGGTGTGGTGCGGAAGGCTAGAGAGTAACCAATGTTTTGGCTTTATTTAAGAAGGGCTGCAAAGAAAAGCCTGGGGACTATAGACCAGTAAGCCTAATGTATGTGGTTGGAAAGATACTGACGGTGATTCTGAGGTTTACGATATGCATGTACTTGGAAAGACAGAGGTTGGTTAAGGATAGTCGCAATGATTTTATGCATGAGAGATAGTGTTTCATGAATTAGATCGAGATTTTGAACTTACCATGTTTATGATGGTCAATATGAACTTCAGCAAGGCCTTTGATAAAGTTCTGTATGGTCAGAAGCTCTGGAAGTTTAGATAGTATGAGAACCAGGGGGAGCTAGCTAACTCGATATAGAAATCTTAATCATAGAAAACAGAGGATAGTGACGAATGGTTGGCTTTTGGACTGGTGGCCTGCGACTAGTGGTGTACTTCAGAGATTGATAGTGGGCTCATTGGGGTTTGTCATCTACATCAACTATTTGAACGAGAATGTATAATGCGTGAATAGTAAGTTTGCAGGTAACACTAAAATAGGTGGTATCGCAGAAAGTGAAGGTGGCTATTAAGAATTGAAATGGGATCTTGATCAACTGGGCACATGGCCAGGGCAATGGCAAATGGAGTTTAACGCAGATAAGCATGAGGTGTTCCATTTTGCGAAGTCAAAACAGGACTGGACTTCAACAGTGAACAGTAGGGCCCTGGGGAGTGTTGTAAAGCAGAGATCTCCAGAAGTACAAGTACATACTGTAGCTCCCTGAAAGTGATGTCTCAGATATTCAGGGTTGTGTAAAAGTATTTTGGCATGATGGCCTTCATTAGTCATGGAATTGTGTATGGAAGTTGGAACATTATGGTACAGATGTAAAAACATTTTAGTGAGACCACATTTGAAGTATGTGTCTAGTTTTGGTCACCCTGCTATAGGAAATATGCCGTTAAGCAGGAAAGTGTGCAGAGAAGAGTTTCAGGTATTGCCTGGATTCAAGGGGTAATACTTTATTCCTTGAAGCGCAGGTGCTAGGCAATGATTTTGTAGGGATGTATAAAGTAATGAGGAGATTTGATAGGTGGATGCACAGCCTTTTAACCCATGGTACAGAAATCAAGAACTAGAGAGAATAGGTTTAAGGTGAGAGGGAAAAGATTTAATAGGTACCTGCAGGACAACGTTTCCACACAAAATGTGGTGGGTATATTGAACGAGCTGCCAGAGGATGCATCTGAGGCTGGTATAATAACAACATTTTAAAGTAATTTGGACAGGAACGGATAGGATAGGTTTTGAGACATATAGGTAAGGTGAGGGTAAATGGCACTAGCTTAAATGAGGCATCTTGATCAGCATAGATGTGTTGGACCGAAGGGCCTATTTCCGTGCTGTACGACTCTGACTCTAAACGACTGCAGTGACCCATGCAGTAGACGTTGTTCAATATAAATACTCCTCTGGGGGACCAATTACTATGTTTAAATCATAAAATGACCAATATTAACTATACAATCATTTGCTGTTGCAAGAAAACCATTTATATTTAACAATATTTACCTATTTCTCAGCATCATTGATTGCAGCAGATTGCACTTTCCAATAAACAATAAGCTGCAAGGATAGAATTTACATAACATCCTTTCCAAGCCTGCAAAAACATCTACATGATTCAAAATTGATTTGTGACAGCATAGAGATTGGACATTTCCTCAGATGAAGCAGAGAGAGAAAATATGCTTTGTGTAATGTATCATAGAAATTGTTACCTTTATAATATGTGCAATGGAATTGTGTTTTAATTAAATTCAAATGCAATTGATGGTAGCCTCCAAAGTTGTATTGCTATTATTTCTCTATGATATTGCAGATCACATTAAACAACAGTGGAATGAAATAAAGCAACATAATTAGAAATATACTCAGATACATAGGTACATAAACAATAGCTGCAGGAGTAGGCCATTTGGCCCTTCAAGCCAGCACCGTCATTCAATGAGATCATGGCTGATCATCCACAATCAGTACCCAGTTCCTGCCTTCTCCCCATACCCCTTGATTCCGCTAGCCCTTAGACCTCTATCTAAATCTCTATTGATTTGGACATGTTCATTACTCTGAAAATGTTGGCAGTATTTTAGAGCACAGTAGCTTTGTGGAGTCTTGATATAAGAATAGTTATTCTGCGTCCACTTTATAAAGTCACAGAATGGTTACAGTGTGGTGATAGAATGTTTGGCCTGTCATGTCTGTGCAAACTTTATGTAAGAACAATTCAGCGACTCCCACTCCCCAGCCTCTCTGCAAACGTACTTGGAAGTCATAGGACTTGTAGATGCATACAATGAAGACCCCATTTTCCATTTCAGTTTCTGCCAAACTATCTGAATAATGGGCACAGGATAGTGTTGCTTACAGCATCAGAGACCCGGGTTCGATCCCGACCAAGGGTGCTGTCTGTACGGAGTATGTATGTTCTCTCTGTGACCGCGTGGGTTTTCTCCGAGATCTTCAGATTCGTCCCATACTCCAAAGACATGCAGGTTTGTAAGTTGATAGGCTTGGGTTTTTGTATACTTGATATTAAATAATGTTTTTTAAATTTGTCCCTAGTGTGTGTAGGCTCATGTTAATATGCAGGGGTGGCTGGTCGGTGCGGATTCGGCGGGTTGATGGGCTTGTTTCCGCGCTGTATCTGTAAAACTTAACAAACTAAAACTTTTCTTTCTTTTAAAATATTTTTATTCGTTTTTTTCCAAAAAACAAAAACAAAACAAAAAACAAAGCAAAAAGAATAGTAAGATTAAACGAGAACTTACCAGTTTGAAGTTTGATCTTGATTTTATGAGGAGTTATGATGAGCGATTACGTGAAGAAGGGCCGTCCGTCTGCGTGCGCGTCATACTTCAAAGCAGCGGTGTTAAATCACAGATAAAAAGAAGACCTGAGAACAGCAAGATTGTGAAGAAACTAGAACTTCCATATGACCTTGATAGTATGAGGGTGGGAGCGGTGGGCACGAAATTGCTCATCGTAACTCCTCATAAAATCAAGATCAAACTTTAAATTGGTAAGTTCTCCTTTAATCTTACAATTTTACTTCGGAGTCACGTGAGTGACTACGTGAAGATTTCAAAGCTCTGTGCTTTTACGCCGGTTACGAATCCAGGCGTCACACACTGAATGGATTGACCATGGATGCGTGTAATCATTAAAGCATTCAGACATTACGTAGTTAAGTAAAGACACTGATGCTTTAAATGAAAGAAAAGTTAAAAAAAATATTTACCCCTCCCAACCTTGGGGGGGAAACTAAGGGACAGAACTTAAAATGGTACGTGCAAACACCCCCAGTCCGGTTATGGGTTTGTTATAAAACCGGTGGACCGTTATTTCATGCATCCATCCTGCAGCCACTAGGATGTCGTCAAGGGGCACGTCCATCGCTCTTGCTGCTGACGTAGATGCAGCCCTGGCGGAGTGAGATTTAACCATATAAATGTTTACTCCTGCTACCGCCATTACCTCCTCTGACCATCAGGAGATGGTTTGAGTTGACACCTTCTGGTGTGGTTTTTTATGGCTGATGAGGACCGATTGTTCTGAGCCTCTGAGGTTCTCCGTAGCTCTCAGATAATGGTGTTAGTATGTTACCGCACACACAACCGTTGGTCCTCTGGATATGCCAAGAACTGGATCTCCATCCCTGGCATTCCTGGCCTGCTCTGTTTTATCAGGTTCCTGATTACGAATGTTATGTTGTTCATATTGGTGGTCATGTAGTCCAACCGTAGCTTTTGCAGTGTCTGGACTCTTTGTCAGCATACCACCTTCAGGGTTAGTTATAGGTGGTCCCCACTGTCAAAGTAGGGTTAGTACCACGCTCACATCCCATTTGTCCGTGTACCTTGGCCTTGGAGGTATTAAATTGTAAATTCCCTTCATGAATTTTGTTGTAAAGGGGTGCGTTCCTATCGACCCGTGCCCTGCTTCCAGCATCAGATAGGAGGAGAGTACGCCTCTGGCACTATAGATTGCACTATAACTTTGTTTATAGTTATAGTACAGAGTTGATAGGAACTCCAAGACATCCGTTATCCAAACTGTGTTGTATTTGTTCGGACAGTCCTATGCCTTGAAATGGCCTCCTCAGAATCTGCAGACCAACAAGTTAATATGTTCATGTAGTGGATGATTACTCCCTGTAACTGGGTTCACTAGGAGGTACCTGCTCTTGGGTACAGCCATAACTGGCTGGACTATAATTCCCAACATTTTTGGGAGACCAGGCTTGAGTAGGCCAATCTGGCACTACTGGCACTATGCCTGTGGCTTAGTCTTGCTTGATTTTGGTCAAGCATCGGTTTGTGAGACAAATTGGTGGAAAGCATACATAAACATTCCTCCCCAATTGAGGGAGAAAGCATCCACTGCCTTTGCTCCTGGATCCAGCTCGCAGGACACATATCTGGTATGCCAGATCGTGTAGTTATTTAGTTAAATACTGTATGATTCAACATCCATTCTGTGTTGTTATTAAACATTCGTTCTCCAGCATCTGTCACCTTGTTATGTCTACCTCATAGATAGACCGCTGTTACCCAAATATTCCTCTCGATACACCAGTGCCAAATGAGGTTCGACAATCTGTCGTAAGATACAGATTTTACACCACCCTTGTTAATGGATATATGTCACCGCAGTGGTGTTATCAATCTGAATTTGAACAAGCACCGGTTGCATATTGCTACAGAAAACCTTGAGTCCATATTGTGCCCCCAACAATTCTGGGTAATTGATTCCATGTGTTGGGGAATTACAGACTCCCGCTCATTCTATCTGCCCCCACAGCTCTAGACTGTGTTGGTGGCTCCCCATCCTTAGCCGCTTGCATAGGTCTGAAGAACCCCCGATGGCTTTCGAGCAAAATTTCCCTTGAGCTGTCTCACGTTCGTTACCCACCATAGTTATTCAACAATGGCATCTGCTGGCAATCCATAGTTTGCCAATTTGGCCTGCATGGAATCTGAATGTTCGTTCCTTTGCTCGCTGTAAATTCTGGTATTGCAAAGGCCCGTGACGGAATCAAGGAGAGAAAAGGCCCGTGACGTACTGCTGGGAATGCAGCTACTATTTGCCAATTACACTCACTGTTTGCCTGATAGATAGTATTTGACTATCAGGTCATAGCAGGCTTAATTAAATATTGTTGTTTGCCCCTAGGCAAAGTCACCAACATATTTACTGTTTATGATAGTAAATTCTAGGTAATCAATTACCCTTGTAGGTGTCAATTTTGATTTAACTGGATGGATGAGGTAACCAATTCTTTCAAACAGGGTTTTGGTTTGCTTTGACTGATGCTTCTGCCAATTTTTGGTGACTCCAAAATGAAAATGTCCTCCAAATATGCCATTACTATGTGGTTCTGAGACCTTTGTAGACCCAGAATTGGTTTCCGTAGTTTAGTCAATAGACTAGGAGCTGATGTCAACCAATTTGGCAGAGCCATGCCATCCAGTTAAACTTCAAAAATCTCCTTAGTGAATAACACCGAATAGTATGCATCTTTGAGGTCGATGCATGCCATTGACCATTTTATAGGTAGCTCCTATAAAACAGTTGTTAGACCGTAACAAAAAATTGCTGTTCTGAAAGTCTGTACTGCACAAATGAGTTAAACCTGGATGAAGTGACATCCTCTATCTGTCATCTGTCCTGAAAGGCAATCCTGCCCAAAATACTGGGTCTGCCTTGAAGACAACTCCAGTCCGAGTTCCAAGGCTGCTTGGAACCTATGTATGTTGTGCAGTAAAAATAATCACATGTTATTATCTGTTTTTTAAAACCAGATCTGAAATTCATGTTATTGTCATTTTGAACAAAAACACAAGAGGAAAATTACCAACATGTAACTGGTCCACAATCCCTTGTTTCAGTAAACCCAGACCCACCTACCTCCATGGCTATCAGTGGTCTTGTGGTAAGCCCAAAGGCCCCTGATGCGCGTTCCTTTTCTCTCCTTGATTGGGAGTAGGACTGGTAGGGAGTATGGATTCCATGTTTCTCCTGACCTCTGCTTGGGTCTTGGTCTGAAAACCTCATCATACTGAGCCTGCCTTGTAGGACAATTCTGGCCATAATTTTGAGTCTGCCTTGAAAGACGACTCTGATCATATTTCCGTGCCCAGCTTTCAAGCTACCACTGGCTTCAGTGAACCACTTACCCCCTATGGAGGTGTGGGGTATGTTGTCGCCTACTGATTAAGTTTTGTTTGTCATTGGTACCTTGATTGGTCCGACAGCTTTTGCTTCCTTCTTCTGGTCTTACCTGAAGAGAGTATTCGGCGGCTGGTTTCTCCAAAGTCACCCTGATAGCGCTGTTCCCTTGCCGGCATTTGTAGCCTGCAGATATTTTGCCAACAACTGGCTCTTGAGGCCATATGCATGTGCTTCAGTATGTTCATACTTTAAATTTGAGATCAGTTACCTACTGATCACTCACACTCCCCTCCACTGAGAGTGAGATTTGTAGGCAGCCCTGAAAACAGGTGCTGCCGCAGGCCCCTGAGGATACCTGCGCTGACATGGCCCCTCCAGCGGACCTAAATGAGATTCTTGCTTTGGGTCAGACTGAAACTGACCGTGAATGCTCCTCTCCTTAGAGGAGCTAGATTTCTATCCAGGGAAGCTAGATCTCTATCCAGGGAAGCACCAAGTGGAACCTGGATGATTGCAGAAGTACTTCTTTTCTTTTGTGCTTATTATTCATTTTTTGTAAAGCACTTTGGTGTCAATGCGAGTTAACTTCCTTTCTTCTGCTAGTCCCTGGGAAGGTTTCCCCCACCCTGCTTTTGTACTCTGATTCAGAATGGTTTCTTCCAGATGTACGTCCCCCTCCAATGGGGAAGACATTGGGCTGCCCCATGTGCGAGACTCCCGGAACTGCCTGCTGTAGGCCCGGGCTGACACAGCTCCCTCCTTTGGAGCAGGTCATCGTTGGAGCAACTTCTCCAAAAAGTTGCTCCATGTGGGAGAGTCGTCCTCAGACGCTCTCAGTTGAGGGAGGGTATCCCTCTTCCCCAGACTCATCTGAGTCAACGGGTTTGTTTGACTTGCGGGTGTTTTTTACGTACTGCAGGACCACCAACAGAGCTCCTCCTCCTGCAACAAGACTCCTGCCGGTTCAGCTGCCGGCGCTAATGTCGGGAACAAGACCGTCGCCCGCTACTGGAAATGCTGCGGTCTTCGGCAGCCGACTTCCCTGTGGACCGTCTCCTCGACATCTGAGCCCTGAAACTACAAAAAGCTTCAAGCCCGAAAGAACGCAGGTAAGTTATTTCAACTTTCCTTACCTGCCCATCCCGATGGCTGGGAGGACACAGTGCCTGCCAGTCCGTCACGCACGTTGCGTTCAGACGTAATGACGCGCACGCAGACGGACGGCCCTTCTTCACGTAATCACTCACGTGACTCCGAAGTAAAATAATGATAAACATAACAATGATATTGATACATAGGGATCAGGATTACATTAAAAACAGGTATAACCTAAATATGAGTCCAGTATCAAAATGCACATTGAATATAGACCTCCCGGTCTCTATGTAAGTATAGTTAAATTTTTTAAAGAAAACTTATATAAGTTTGATGAAAAAAACCCAAAAAGATAAAAAGAAAAAAAAAAAAAAAAGAGAAAAAAAGGATAAACAAAACCCCCCTAAACTAGAAAAAAAAACGAAAGCAGAATCTGAACTGAGAATTTCAACATTTTAAGTCCCTGTTTGTCGTCAAGTCTGTTCCACCATATAAAGGTAAAATAATTTCTATAACGGTTGGAGAAGGAGCAATTTATGTTGTGTGAAAATGTTGAATACATTTTCCCCAAGTCTTATCAAATTTAACCAAGGGTTCAACAATGTCACTCCTGATTTTTTCCAAATTTAAACATGATATCGTTTCAGAGTACCAATGGAGTGTGGTCGGAGGGTTAGAGTCTTTCTATTTAAATAAAATAGGTCTTCTGGCGATTAATGTGGTAAAAGCAATCAGCCGATGGGCGGAGCGGGACAAATGAATAGAATCAAACATTGGTGGCCCAAAAATTGTAGTAATAGGATGAGGTTGTAAATCAATACCTAAAACTACAGACATGGTATCAAAAATTGCTTTCCAACATTTTTCCAGAAGTGGGCAGGACCAAAACATATGGGTCAGTGAGGCCACTTCAGAGTTACATCTGTCACAGGTAGGATTTATATGACCATAAAAACGAGCTAACTTATCTTTTGACATATGAACTCTGTGAACCACCTTGAATTGTATCAAAGCGTGTCTTGCACACATTGAGGAAGTATTGACTAATTGAAGAATCCTCTCCCATTTCTCTATAGATAGAGATATTTGGAGTTCTCTTTCCCAGTCATCCTTAATTATATCAAATATATCTATTTGTAATTTCAAAATCAACTCATAAATAGTCGTAATTAATCCTTTCTGATAAGGGTTCAAATGTAAAAAAAAATCCAAGATTTCTATTTGATGTGGTAGTGGAAAAAAGGGTAGAGTAGCCTTCAAAAAATGTCTAATTTGTAAATATCTAAAAAAGTGTGAATTAGGTAAATTATGTTTATTGGAGAGTTGGTCGAAAGACATGAAACAACCATTCAAAAACAAATCACGAAAAGCTATTAATCCCTTCCTCTTCCATAACAGAAACATAGAAACATAGAAAATAGGTCCAGGAGGAGGCCATTCGCCCCTTCGAGCCAGCACCGCCATTCATTGTGATCATGGCTGATCGTCCCCGATCAATAACCCATGCCTGCTAGCTCCTAGAAAGGCTTGATCAGTGCAAGAAGGTTGGAAGAGAAAGTTAGATAAGATAGTACTCGATAAGATAATATAATTCAGTCCAAAAAACTTACGAAATTGAAACCATATTCGAAATGTATGTCTTATTATTGGGTTAGTCGTATATTTATTCAATCTCGTAATTGTAAAAGGTAACGAGGCCCCTAGAATAGGAACCAATGATAGCCCTTGTATAGAATCACGTTCAAGATTTATCCATCCTGGGCATTGGGTATCTTCTAAATCTTTTGTCCAAAAGATTTAAATAACGAACATTAACTGCCCAATAGTAGAATTTAAGGTTCGGCAGTGCCAAACCACTGTCTTTTTTTGACTTCTGTAAGTATTTTTACCTTAGTCTGGAATTTTTATTCTGCCATATATATGAAGAAATTTTGGAATCAATAAAATCAAAGAAAGATTTGGCAATAAAAATTGGTATCGTCTGAAATAAACACAAACATTTAGGTAAGATAAACATCTTAATAGCATTGATTCGGCCAATTAAAGGTAAGGACATTGGTGACCATTTAGTAAACTGTTGTTTGATATGGTCAATTAAAGGCATAAAATTAGCTTTAAATAAATCCTTGTGTTTCTTGGTAAACTTAATGCCTAGATAAGTAAAACTTTTGGTAGTCAATCTAAGTGGAAACTGTCCATAATTCAAAACTAAATTGTTTAATGGAAAAAGCTCACTCATACTAAGATTTAGTCTATAACCAGGGAAACTACTAAATTTATTAAGTAATGCGACTATTGCCGGAATAGATTTCTCAGGGTTAGAAATGAATAATAACAGATCATCTGCATAAAGAGAGAGCTTGTGTGTATTATTCCCGCAGACAATACCAAAAATATTAGGGGATTCCCTAATAGCGGTGGCCAAAGGTTCCAAAGCAATATCAAACAGTAAATAACAAAGGACAGCCCTAGTTCTAGTACCTCGAAAGAGCCTGAAAAAAAGGGGATCTCTGATTATTGGTAAGTACAGAAGCCTGAGGTGTATGATATATCAGCTTGATCCAAGAAATAAATTTTGGACCAATCTTAAATTTTTCAAGTGTATTGAATAAGTATTCCCATACTACTCTCTCAAACGCCTTCTTGGCATCAAGTGAAATTACACATTCTGGGATTTTATTTGACACTGTATATACGATATTCATTAATCTCCTAACGTTAAAGTATGAGTAACGATTTTTAATAAAACCTGTCTGATCTTCAGAAATAATTTGCGGTAAAATATTTTCCAATCTCATAGCTAATATTTTGGAAAGAATTTTGGAATCTACATTTAACTAATATAGGTCTATATGATGTCACTTCAATAGGGTCTTTATCTTTTTTTAAGAATTAAATAAATAGATGCTTTATAAAAGGATTGTGGTAATCTATTCCTTAAAAAGGCTTCTTTAAAAACCTTGCATAGCCAGGGAGACAATAAGCTTGAAAAATACGTTTAAAATTCTACTGTAAACCCATCTAAACCAGGAGCTTTACCAGAATTCATTGAAAGGATTGCTTTCTGTATTTCTTCCTCCGTGATGGGTTCATCTAACAACAGAGACTCATTATGTGGTAAATTTGGCATGTTCAGTTTCTTTAAAAACTCATGCATTATATTGGAATCAGTAGGAAATTCTGATTGGTATAGGGAGGTATAAAATTCCTGAAAGGATTTATTAATTTCATCATGGTCTACAGTTAGTGTACCATCCCGTTTACTCACTTTAGTAATCTGACGTTTGGCCGACACCTAAAACTAAAACTAAATACCAGTGAGATCATCAAGGGGAAAGGCAGAAAGTGGGATGTCTGGACATTCTTATTTGCTTTCTTGATAACATGCGAAGAACACAAAATTGGCTTTCTCTAGTAAATTGATGTGAATTGAAGATATATATATTTTTAGTGTAGATTTGTTTAGTTTAGAGATACAACATGGAAACAGGCCCTTTAGCCCACCGAGTCTATGCCGACCATCGATCCCCGCACATTAACACTAGGGATAACTTACACTTATACCAAGCCAATTAACCTACAGACCTATACGTCTTTGTAATGTGTGAGGAAACCGAAGATCTCGAAGAAAACCTATGCGGTCACGGGGAGAACGTACAACTTCCATACAGACAGCACTGTAGTTGGGATCGAACCCACGTCTCTGGCACTGCAAGCACTGTAAGGCAGCAACTCTACCTCTGCGCAGCCATGCCATAGTAAAGTGAACAAAATCAAAAGTCTTTACTTTCTGGATGACAAGGTAGATTGTTTAATTTCTGCACTGATAATTTAGAGCCCATATGGCATTCATCCCATTAAATTCAGCCTTTTATTCTGTTGTCATTAAAAGAACCATGTGATGTCCAGACCAATGGATGTTATAGATCTTTATTCAGCTCAACCAAACATCCAGGGAAAACCTAATGGAAGCATCTCCCAAAACACAACAAACATTGAGCTGAATTTAAACAGGGATTGAAATAATCTATTGTATTTTTGGAAAAACGATAATAATAACAATGGTATTTTAAGCAGCAAGCAGCAGAGGGTGATGGAGAGAAATTTGGAAATGCACAGATATCTAAAAGCAGCTCAAACTTATAATGAACGTCTGACCTTGAGAGAAATGCACTCATGTTCCTTTTTAATATCCACACAAATCACCAAACAACTCACCCGAACACAAGTGTCTCTACCTAAGCCAAGGTCCTGGCAATTGCAATGTATTACAAAGCAGCAGTCTTGATCCAGCACATTGTAACTGCAGCACTAAGGAGATGCATTGACAAATCTGCTGCCAGACCAGCCAAAACACAGATCTTTTATCTGCACCAGGGGGGAGGAGGCAAGCTTGGGGGGGGGGGGGGGGGGGGGGGCTACAGGAAAGAAACAGAGTTAGTGAGCCCTCCATACACCCCTCTATTTCCTATGCAGTCTCCCATCCCAGTACTCATCATCTCCCACTCCACAGTCACCCTGCTCCTTTCCCCTCTTTTGTACACTCACCTCCAATTTCGAAGTCCGTCATTTCCTTTTTCTCCCCCCTGCTTTTCCCTCCTCTTTATCCCCTCCACCTTTATCCCACCTTCAGGCTTTACATTTCACTCCTCTTCCCCTTATCTGAAGCCCTTTGATGTCCTTTTTACCGTTAGCCTTTGCCATTTATTCCAGCCATCTGCCAATTTTACTTTGGAGTCACGTGAGTGAGTACGTGAAGAACCCCGCCAGGACACATGCGTGTCATATCGCTAAACGCATTGCGAAACATCAGGCGGAGTGGAACGACGTTCCCCCGCAGCGGCAGTTTAAAAAAGCCGGAACCAGCAGGTAAGAGTTACTCTGCGGTCTTTTTGTGTGTTTCCTATACCAACTTACAGGTGGGAAGCATGGACAAGTCTAAGAAAGCAACAAGGGCTGCGACAAAGCTGGTGGGGGAGGACCGCGGAGTAGCGGGCAGCCAGCAGTGGCCAGCGGCACTTGAATCACCGATAATGGGATCAGCTGTGCCCGATGTCGCCTCCGCACCGGCCAGATCCCTCCGCGGCCGGGCGGTAAGGCAAGACAAAAAACTAACAAAGTCGTGGACTCAGAGGTGTCCGACTTTGAGCAACCGCGGGCGGCCAGCGACCGTGAGTGCTGGAGCCGGATGGAATGGTGTGTG
Organism: Amblyraja radiata; assembly: GCF_010909765.2. Classification (NCBI taxonomy): domain Eukaryota; kingdom Metazoa; phylum Chordata; class Chondrichthyes; order Rajiformes; family Rajidae; genus Amblyraja; species Amblyraja radiata. The sequence continues at coordinate 113,788,266 of NC_045956.1, forward strand.
GAGCATTTGCTCCAACGTGACAGGCTCCGGGAGATGGAGTCGAGTCATTGTGGGCTCTATGGAAAACCCACAGCAGCACCTCTTGTAGGGCTGCACAGTGCTTCTCCCTCATCAGAGGGGAGCACTGGGGGTCAGTACTGGGCTGATCCCGAAGAGAGGTTCGCAGAAGAAAAATCAAGTGTGCAGTGGATGCAGGAACGAGAAAATCTGCTGGACATGGTGTCCAACTTCATACAGCCAGACCAGACTGGCCAAAACCTGGAGCAAAAGCTTGCTGCCAGTACAGACTATATGTCTTTTAACCAGCTACAAGAACAGGCTGTATTGGACACCACGTCAAGACACCTGGCACCGGGCAACTGTATATCCCTGAATGTTCCAGTAGTCAATACTTGTATATGGAAACATATTGGAATAGGAGTTAGAGGCATGGATGTCAAACTCCAAAAGGTATTAAAACTCCTAACAGCAGGGATAACAGCATTCGCCCGCACAATGGATGAGAAAGACATGTCCCAGGACCAACAGGATGCACTGGCATTGCTTTGCAACACTCAATACGAGATAAATAGCATCAGGAAGAATGCCATCCGACCCACTTTAAATCCGAAATTCGCGGGTCTGTGCAAACCTGGGAACATAAAACCACCAATACTACTATTTGGAGGTAACCTATTGAAGCAAGTCAAAGAGCTCGATGAGGAAGCAAAAACCCTGGGACTCATAAAAGGGACTTCATAAAAACCCACTACAGCCACAGACAGCATCCCTACGCACCCACCAGTAGAACAAGACCGACTGGTGAAAGCTCGAAGGTCCGGTACACCAAACATGTCTTTTTTAGGCCATGGCCCAGGCCGGCCTTCTTGGAAGATACGCGAACCTCCAACATCAACCAAACCACAAACCCAGACACCACCGCCTCAACATCGAAGGATTTACAAAAAGAAGTAAACCTGCCACTGGTAATTATGGAGGTAGGTGGGTCTGGTTTCCTACAAAATACAGGGAGCATGGAGGTTGGGGGGAGATTACACTCCTTTCTGGATGCATGGAGCATGTTAACTACCGATACTTATATTTTAAGCAGTATCCAGGGATATACAACAGAATTTATACACAAGTACAGCCCTCCAGTTCAACATATACCGAACCGAATGTTCGTACTTTCTGGTAAATAGAAATCAGAAGCGCATGCTGAACTGGAGCGGCTTTACGCAAAAGGTGTAATTGAAAAATCACAACACGAACCGCTAGAATTCGTGTCCAATATATTTACCAAAAACAAAAAAGATGGTGGTTGTCGCATCATCATAGATCTGACCAAATTGAATACATTTGCACAATATATTCATTTTAAAATGGAAACCTTTGTTACTGCTAAACAATTGATTTCCAAAGGTTACTTCATGGCTAGCATCGATTTAAAAGATGCTTACTATTCAGTGCCTATACGAGGTGACCACAGATGTTTCTTAAAATTCAACTGGATGGGACAGCCCTGGCAGTATAGAGCGCTGCCAAATGGGTTAACATCAGCCCCCAGACTGTTCACAAAAATTTTGAAACCAGCCCTAGCGTTTCTACGGAAACGAAAACACATGGTCATGGCATATCTAGATGACATACTTATTGTGGGCAAAACTTTGGAATTGGCCAAACAAACTGTAACAGCCACAAAACAGTTATTTGAAAAACTGGGGTTTATTATCCATCTAGTTAAATCTAAATTAACGCCTTCCACTACAATGGACTATTTGGGGTTCACCATTGACTCAGTTCACATGTCGGTGACTTTGCCAAAGGGAAAGGCTATAGACTTAATAGAGGCTTGCAATAACCTCATTGACATCAGTAAACCATCCATCAGATTGGTAGCAAAAGTAATTGGCAAAATGGTGGCTGCCTTTCCAGCCACACAATTTGGACCTTTACATTACCAAAATTTACAGAGAGCAAAATACAAGCACTCAAAATCAATGCTGGTCATTTTGACAGACCAATGAAGCTACCAATCAAAGCTATAATGGAACTAAAATGGTGGATAGATAACATTTGGCTTTGTTTCAATCCAATCATTATCAGCAACCCTTCAATGGTGCTACAAACTGATGCCAGTGCACTTGTTTGGGGTGCCACCAATTCCATCTCCAGCTGTGGAGGTAGATAGACTGCTCAGGAGGCATCATTATTACTCACACTGGGCATAAACTACCTGGAAATGTTGGGTGCATTCTATGGCCTAAAGTCATATTGTACTGGGTCATATCACTAGCATGTTAGACTACAGATTGACAATACAACCGTGGTAGCATATATCAACCAGATGGGTGGAAACAAATCGACATCATGTGACAATCTGGCTAATATAATTTGGCAGTGGTGTATCCAGAGAGATATTTGGATATCAGCTACTTACCTACCAGGTAAACTAAATTTAGTGGCAGACACCAGGTCACGCAAATTTAATGAAAACACCGAATGGATGTTGAATAAAAAAGCATTTGCTGATATTACAGCACGATATGGAACACCAGATATCGATCTATTCGCATCCAGGCTTAATCACCAGTTATCAAATTATGTTTCATGGGAACCAGACCCTGGGGCAGTGGCGACAGATGCATTTTCGCTGCATTGGAGGGAAATTGTTTATTTATGCATTCCCTCCTTTCTGCCTCATCAGTCGGGTATTAAGGAAAATACAGCAGGACTCTGCGTCTGGTATTTTGGTAGTACCCGATTGGCCTACTCAACCATGGTTCCCAGTGATACTGAACATGGTATTAGAACCATGTATCACCATCCCGATTAGACCAGACTTGTTGGTTCATCCCGTAACAAGGGATAGCCACCCATGCCATAACTATTTGAATTTATTAATTTGTAGAGTTTAAAAATACCTCTACTACAGCTGGGACTGACGGACCGAACAGTGAACATGATTTCAGCGGCCCAAAGACAGTCCACCAAAAAACAGTATCTGGTCTATATCAGGAAGTGGGAGATGTATTGTAACAAAAACAGCATCACCTACAGAGATATGAACATCCCGTCTGTTCTGGAATACCTGGCAGGCCTCCATTATGATGAGGGGCTCAGTTACAGTGCCATCAACTGCGCCAGAAGTGCCTTATCAGCTTATCTATGGCAAGGAACAGAGCGTCACTCTGTTGGAACTCACCCACTGGTAACAAAACTTATGAGGGGAATTTTTAATACCAATCCCCCAAGAACCAGGTACTCCCAAATATGGGATGTGAGTTTTGTCCTGAAGATGCTCAGGAATTGGTCTCCAGCAACAGCTCTGTCCCTACATAGACTGACATTAAAAACAGTCATGCTAATGGCATTGGTCACGGCACAAAGGGTACAGTCATTACATAAATTAAGACTGGACAACATGACTTCTTCATCTGAAAATATTACGTTTCATATTTATGAATTAGTGAAGCAGAACAGACAGGGATCAGCGGGCCTCAATATAGAATTTAGGTCTTACCCAACAGATGATCGTCTCTGCATAGTAAGACATTTGTCGTTATACATGGAGAAAACGAAAATCATCAGAGGCAATGAGAAGACACTTTTAGTCAGCCACAAGCAACCACACAAAACAGTGATGGTCCAGACCATCTCAAGATGGCTGAAACAGGTTCTAACACAGGCTGGGGTGGATACTAATATTCTTAAATCTCATTCCACCAGGGCTGCAGCTACATCGGCAGCTATGCAGTTGGATGTACCAATGGACCAAATCCTCAAGGCAGCAGGATGGTCAGGGGAAAAAACATTCCAACTATTTTATAATAAACCAGTCATGAAACCTGGAACGTTTGCAGAAACAATTTTAAGTTCTGTAATTTAATTTACCCCATAAATAGGGGTTATAATTGGGGTTTATAAATTTCATGGATTTTAATGTCGGATTCATGTCTAAATTATGTTGACACAATTCCTCCTACAGTCATTAAGGCAGATGTGATGCATGGACTCGTTTCCACGGCATGAAATCACAGAGCTTTGAAATCTTCACGTAGTCACTCACGTGACTCCGAAGTAAAATAGTAAGATTAAACGAGAACTTACCAGTTCGAAGTTTGATCATTATTTTATGAGGAGTACATTGAGGGAATACGTGCCCTCCGCTCCCACCCATGATCATATACTCAACTGGTATTTCTTTCTCTAATCTTACTATGTTTAAGTCATTACAGTTATCTGTGATTTCATACCGCTGCTTTGAAGAATGACACGCATGCGTCCTGGCGGGGTTCTTCACGTATTCCCTCAACATACTCCTCATAAAATAATGATCACACTTCGAACTGGTAAGTTCTCGTTTAATCTTACTATTAACACAACTCTCACTTACCAGGCTCTGTCCTGCCCCCACATCTCTTTTCCAGCTTTCTCTCCATTACTTTGATCAGTCTGAAGAAAGATCCTAACCCGAAAAGTTGGCTGTCCATCCCCTCCAAACCTGTTAAATTCCTCCTGCATTTTGTGTTTTCTTCGGGATCATTGTGGGAAGATACTGGACCTTGTGCTGGGAAATGAGCCTGGCCAGGTGACTGATATTTCAGTGGAAAAGAATTCTAGAGATAGAGATCATATCTCCATATGCATGGTGAAGAAGGGTCCCAACCTAAAATGTCACCCATCCTTTTTCTCCAGAGATACTGTCTGATCCGTTGAGTTACTCCAGCATTGGCGAGAGGGCCTGAACATCGGGCCGACCGTAGCGGCGACTGCGGAGGGCTCAAAGGCTCCGACCACGGGTGAACAAAGTGGTAGATGACTGAACTTTATTGCCTTCCCACATAGTGGGAAATGTTGATTCTGCTGTGGGGGATGTTTATGTTAAACTCTATCGTGTATTGTGTTCTTTATATTTGTATGGCTGGATGGTAAATCAAATCTCACTGTACCAATTGGCGCATGTGACAATAAATGTAACTTGAACTTTAACTTGAACTTGAACTAACATATTGTGTTTATCTTCAGTATAAACAAGCATCTGCAGTTCCTTTCTATCCATAAGTTTTAAGACTGTTTTGAATAAGGAGAAGGTTGGACCGTGCAGGTAGGTACTAAATGGAGTAAGGCAAACTGCAATGTCATTACGCAGGGGTTTGGGAGGCTACAATGGGAGCAGCTGTCATCGGGTGTCCACATCTGACATGTGGGAGTCATTTAAAGGCCAGTTAATTGGGGTTCAGAACTGATTTGTTCCAGAAAGGACGATGGATAAGAATGATAAAATAAAAGGAACCTTGAATGACTAAATAAGTTGTCAATTTGGTCATAAAGAAAAAGGAAGTGCATGCAAGCTTTAAGAGGATGGAATCAGACAGGACCTTTGAGGAACATAAAGAAAGAGGAAAGAACTCAACTGGGCAATTAGAAGGGTCAAAAAGGGCCATGAAATGGATTTGATGAGAAAATCCCAAAGATGTTTATGCCTATGTTAAAAACAGGAGGGTAACCATGTCTCAGGGATTGTGCTTGGAGTCTGGTGATGTAGGTTGAGGTTCTCATGGTCTTCTTCACTGAGCAGTCATGGCCAGGAATTCTCAGAAATCAGTAGAGCGATTGTCCTTTTTCAAGGTGGCTTTGAGCACATCCTTCAATCTTCCCACGATGGAGCTCGGGATATAATTGTTGTTTTGGGAGTCCAGTGTCAAGTATGTAAACAAAGTGGTTAATCCAATGGAGCCAATTCAGTGTAATTGAGAGTGTAGGCCTGGAACTGGATTCCATGTCGGTTTGCATATCCTTCTAATGGTTTTGGAGGATTTTGCAGAGGCAGCTTTGACAGTACTTTCTAGTGCCTTGCGATACCTGTGTGGGTAGTCCAAGTATCCTAAACAGACTGTAGATTTTGTGCTGAATTTGTGTTCTTAATCCTCAAACATCCTTTAGTGCAATCAGCCAGAGCTCTAATGATAAATTTATCAATGGATATCTGCCTTCGCTGAGAAATGACACCAGAGATCTGAGAAGTTGTCTTTATTTTCTGGTGTCTTACTGTCAACATATATTTTTAGTTTAGTTTTGTTTAAAGATCCAGCATGGTAACAGATCCTTCGGCCCACTGAGTCCATGCCAGCCGTCAATCAGACATTCACTTTAGTTCTCTATGATCTCACTTTCTCATCCACTCCCGATATATAAGGGGCAATTTACAGTGGGCAATTTACAGCGCTAGAGTTACTGCCTTACAGGACCAGAGGTCAAGATTCGATCATGACTACAGTTACTGTCTGTACTAAGTTTCCCTGCATCTTCGGTTTCCAACTACACTCCAAAGCCATGCAGGTTTGTAGGTTAATTGGTTTGGTATAATTGTAAATTGTCCATAGTGTGTGTAAGATAGTGTTGGTTTGCGGGGATCGCTGATCTAAGTGCACTTGGTTTGCCGAAGAGCCAGTTTCTGCGCTGTATCTCTAAACTAACCTAAACCATAAAAGAGCGAATCTATATATTACTAAAACTCTCATCTTTCTTTGTATGCGTGCATGCGTGTGCGTGATATCTCAAAACCACGCCAAAATGGTACACGATAGTGCTACAATTGTTGGCCCACCTTACTCACCATTGTCCTGTGATGTAAATGAAAAAAGTTTTGTTCTGATTGATGTTATATTTTACAAGTTATTGACGCTATTAAACTTTACAAAAATCACTTTTCAAACCACTTGCCCTGCCCGTCAGCCGCATTACAATAACATCACAATGGGATCCCGAATATCATTTACATTAAAAATCGCGATTAAAAAAACCCCACAGTTTTAATCAAATTCTGTTTTCATTTACAGCTAACTGTTTAGGTTATTTTAAAGAAAAATCGCGATTTTCATTGGGGGGTTGGGATAGAGGGAAGATTTCATTTCTGAAACATCGCAATTTTCATTGTGAGGGGTGGGATAAGGGGAAGGTGAGGAGTGGGTGGAGCAGGGGGATGGAGAGGAGGGGGAGAGGGAGGTGTAAGTAGGGGAGGTGAGGAGGGAGAGTGGGGGAGAGGGGGGAGGTGAGGAGTGGGGGAGCAGAGAGATAGAGGGAGTGGAGGGGGAAGGGAGGGGAGAAGGGTTATGGAGGGAGTGAGTGACTGAGGGTAGTGGAAAGGAGAGGGAGGGAGAGGTGAGCGAGGGAGTGGGAGAGGGAAAAGAAGAGGGAGGGTGAAGAGGGAGGGTGAAGAGGAGGGGGAGGGAGTGCTGGGGGATGAGGGGGAATGGAGGAGGATAGGGGCAGGAAGAGGGATGGCGAGGCGCAGTTGGGGGAGGGTTGACATGACTCACGTCACAACAGAGATATCTGGTGTCACAATGGGAACCCGTTAGCCGTGCCTGTGCAGTTGGGAGCTATGGGTCAATGGTGGAATATTGCCTTGGGGGACAGGCCCAACGGGTCCGCACCTGGTCTGGTGGACACTAAAATGGGGAAAGGGAGGGGAGACATGGAAGAAAGAGAAGGAAAATGGTAGAGGAGAAGGTGTGAAGGGGAGGGAAGTAGAGGGAGGGACAGCAACATCAAAAACGCCGATATTAACAAAGAATATTGGTGGCAATCCTGCATTAACATACCGTATGAAATTCTATATACACTGAGAAATCATGAAATTCCATTGTTTTTTTTGTAAAAGGATTTATTTCGCCTTTTAGTGGAAAATAAATCAACCCTTGCTTAACTAATATATGATTATATAGTTTTCTTTGGTGCCTGTCCAGATTGCAAGTGTCCTGCAGTGCAGTTGATGGTCCTCATTTATAAACTGATTGCATCAGCAAGTGGCCAGGCCTTTGAAATGTTAAACATTTACATTTTTAAGGGGGTGACCCACTTACGCGACCTCGTGGTTACTTGAGGCGTATGGGCACCGTATGGCCGCGCGGGGCTGGTCCCACTTAGAAGCGCGGAGTTGTGCGGGGCTGATCCAGACATCGCGCGGGGCTCCGAAATTCTGGGAGTGGCCGAAATCTTTGCACGCCAACGGCCTGTTGGCACGCAGGCGCATTGCGGTCGGACGCAGCGTCTCGACGGCATACGCAACATCTTGACACCATACGCAGCGTCTTGACGGCGTACGCCTAGCGCGTGGCGTTGCGCGATGACGTCACCGCCCAGCGTGGCGTAGCATGATGACGTCGCGTGCGCCACCCAAATTCAGTCGGCCCGCCTCCTGCACAGCTGATTGGTAAGCATGATGCAAATGACGTCACGCGCGAACTTTGCACGTACATAGCGCGAACATCGCGTGAACTCCGCATCCGTTTTTCGTCGCGCCAAACGCACGCAATCGCATGCAAGTGGGACAGGCCCTTTACAGATCCACACTGATGTCTAGCTATTGGTTCCCAGGGCTAGACTATTGATATAGAAAACTGATGTCAGAAGCAAAGTAGAAATCTCATGAAGGCTGCAATCCTGTCATCAACCAAAAATTATAATTGTTGTAATTATAAGAAAAAAATTCTTAATGCCAGAATTGTGGCTTAGCAACAAAGCACTTACGGCATTTTTTATGTATCTATGCAAAAATGTTTCTTGCGTCTACATTTCCATGTCATGTTCCAATGAATTGAGTAGATTAGGATATTAACAGGTAAGCAATTCCCACTCTATATAACTCAATGGCAAAAGCCTTTAAACAAAATTATATATAGCTGGTGATAGAGCTTTTGTGGGGAAAATGCATTTCATAGAAAATCTGAGTAGGTTTCGGCCATTCACCCCTTCGAGCGAGCACCGCCATTCAATATGATCATGCCTGATCATTCAAAATCAGTACCCTGCTCCTGCTTTTTCCCCATATCCCTTCATTCTGTTAGCCCTAAGAGCTATATCTAACTCTCTGTTGAATACATGATTTCTTGGTTTCATGGAAAAAAAATTGCAATTAATGTTAATAAGCTGCAGATTTTAGAGATAAACACAGAAAATGCCGGAGAAGCTCAGCATGTCAGGATGCATCAGTGGGAAGAGATAGATTTTCACACCTGGACTCTTCATTAGAAAGGGAGAAAAACCAATTTGATTTCAGTAGCAGAGAAGGTTTAGGTTTAGGATGAAGTTTATTAATGTTTCGTGTATTGAGGTACAGTGAAAGCTTTGTTTTGTATGCTGTTGCGGCGTCAGCTGATAGTCAGACCACCTGCGGTCGAACCCTCGTCAGTGGTTACGAGGGATGTCATGTGATGTCATGGAGTTAAGGCTAGTGTCCTGCTACATAAGCATATCTCACCTTGAGATCAGGCCAGTCGACAGGTAGCTGAGCTCGAGACAACACCCTCGCTCAGCTGAAGCAGCAATGACAATAAGTTAGAGGACCTAACGTGTATGTATTTCAAACCTTTTATGTCTGAATAAAGCAACTGTTTATTCACCACGTTTGGTGCTGCTACACTGCAAAATAAAATCAGAAATCCAATACATAATACCATCAACCTCATCTCTAGTTAGAGCTAGGGGGATGATACATAGTGCAAAATATAGTTCCTAGCACTGTAGCGTATCAGTTCCATAGATAATGTCCACTGTCCACAATGCGATTGAAGAAAATTGGATAGTACCCTAGCTTATGATAGATCTATACTGCAGCCTGATTATAGAGGGACAGAAGCTGTTCCAGAGTCTGGTGGTACATGCTTTCAAGCTTCTGTATCTTCTGCCCAACAGGAGCACAAAAAAAAAGAATGACCCAGGTAGCAGATGTCTTTGATTTTTGTTGGCTGCTTTTTCAGGCAACATGAAGTGCAGATGAAATCAATGAGGGCAGTCTAGTCAGTGTGATGGTTTGGGCTACATCTACAACTCTCTGCAATTCCTTATGGTCTTGGGCAGAATTGTTCTCAAACCAAACTATGATGCAACCCAACGGTATACTTTGCATCTTAGTATTCTGTACATTTGTGGAAGTTTGTAAGATCATTGGAGACACGGGGTGGGTAAACTAAAAGGAATATCTCTGAAAGGGTAAAACACAAAGTGCTGAAGGAACTCAATGGATCAGGCAGCATCTGGGAAGGGACTGTACAGATGTAGTTTCAGGTAGGTATCTTTCTTCAGACTCTGCAGAAGGGTCCTGATCGTCTGACCAAGGGTCCTGACCTGAAAAGTCACTTGTCCATTCCCTCCCCAAAAGCTGCTCCACCCACTGAATTCTGCCAGCAATTTGTGTTTTGCTCAGGCTTCAGTATTTGCAGTCACTTGTGGCTTCATCCCTGAAAAGGTGGCAGCTAATGTAGCAGTCAGAAGCACATTATGCTTTGTAATTTGTATAATGTGTTGTTAATAGCAAGGTTGTCAGCCATTCTCAGCATGCCAGTTTATACAAATAGAGTAAGAAAAATAGACTGTACAAATAGATTCAGAAAACTGACTTATAGCAATGACTAGTTCAGATACAGACAGAAGGGCGTGTTACCTATAGTTGGACAATTTGATCTTGTCCTGGAGGACTTGTAAAGAAGACAAAGAGCCAGAGTAAATAGGTGCCTGGAAAGAAGAAAAACACAGCACCTGGATTACTGTGAACAGGTTTGATCTTCTTATTTAAGACAAAAATATATAATGGAGCCAATCAAAAAGCGATTTGCTAAGCTAATTCCTGGAATTGCAGAGTTGTCCTGTTGCAAACTAAATTAGATCAGTATTATTTAGAGTTTAGAAATTTGAGGAATGTTCTTATAGAAATAGGGTCCCCAGCTCACTGTAACTCGATCAGAGCTGTGAGGGAAGGCTGAGGAGGGCTGGTGGTGTAAGATCATTAATATTAAAATTAAATTTAATCAAATATTAAAACATTTCAAGTATGAAAAGGCTGAGATTTTGATCCAACATTACAGTGCCAAACAACTGGCATAGGTACATTGCTATCCCAAAACAAACACTCTATTCTGAGCAAGTGTTGGAGTAATTCAGTGGGTAAAGGCGGCATTCATGGAGAACATGGATAGGTGACGTTTCTGGTCAGGACTCGCAAGAAGAAGGGTCTGACCTGAAACATCACCTATTCAAGTTCTCCAGAGATTCTGCTGAAGAAGGGTCAGTACTGAAAATCCCTTCCTTTAAAACAACTGTCATAATTAAAACTCTTATTCCTGGTATCAACGGTCAAATTCCATTATACCTTCTCTATGGCTTTGACATCTCTTGTAAACTAAATATCATGAATGGGCAAAATTTAACAATTACATACACTATGCAAGTCTAATTTTAAAATAAATGTATCAATCGTGTTTTTTCTAGTTTTGTTTATTGTCAAGTGTACCGAGGTACTGTGAAAAGCTTTAAATGGTTTTTTTGGGGGGGTTTTTAAATTTGTATTTTTATTAGAAGCAGTTGTATAACCGCGACATATGACAAACATTTTGTGTACAACTTCTATTTTTAATTTAACAAGAAAAAGGTAAATCAAGAAAGAGAGAGAGTGAGAGAAGAAAAGAGTGAAGGAAGTAGTGATGTGTAAACCCCTAGAGTACCAGATGGGCAGTCCAGGGGTGAAGAAGTGATAGCCTGTAGAAAAATAAAGACAAAAACCCATAAAACTGTTAAAAAAAAAGAGAGAAAAGAGAAGAAAAAAAAAGAGAGAAGAAAAAGAAAACAAGAGAGAAAAAAGGAACCCTTGTGTAGGGGTATACCTGCTTCATATCTTACCACACCCATCACCCAGTTCGTGAATCGGTTTATTTCCATAGTTGTGTTGCACCATACAATACTTGTAATAAACCAATAAATGGAGACCATATCTTTAAAAATTGCTCTGATTTTCCTGCTAAGACGAGTCTCATATCTTCTAGATGTAGCGTCTCAGACATGCTTGTGATCCACATTTTAAGCGTTGGGGTGGATACATTTTTCCAAAATTTGAGTATAAGTTTTTTTGCCATTATCATGGCCTGGCTCAGCAACTTGAACGCCCAGTAGAAAGGAAGACGGCAACAATTGGTCAACAATGTCCAGTACATCACAGGTACTGACCTCCCGACCGTCAAAGGGATTTACAGGAGTCGCTGCTTCAAAAAGGTAGCCCGCATCATCAGAGACCCACACCACCCTGGCCACACATTCATTCCATTCCTGCCATCGGGAAGTAGATATAGGAGCCAGAAAACTTTACGGTCCAGGTTCAGGAATAGCTTCTAAGGAGGCAATAATTGGTCACATGGTTATCCAGGTAAGACCAGCAGGACCCGCTGGTGAGCTGGATTGGAGCACAGCACCAGAGTTCAACAGGGATGGTGAGGTCTGACAAGTGGTACCCAGTCTGGTTCCAAGGTAGGTACATGGATAAACGTGGATCATACATCCAGGCCCGAGATGTTATTCCCCCCCCCCAAGCAAATCACAATGCGAACTGTGATTGTAAATCCTGGCCAAAATAGAGCCAAAATAAAGCTGAGGATTCATGCATTTACAAGGCCGTTCTGGCCATTTCTGAGTGTGTTTCTGACACAGGCTGCTAGCTGGTGCCGGGAAGTCTAGGTCCTAGATCAGCACCTCAGATAAGGAAGGTCTAAGTATCTTTGTAATTGTTAGTATGTAGGAGAAGGTAGACAAAAATGCTGGAGAAACTCAGCGGTGCAGCAGCATCTATGGAGCGAGGGAAATATAAAAGTTTCGGGCCGAAACCCTTCTTCAGACTAATGGAGGGTGGGGGGGCGGGGGGGGGGGGGGGGGGGGGGGGCGAAGGAAAAAGGAAGAGGAGGAGCCTGAGGGCTGAAGAAAAGCTGAGAATGGGAGGAGACAGCAAGGGCTACCGGAATTGGGAGAATTCAATGTTCATGCCACTAGGGTGCAGACTGCCCAAGTGGAACATGAGATGCTGTTCCTCCAATTTCCGGTGGTGCTCACTCTGGCCATGGAGGAGGCCCAGGACAGAGATTCGGAATGGGAGGGGGAGTTAAAGTGCTGGGCCACCGGGAGGTCAGATTAGTTAATGCGGACCGAGAGGAGGTGTTCGGCGAAATGATCGCCAAGCCTACGCTTGGTCTCACCGATGTAGATCAGCTGACATCTAGAGCAGCGGATGCAATAGATGAGGTTGGAGGAGATGCAGGTGAACCTCTGTCAGAACTGGAACGACTGCTTAGGTCCTTGAATGGAGTCGAGGGGGGATGTAAAGCGATAAGTGTAGCATCTCTTGCGGTTGCAAGGGAAAGTGCCCGGGGAGGGGGTGGTGCGGGAGGGAAGGGAGGAATTGACAAGGGACGAGGGAAATAGGCAACGTTTTGGGCCGAAACCCTTCTTCAGACTGATGGAGGGAAATAGGCAACGTTTCAGGCCTAAACCCTTCTTCAGACTATCTTGCAGAGGATTTCCAAGGTATTGTAAATGCATGAGTTTGATTGAATTGCTGCAAAGGAATTGTAAATAATGTACATAATGTTGCAAGACAGTTATCCTGCTGTTTGTTGATTGGCCAAAGTGTTAAGCCCTGGCAGAATTGTTTTGTGTTCCAGGGTAAATGTTGCATTATTCAGTTGAGCTTTAGGAGCATATTGCCATGAAGATTTAGATGTATTGAAAAGGAAATAAAACATTTGGTGTTAGTAAAATAAAAGACATGAACTACTGGAGTAACTCAGCGGATCAGGCAGCACCTCTGGAGAATATGGATAGGTGACGTTTTGGGCCGGGACTCTTTTTAAACTTGGGCAGGGGGGGGAGGGTGATGTGAGGAGAATGCTGAAAGAGAGATGGGGGTGGCAAGTAATAGGTGGATACTAGTGAGGGGGGGGGGTCTTTCGATTGGCAAATGTTTATACAAAGCTCAGAGATAAAAAGACAAAAAGTGTGAGACAAGGAAATAAGATTATTAGAAGTCAGAATTGTGAAGCCAGAGGAAGGAATATGGGTGGAAGGGGACACGGGAAAGGGGGGGGGGGGAGGGGGTGGGAATGGGTGTGAATCCAGGTGGGGCACAGGGAAGAGAGGGGAGAAAAAAATGGAAGGGGGGAAGATGGGGGGTGGTTGTTGGTAGGTTAGTTACCTAAAATTGTTTAGTTTAGTTTAGTTTATTGTCATGTGTACTGAGGTACAGTGAAAAGCTTTTGTCGTGTGCTGGTCTGTGGAAAGTCTGTGGAAAGACATCATTACAATTGAGCCATTCACAGTGTACATATGCATGATAAAGGGAATAACAGTTAGTGCAAGATAAAATCCAAAAAAGTCTGATTAAAGATAGGCCAAGGGTCTCCGATGAGGTGAATGGTAGCTCACAACTGCTCTCTAGTTGTTGGTAGGATGTTTGTTGGTTAGTTAACTGAAATTGTTTGGTATTGGTTTATTATCGTCCTGTGTACCAAGGTGCAGTGAAAAGTTTCTGTTTGAGTGCTATCCAATTACATCAGATCATACCATGCATGAGTACAATGAAGCCCTACACAAATACAGGAGGAGGTGCAAAGAGAAAAATGCCAGATTAGAGGGGTGCAGATGGTCATATAAATAGCACACTAACTTAGGTGGCCCGGTTATAAGTTTAAGATGAAAGCCTAAAAAAAAGCTCCAGTCACTTTTGCCAGCAAAGGAAATGTTGTTGATATCATGACAGACAAATAGTATCCATTTAGTATAGTGCAAGAGGCCTCAATGAATTTGAGGTGTGGGTAGTGAGATTTGCACAGAGCATTTTTTTTTGCTCTAAAAATACTGAAAATATTTATTGCTACTTATCCTACAAGCACAAACAAATGGGACATTGATGAGCTTTTGAAATAATTCACATGGAACATATATGTAATTGTTTCCTTAAAGCCTTGAAGGTAGATGTAATTAACATTCTACAAAAATCATTTTGTTATATTCTGATTTTAAAATTTATTATAGCATTAGCTCATAAATTTAAGATGGAACTATTATTTGCCATTTGAAGAAATGTTTTTCATATTTGCATGAGTGCCAAGGAACAGCAAAGGAGGTAAGATAATTAACAGTACAGTTCTGTGATGGTTTTTTAATCATGCCTGGGATATGGACATCCCCAGTGACTCCCTGTTCGCTGGCAATGAAATTCTTTAATTTCCCTTGAATTGGGCAGTTAAACGTCAACTACATTGGTGTCTGTACCAATTGCTTTATTACCTGGAATGAGAAAGAGGTAGAAAAAAAG
Organism: Amblyraja radiata; assembly: GCF_010909765.2. Classification (NCBI taxonomy): domain Eukaryota; kingdom Metazoa; phylum Chordata; class Chondrichthyes; order Rajiformes; family Rajidae; genus Amblyraja; species Amblyraja radiata. Next base: position 113,803,381 of record NC_045956.1, read on the forward strand.
AACAAATAACAATTTAGGTGGCAGCACGGTGCCGTAGCGGGAGACTTGCTACCTTACAGCGCCAGAGACCCGGGTTCAATCCTGACTAAGGGTGTTTTCTGTACGGAGTTTGTACATTGTACCTGTGACCTGCATGGGTTTTCTCAGAGATCTTCAGTTTCCTCCCACACTCCGAAGACGTACAGGTTTGTTAATTGGTTAATTGGTTTGGTATAAATGTAAATTGCCTCTAGTGTGTGTAGAATAGTGTTAGTGGGCGGGGATCGCTGGTCAGCACAGACTTGGTGGGCCATAAGGCCTGTTTCTGCGTTATATCTCTAAACTAAACTAACTCACATCGTATGGTTGGATTCTTGTAGGAGGTCCGTGTTGTCTATAAAAGTGTACACTCCAAGTGTACACTCCTCCAGGGATATTTATTCAGTCAGTTACTTCCAACTTATAATGTGGTTCATGCTATACCATTTGTCTCTCTTGACCACCATTCCTGACCTCAGCACCATGCTGTCATACAACCTATTTGACTTCAAGTCATGACTGAGTCGTGGCATTCTTCAGTCACGCATCTGATTTCTTAAACCATTATTGCTGATTCCTGGCATTAAACTGCTTTGGCAGAAACAGAATTTCCCTCTTTGGCTGCTCCCTTGTGTTAAATCAGATGTCATGAAACTATGGCCATCTGGTTGAACAGAGCTGGGTTTTGAATCTGCATTCTATATATCAGGAAGAAAGTTTACTATAACCACTGCAATACAGGTATGGAAAGAGGTGGGCAATGCCTTTTTTCAATGAAAACAGAATAATTGTGACTGTTCACTAATCACCAACTGCTTTTACTGACACTTTATTTTCTGACTTTTATTTTTAAATGTTTAAATTGAACTCTCACTTTGCTCATGAGTCATATACAGTGTGGAAACTTGTCCTTCAGCACAAGTTTCCCACATTGATCAACATGCCTCATCTACACTAGTCCCACCTACCTCCATTTGGCCCATAACCGTCTAAACCTTTCCTGTCCATGTACCTGTCCAAATTTATTTTAAATGTTGTATCTCCTATTCTTCATTGATAATACCAGAAACTTGTCAAGCATTTATAACATCCTAACTTGTTTGATCTGTTTGCCTATTTTTATTTCCATTGATCAACATTGACTCCATGTTTCTGTAGATTAAGTTTATAACATTAGTCCCCATTAATCTGCATCAAATACTAATCTTTGCACATCTGCCAAATGTACAATATCACCTTGGCTCTGCCAATTCTGGTTTATTGTGCATCCCTGAGACCATCATCCCCTCCACCCACATCCTACAGCAGCCCTCATGCAAAACCTATCTTGGTTAGTTAATCCCTCTCAAATACTGTAACAATGTTTTCTGACAGTCAGGGACTGATCTCAATAGCCCTTGGCTCTAGTCATTCACATTGTGTTTTTGATTTTCTGTTTTTGGATTGAATTCTGTTTTTAATTTGTGTCTCTGTGATGTCTTTATTACTTATTTTATTCTGATTATATGTTTTTATTCCTATTAATCTATGTAAGGTGTCCTTGAGATGTCTGAAAGGCGCCCATTAAATAAAAGTTATTATTATTATTATTAGTCTTCTACCATTGCACCTCTCACTTAGTAAACAATGCAGTGTTCTGTGATGACCCAACAACTCAAGTCTGTTGCACTTAGAGTCATAGTCATACAGCATGGAAGCAGGTCCTTTGGTCCAACTTGCCCATGCCTACCAACATACAATATCCAGACTAGTCCCACCTGCCTGTGTTTGGTCCATATCCTTACAAACTTGTCCTATACATGTACCTGTCCAAATATTGTTTTAATGTTGTGATAGTACATGCCTCAACTACCTCATCTGACAGCTGTTTCTATATACCTAATACCCTTAGTGTAAAAGGCTTGCACCTCAGGTTCCTATAAAATCTTCTCCCCCCCCTCACCTTAAACCTATGTTCTCTGGTTCTTGATTCCCCTATTTTGGGTAAAGACTATACATTTACCCTATCTAATCCTTGCCTGTTCTTATACACCTCTGTATGACTCCCTCTCATCCTCTTGTGCTCCAAGGAATAAAGTCCAGCTCAAACTCTCCCTGTTAAACTCAAGTGCTCGAGTCCTGGCAACATCCTTGTACATCTTCTCTGCACCCTTTACAGCATAACTACATCTTTCCTACACCAGGGTGACCAAAACTAAGCAGAATACTCTAAATGTTCTTGTCAATGTCCTGTATAATTGTAACATGACCTCCCAACATCTATATTCAACACTGACTGATGAAGCCTTCTTGACCACCCTGGACCAATGGAGAGAAGGCAGGTACGGGATACTGAGTTGGATGATCAGCCATGATCATATTGAATGGCGGTGCAGGCTCGAAGGGCCGAATGGCCTACTCCTGCACCTATTTTCTATGTTTCTATGTTTCTATGTTTCTATCTACCTGTGACATCACTTTGAACGAACTATGTATCTTCAGTCCTAGATCCTAGATCCCTCTGCTCTGCAACACTCCCTAGAGACTTTACAAAATGCACCTCACTCATCTCTGTATTAAACTCCATCAACCATTCCACAGACCAACCGATCAAGAGCTTGCTGACAACCATCTTTGTGATCTATGATATCACCCACTTTAGTATCATCTGCAAATTTACTAATCATGCCTTGTACATTCTCATCCAATCATGATATAGATGACAAACATTAATGGTCCCAGCACCGAACCCTGAAGCACACCAATAGTCACAGACCTCCATTCTGAAAAATAACCATCCACCATCACATTCTGTTTCCTTCCATGAAGCCAATTCCATCTAATTACATGTATATCTAATCATTCAGAATATTCTCAAGTAACTTTCCGATTACAGATGTTAGATTCACTGGCCTGTAGTTCCCAGGCTTTTCCTTGCAGCCCTCCTTAAATAGAGTCACAACATTTGCCACCCTCCAGTCCTCCGACACCTCACCCATATTTAATGATGACTCATAAATCTCAGCCAGGACTCCTGTAATTTCCTCTCTAGCTTCCCACAGTCCTCAGATGTACCTAATCAGGCCTGGGGGACTAGGAGTGTTAGGACTTTCAGCACCTCCTCAACGATAATACTGACTGCCCTCAAGACACTTCCATTGCCTGCCCCAGGTTTCCTGGTCCTCATATTTTTCTCCCCGGTAAAAACAGAGAAGAAATACTAATTGGGAACCTTGCCCAGGCCCTGTGGCTCCATACAGAGTTGAAACGTTTGATTCCTGAGGGCCCCAGTTCTCCCTCTGGTTACCCTTTTTCCCTTAATTTACTAAGTCCGATACTTTAAATTCAGAAATTCCCATAGTTTTAGAGTTGAATCACTGCTGTGGCAGCACTGGTCTGAGCAATTCTTCATAATCCCTGTTGAGTTAAATGAAAGCAGAGTTTCAATGCTGTGAAACCTGCCTCAAAGTTGTCTTTATTTGAACTCTGAGCATGTTGAGGCCAGTCACAAGAGCATCTTTGGAAGTGAAGCCTGAGGCCCTATGACAGCAATGTGAGCATTCATGAGCGATGCTCTTAATGTGACCAAGTCTTCTGCCTATCCATGCTCCACTGCACATGCCACAAGAATTGGCATGCACTCTATGATAGATTGTACTGCAGACAACTGCTCATTCACCACTGCACTTATTACGTTGGTAGACTCTATGCCAGACCTCACAGTGTATTCTGCATTGACACAAGTAAATTGCTACACACTCAGTTCTGCTTAAGCAGCATTTGCAAGCAGCCATGGTGAAACCTGAACTCCTTGGAGTTTCAGCAACTACAGGAATAGTTCCAGATTTCTAGTTACTAAGTGACTGGACTCGCTCATCTTTAGCTGTCTGATGAAAACAGTACTGTACCTCACAATCTAGATCATGTGTGACATGGAGGAATGCGTCACCTGGGCTTCAATGCCTTCTCCAAAAATAATTGGTATCTCCCTTTCCAAGAAAAAATCAAATCAAATCCCTATCTTATAGGTTCCATCCAATATTATTCCCACATATATCATATTTTCTGATTATATTCCCACTCCCTCTAACCTCACTATCCAAAAGCAAAAATATTGCAGATGCTCGATGTCTGGGATGAAAACTGGATAGGTTGGACAGGCCACCAACAGGACATGTAGCAATTGTGGAGAGAGGGTCAGAGTTGATGTTTAAGGTTCATGACCTTTCATTGGAAAGTGTGAACTAATGCAGATTACATAAAGTTGAGTTCATGCAAGGATATTTTCTCAGCACAATATAATCAATGAATATAAAATGTGAAGCAGCTGAATTATACAAAGGAATATTTAATGTTAAAAAAAACGTTCTATTTCCAAAACCTTGCAGATAACTTTTTGCAGTTATCTTCGAAAAATCAACTGAATATAACCTATTAATGTATTAGTTTATTTAATTCATTATTGTTGAAATATAAATGATACATGAAAGTAAGTTATGAGAAGTATCCATAAAATGAGTGCAGATTGGTTTCTTAAAAAAGTCACATGGATTAATATAAATATATATTGCTTGCTTGTAAGGTACAATTCCCAAATTTAATTTCTCATAATTTATGTTAAATATGAATACCATGTGATTATATGTATCAAAATGAAATCCGGCAATGCTACTGTCTTATTCTTGTAATCTGAATGGATGGAAATTCAAATTTTGATCTTTCAAATATCTCCTCTTTCACTTCATTTATACTGTTTAAATCAAATTATTTAATTAGTGGTAATTTTTGGGAGAAATCTGACTTAAACAAGCAATGACAGTACTGTGTACAAAAATAAAAAATGTAGAAAATGCTGGAAATACTCAGCAGGTCAGGCTGCATATCTGGTAAGGGAAACAGATTTAATGTTTTAAATCTGACCCACTAAATATTTTCAGCATTTTCTGTTTTCAATATGGATTTACAGCATCTGCATGTTTTTTGTTATTTTCAATCATATTTTGTGCTTGGGTTAATGCACATTAAACATTTAAAACTCTCCCCATATCTCTTCACCGTTATTGGAGGGGTGGGGTAGTTTGTGAAAGTGGAAATGATGGATTATGATGAAAGTGGGGGGTGTGATGGATTAAAACAGAGTCACAGCCATTTAAAAATGGCTTTACTGTATTTTCAAAGAGTGAAAGAGAACATCCACCGCAAGTCAAAATGAATGCAGATTAGGCAGAGGGCAGTCAGGAAAGAATACATTGCGGAATCTCACTTAATGTCTGACATGGGAGCCTTGTCCTGTTTGACATTACTTGATACCAACTCCAGGAGTCAGCATTACCATATAACTGTCAGGTAATGGTAGTGCACAATGTTCAACAGCAATTCACGAGGAAGTAATCTGGAAGAATAAAGGACATGGCAAGAACGTCAGGGATATAATCAGACAATACAATACAATTTATTTGTTGTCATTTGAACCTCATTGAGGTTCAAACGAAATTTGGTTTCTGCAGTCATACAAACAAGTAGAAGAAACAAGACACAACACAATTTACACAAACATCCATCACAGTGAATCTTCTCCTCACTGTGATGGAAGTGGGCTATGGGGAGAAGGTAGGAGAATGGAAAGTTAAGATGGAAAGATAGATCAGCCACGATTGAATGGCAGAGTAGATGTGATGGGCCAAATAGCCTAATTCTGCTCCTATCACATGAGCTTATGAAGTCCTTTTGTGTATTTGCCGAGCACATTGGTGTTAGGGTTATGATGCACTGGTGTGGAAGGATTAAATGTTCATGATGATGAATGGGGTGCCAATTGTGCACTTGCATTGTCTTGGATAGTGTTGAGCTGACTGTTGGAACTGCATCAATTTTTTTTGTTTAGTTTAAGGCCCTTCGGCCCAATGAGTCCACACCGACTAGCGATCTTCGCATATTAATACTATCCTACACACACTAGGGACAATATTTACATTTACCAAGCCAATTAACCTACAAACCTGTGCAACTTAGGAGTGCGGGAGGAAATCGAAGATCTCGGAGAAAACCCACGCAGGTCACAGGGAGAACATACAAACAGTCAGGATCAAACCCGGGTCTCCGGCGCTGCAACTGCTGTAAGGCAGCAACTCTACTGCTGCGCCACCGTGCCACACCGCAATGCTGACAAATGGAGAGATTTCCATCAGATGACTGGCTTGTGTCTTGCAAATGGTGGAAACATTTAGAGAAGTGGAAGTGAAGTGATATCTGCCTGCCTGCCACCCATCCTTTCACTTGTCCATGCAAGTACGGTACTTATGGATTTAGGTTCCATGGGATATTGAATGATTGTGGATGTACTTATGATAAATTTCAAGATAAAGACTTATGATGGGTGGATTTTCTCTTGTCAGAGATACCAGAAGGGCTGCCAGATTTTATCTTTAATATTCTTAATATTTTTCTGCAATTGCACGATTGGTGAACATAGGGTGATGGAGGTTTTTATTGGCCACCCATTTGCCAATCAAAATCCCCCTCACCACTATCCACCTATCACTCGCCAGGTCTTGACCCCTTCCATCTCTTTTCTCAGCTTTCTCCTCCCACTACAATTAGTGTGACGAAGAGTCCCAACCAGAAAAGTTGCCTAGCCTTGTCTTCCAAAGATGCAGCCTGACCCGATGAGTTACTCAAGAACTGTGTTTTCATTCGTCACTGACTGACTTCCAGGCAAAGTTGCTGGTTGATTACCGTTTATATTTTGAAGGTGACCCCTGCCTTTGCACAATGGAGTGCAGCTAAACATCTTATCTAAAAATAAAGCAAATATCAAAGCCTTCCATGTTTGCTGTCAAATTGACCTTGTGCATTCTTCAATATAAGACCTGAATGGGATTAAAGGGAAAGAAACTACACATGTCCATCTGAGCATCAGATTCCATTTAGCACCATCGTGTAGTTGGATTTGCATCCACATTGCGTAATGAGAACTTAATTTGTGTCATGGATCCAGAATCGTTAAATTCTTAAAGGGGCGGCACAGTTGCACCGCGGAAGAGTTGCTGCCTTACAGCACCAGAGACCCAGGTTCGATCCTGACTATGAGTGCTGTCAGTACAGAGTTTGTACATTCTCCCTGTGACCGTATGGATTTTCACCGAATGTTCCAGTTTCCCCCCACACCCCAAAGACATATAGGATTGTAGGTTAATTAGCTTCGGTAAAAATTTAATTGTCCCTAGTGTGTGGGACAGTGCTAGTGTACGGGGTGATTGCTGGTTGACGCAGACTTGCGGGTCTGTTTTTGCTCTAAAGTCTAAAGTCTTTCTTTTCTGCCATTGCAAGTCTTATATTGAAATATTTAGGCAGCCTCGCACAGTGCCAAATTTAGTAAGAATATGAGATTAAATGAAATAGGAACACGAGTCCATGTACTATCCTTTGAACTTCTTCCACCCTTCAATAAGATCTTGGTTGATCAGATAGATCATGGCTGTATTCCCTGCACCAACTGCTGGAAATGGTAGCATTCATTTATAACTTCATTTAGAGGGTGCAGTTACTGGGGATGAAGGATGGGGGTGAAGTGGAACGTGACGTAAAGCCAGGAGAGGAGCAGTAACAGGTGTCTGCAGTAACTGCCCGTACCCAGTGTGATATTTGACGATGCGATTATGTTGTGAATCATGTCGCAATTCTGTTGCTATTTAATGAAAAGGAGATTACAGTTCTGGCCATGTTGATTAAGGCTGAATTTGTGTCAAGTCAGGACAGGACAGCATTTCACAGAACTATGGACAACACATCCACTCCCTGACAATAAAGGTTCATACGTTCATAAGTTATAGGAGCAGAATTAGGCCATTTGGCCCATTGAGTCTGCTCTGCCATTCAATCATGGCTGATCTATCTTTCCCTCTCAACCCTATTCTCCTGCCTTTTCCCCATAACCCCTGACACCCATACTAATGAAGAATCTGTCAATCTTCACTATAAAAATATCCATTGATTTGGGCTTCACAGCTTTCTGTGGCAATGAATTCCATAGATTAACCACCCTCAGTCTAAAGAAATTCCTCCTCATCTCCTTTCTAAAGATATGTAATTTTATTCTGAGACTATGGCCACTGGTCCTAGATTCCCCACTAGTGGAAACTAGTGAATCTTGGAAAATGTGAATCACTCTCAATGCTTTTGAGAACCATCTTTCAGTGATGGCAGGTGCTGATGACCATGTCCTCCAATGTGCCAGCACAACGTTTGACCAGCCGTGAAATGGATGATTCAAGATCAAAATCTAAAACTTGCCAGCAGGTCAGGTCTATAGATTGTCAGGATGCCCCATATGCATTGATGCTTTGGAGACATAGACAGTATATAGTAAGCACCTCAAAGCAATGGAGAGGTACCACCAACACCAGTCCACTAGACTCCCCAAATCCACTGAAAGGATAATCAAACCAATGCTACCATCGCCTCACAAATAAAGATCCCAGTGCTGAGGCTTTGATCACATTGAAAGCACACCTAACAACATACTGCTGAAACCAGAACTTTACTCTGAGCTCCATCGCTACTAGAGATTTACTGACATGCGGAGAAATTGCCTCAAGGGCCCCTTGAGAAAAATGTATAATCCCCAGCGGCTCTTGGGAACTCCTACTTTGACAGCTGAAAATGGTGCAGGAGCATTCAGAAAGTCACCGAGAATCTCGTCCTTATGACAGGAGCATGTGGTTAACATTTAAAAGCAGTGGAAAGAACACAGATGATTTCAAACAACATGTGCATCCTGCCAAGCACTTACTGCCCCATTGTGGATCCCACAGCTACTCCAGACGTGGAGTGGAAGTGAGTCATCCTCAACTCCAAGGGACTGCCTAAGAAGATGAAGAGAAAAGAGAAGGCCACACACAGGAACCTTTGGCTTGCTATCTGCTGACCAACCTTCAATTTCTCTTGCACCACATGCTTTATATAATGAAGTAATGAAATTGGCACACTTCACAAACAAACCACATCTGATGTAGAACTCTGCAGACTGCTTTAAAGGATATGCTGTTGCCTAAGCCAAGAGCTACCACAGGTTCTGTGGCAAACCTTTTTTGAAGTTTATTTTTCTTTGAGCATGTCCTTGTTATGCTGAGCTTGTTTAAACGGTTCAATCAGATTCGGCTTCCTGGGGATTTTACAAGGCAATTTAGTTGCTTTGATTTTATGCAAACATTTCGAACGTGTTCTGACACCATGAAAAAGATTACACACATATTGAGCACAATAACAGATCAAACCTAAAAGACAATTAAATTAAACAACAGTAGAAAAAAATTGAAAAGTACACATACACGTCTCAATTTAAAAAAGTGTAGCAATTTCTACACCAATTTCTTTCTCTTTATCATACAGTTAGAAGTCGGTATAATTTCTGCTGACTGGACAGCATTTAGATTCAATACAACATCTCAGATAATAAAGAAATCATTGCCAATTTGCAACAAGACTAGCACAAGGTTTGGGATTGTTTTAATAAATTGCAGGTAAAAGAAGTGATAGACAATGACAGCCTCCATTAAGAGACAGTTTAACCACTTGTACTTGACTAAATTATGCCTCAAGATCACCGTCAATACCTTAAGGATCACTATTTACCATGAACCTGACTGGATAAGCACATTAACACTATGCCGGACAGTGCAGGTCAGAGGCTGGGTATTCTGTAGCAACTGACTCTTGACTCCACCACCTTAATAGCACACACCAAGAATATGATGGGATACCCTTCAGTTGCCTGGATAAATGTAACTCAAAGGAGCTCAAAAGCATCCAAGTTAAAACAATCTGCTTGAATAGCATCTCATCCATTACCCTAAACTATCATTACTTTCATGCTATGGAGGTTTGTTTTGAAAAACCAATTTCCAAGTCCATGATCTCTGATGCAGTCTTTCAAGGTGTGGCAACACCTTGCTATTTGGTGTTCACATTGTGATATCTTGCTCATTAGAGAAACCAAATACAAATTGGGTGATCTCTGTAGAGAACATCTCATCACAGTTCAAAAGGGCGACCCTCTGCTTCTAGTTGTCTGTAACTATAATTCTCTATTATTGATAGGGGATGAGCAGCCATGATCACAACGGCTCGAAGGGCTGAATGGCCTCCTCCTGCACCTATTTTCTATGTTTCTATGTTTCTATCACATTCCCATTCTGACATCTTTATCTTTGACTTCACGTGCTAATCTAATAACTTTCCAAATAAGCTTCACATTTCCTCACTAAACATATAACTATCCTTAGGTTTCAATATTAAATTCAAGGATTTCAGAACTGGCTAGTTCTGATGAAAGGTCAATGGAAATTTAGGAAGGAGAAACCTGTTCCACTAAACTATTGGAATTCTTTGAGGATATTGTCGATAAGTATAGAACGGTGAATATGTGTATTTGGAATGTCAGAAGGCTTTCAATAAAGTTGCATGCAGGAAATTTGTGAACAAAATTAGAGCACCTGAAATTAGGGGTAGTGTACCAAGAAGGGTCTAAGCTATAGGGAGAGGTTGAGTAGGCTTGGACTCAATTCCTTGGAGCACAGGAAGATGACGGGCAATCTTATAGAGGTGTATAAAATTATGAGAGGAATAGATCGGGTAGATGCACAGACTCTCTTGTCCAGAGTAGGTGAATCGAGGACCAGAGGACATAGGTTTGAGGTGAAGGGGAAAATAAATCTGAGGGGTATCTTTTTCACACAAAGGGAGGTGGGTGTATGGAACAAGCTGCCAGATGAGGTATTTAAGGCAGGGACTATCCCAACATTTAAGAAACAGTTAGACAGGAACATGGATAGGACAGGTTTGGAGGGATATGGACCAAACATGGGCAGGTGGGTATAGTGTAGCTGGGACACGTTGTTTGGTGTGGGCAAGTTGGGCCGAAGGGCCTGTTTCCACGCTGTATCACTCTATGACTCTATGACTCTAAGCTAGAGATCTGGTTAGCCAAAGAGTAAGAATAGATTGGTCCTTCTTAGATTTGCAGGCGATAACAAGCAGCATGCCACAAGGATTGGTACTGTTGTCTCAACTATTCATAATGCATAATTATTATTTGTCTAAGGGAACCAAATGTAATATTTCTGAGTTTAGTGAAGCCACAGAACTAAATAGGAATGTGAGTAGTGATGAAGATGCAAAGACACTTCAAGGAAATTTGGACCAGCTAAGTGAAAGGCAACAAGAAGTCAGGGAGTCCAATGTTGGGAACATGTTAGGAAATGTTAGGTTTTCCACTTTAGTAAAAAAAAACAGAATTACTGAGTATCTTTTTTAAAATTATGATAGATCGGTAAATATTGATGCTTTTGTATGTAAATCACAGAAAATTAACATGCAGGTGGAGCAGGCAATTCGGGAGGAAATGATATATTGACCTTTATTGCAAGAAGATTTGAGTGCAAAAGCAAAGACATTTAACTTCATTTGTGTAAGGTCTTGTTGAAATGACACTGGAATCTTGTTAGTAGACATAAAATGCTGGAGTAAGTCAGTGGGTCAGGCAGCATCTCTGGAGACTAGAGACGGAAATTAGCTACTGATTGGCTACAATCTCGCATATTTACATGCAAATGTTAATTAATATGCACTGTCCCTATAAACAAAATTATTATTATTATTATGTTTCTATGTTTCTATGTTTAGAAGGAATGGGTGGCGTTTCGGGGCGAGACCTTTCTTCAGACTGATGTCAGAGAAGGGGGTGGGACAAAGATAGAATGTAGTTGGAGACAGTAAGACTAGTGGGAGAACTGCGAAGGGAGAGGGGATGGAGAGAGAAAGCAAGGGCTATCTGAAGTTAGAGAAGTCAATGTTCATACTGCTGGGGTGCAAGCTGTCCAAGTGAAATATGACGTGCTGATCCTCCAATTTATGCTGGGCCTCACTCTGACAATGAAGGAAGCCCAGGACAGAATGGTCAGATTGGGAATGGGAGGGGCAGTTGAAGTGCTGGGCCACCAGGAGATCAGGTAGCTTAAGACAGACTGAGCGGAGGTGTTCAGCGAAACGATCGCCGAGCCTGCGCTTGGTCTCGCCGATGTAAAGAAGTTGACACCTGGAACAGCGGATACAGTAGATGAGGTCGGAGGAGGTGCAAGTGAACCTCTGCCTCACCTAGAAAGACTGTTTTGGTCCTTGGATAGAGTCGAGGGGGGAGGTAAAGGAACAGGTGTTGCATCTCCTGCGGTTGCAGTGGAAAGTACCTGTGGAGGGTGTGATTTGGGTGGGAAGGGACGAGTTGACCAGGGAGTTTCGGAGGGAATGGTCTCTGTTGAAAACAGAGAGGGATGGAGATGGGAAGATGTGGCCAGTAGTCGGATCCCTTTGGAGGTGACGAATATGTTGGAGGATTATATGATGTATGCGACAGTGATGGGGTGGAAGATGAGGACAAGGGGGACACTGTTTTTGTTACAAATGGGGGGAGGGGGAGCAAGAGTGGAGCTGCGGGATATCGAGGATACCCTAGTGAGAGCCTCATCTATAATGGAAGAGGGGAATCCCCGTTTCCTAAAGAATGAGGACATCTCCGAGGCCCTGGGTTGGAACATCTCATCCTGGGCGCAGATGCGGCATAGACTGAGGAATTGGGAGTATGGTACAGAGTCTTTACAGGAAGCAGGGTGGGAAGAAGTGTAATCAAGATAGCTATGGGAGTCAGTAGGTTTATAGACAATAGACAATAGACAATAGGTGCAGGAGTAGACCATTCGGCCCTTCGAGCCAGCACCGTCATTCAATGTGATCATGGCTGATCATCCCCAATCAGTACCCCGTTCCTGCCTTCTCCCCATAGCACCTGACTCCACTATTTTTAAGATCCCTATCTAGCTCTCTCTTGAAAGATCCAGAGATCCACCGCCCTCTGAGGCAGAGAATTCCACAGACTCACCACTCTCTGTGAGAAAAAGTGTTTCCTCGTCTCCGTTCTAAATGGCTTACTCCTTATTCTTAAACTGTGGCCCCTGGTTCAGGACTCCCCCAACATCGGGAACATGTTTCCTGCCTCCAAGGCGAGTCCAAGCCCTTAACAATCTTATATGTTTCAATTAGATCTCCTCTCATCCTTCTAAACTCCAGAGTGTACAAGCCCAGCTGCTCCATTCTCTCAGCATATGACAGTCCCGCCATCCCGGGAATTAACCTTGCAAACCTACGCTGCACTCCCTCAATAGTTTGTAGCAGATATCGGTCAATAGTCTGTTTCCTGTGAAGGAGATGGTGAGATCTATAATGGTAGGGAGATGTCGGAGATGGTCCAAGTGAATTTGAGTGCAGGACGGAAATTAGTGGTGAAGTTGATGAAGTCAGTGAGTTCTGCATGGGTGCAGGAGGTAGCACCAATGAAGTCGTCAATGTAGCGGAGGTAGGGTTCGGGAATAGGGCCAGTGTATGCCTGGAATAGGGATTGTTCAACATACCCGACAAAGAGACAGGCATAGCTCGGGCCCATGAGAGTGCGCATTGCTACGCTTTGGATTTGGAGGAAGTGGGAGCAGTTGGCGGAGAAGTTTTGGGGATAAGGACAAGCTCTGCTAGGTGGAGGAGAATATTGGTAGATGGAAATTGGCTGGTTCTGAGGTCGAGGAAGAAACGGTGAGTTTTAAGACCCTCCCGGTGGGGGATGGAGGTGTAGAGTTACTGGACATCCATAGTAAAGATGAAGGAGTGCGGGGCCTAGAAAACGGAAGTCATTGAGGTGGCGAAGAGCGTGTGAGTTGTCTTGGCCATAGGTAGGGAGGGATAGGACCAGGGGGATAGGATGGAGTCGAGGTATGTGGAAATTAATTTGTTGGGGCATGAACAAGCAGAAACAATGGGTCTGCCAGGACAGTACTGTTTGTGGATTTTGGGGAGAAGATAAAATCGGGCCGTGCGGGGCTGGAGAACGATAAGGTTGGAGGCATTAGGGGGCAGGGAGCCGGAAGTGATGAAATCAGTAATGGTGTTTGAGATTAAGGCCTGGTGCTTGTCTGTGGGGTCATGGTCCAAGGATAAGTAGGAGGAGGTGACTGAGAGTTGTCGCCTGGCCTCAATCCAGTAGAGGTCAGCGCGCCAGACTACCATGGCACCTCCCTTGTCGGCGGGTTTGATTATCTTGTTTCCAGGTTTGATCTTCATCCTAAGTATAGATATACTTGCTATAAAGGGAGTGCAGCCAAGCTTAACCAGAATAGTTTTTTCGCTGGCAGTTCATGAGGTGATACCGAGTAGATCAGGTCTCTATTCTCATGAGATTAGAAAATTGAGGTGACCTCATTAAAACGTACTAAATTGTTACAAGCGTTAAGAGGCCTTACAAGGTGAACGCAGGAAAGATGTTTCCACTGGCTTCTGTTTAGGGCTTAGAATCACTTTCCCAAAATAAAGATTGAGCATTTAGGACTGACATGATACTTCTTTCTCTCAGGTAGTTAATCTTTGAAATTCTTTATTCTGAAAGGATGTGGATGCTTATTGTTGATTGCATTTAAAACAGAGTGCGATAGACTTGTGGAATATTAAATAAATCAATGGATATAGGTATGTGAAGGGAAAGTGGGTTGAGATAAAATTTCAGGATTGTTAAATGGCCTCGAGGGACCGAAGGGCCTACCTTATTTTTATGTACTAAGATCATCAATTTTCTCAGATGAAGCTTGACCTGCCGGGTATTTCCTGCATTCTGTATATTTCAAATTTCCCGAAACCTAATTTGTCTATATTTTTATTTTAACTTTGTTTTTTTTTCATTCCTCTCTTTTCATTGATCTCCTCCTATTTATTTCTCCTTGAGAAAATCACCTCCAATTTACAAGACAAATAATTTATTAGCATTATAGCATAGGTAACCTAATCCAATTTACAAGCCTTCCCTATCATCTCTTACTAGTACCACCTTCTTTGCACAATTCAGTCCCTTTTGTTCTCCATCCTAAGATATTTATTTTGTTCTCTCCAATAAGCCCCCAGGACCCTCTCCTCACACTACTCTGAAAATTAAAACATGGTTGTCTTTTAACTAATTCTGATGCAAATTCATTCACCTGAAGCGTTAATTCTGTTTTGTTCTCAAAAGATGCTTACATGTGCACCTTGACCTGCTGAGTCTATCCTTTGTTTTCTATCTGCAGATTTTTTTTTTCATTTTAATATTTGCAGTTCACCTGCAGTGAACTTATACTGATTGTTGAGCTTCTGCTGTTGGAATAACGTAGGTCACACACAGTGATTATGATCCAAAGACTTTATTAGCATTACAGCATAGGTAACTTCATCTTAATACATAACTCAAGACTGAGGGAGAAAGGGCTGAGAAGCTTTCTGTTAAACAGTGGGCGGAGCTACAAAGTATGACTCATAACATGAGTGACACTGATTTACATATTTGAGCAAGCTATACTAGAATTTTGAACATATTTAAAACCTTACTGCAATGTTAGTGTCATGCAAGATAGACACATAATGCTGGAGTAACTCAGTGGGACAGGCAGCATCTCTGGAAAGAAGGAATTGGTGACGTTTCAGGTCGAGCCGAAACGTCACCCATTCCTTCTCTCCAGAGATGCTGCCTGTCCCACTGAGTTACTCCATCATTTTGTGTCTATCTTTGGTTTAAACCAGCATCTGCAATTTCTTTCTACACTAGTGTCATGCAATATTTGTTTATTTTGAAATGCACAGCTGATGGTAGGGAAATCTATTAAACCATAGATACTCATTGTAAAGGCCAAATTAACAAGGTTTAAAGCTGTGTCAGAAAACTGGGAGATTATAGAAACAAGGAACAGCAGATGCTGGGTTATAAAAAAGATACAATGTGCTGGATTAACCCAGCGTGTCAGGCTGCTTCTCTGGAGAACACGGATAGGTGACATGGACCTCTCCTCAGACCCCATGTCTGGACCTGAGATGTCACCTGTGCATGTTCTCCAGAGATGATACTTGACTTCTGGGTTACTCCTACACTTTGTGACTTTTTTTTAATGTACTAAACCATCTACTTAATTTCAATCTTATTGGCATTATTAAAGGTTTCAGTGACAATGAACAATTACACTTTGCAGTTGAAAAAAATAATCATTGCATGTTTAATACTGCTACCACTGGTGAGTTTCAGGCAGAGTTGTTCTGCTTTCTTTAAAGCCTTCTGATGTGTTGTTGAATTTCTATAAAAGTATTACTCAGCTAGATATATACAAGACCAGGGCACAATCTTTCATCTTAGTTGATGTAATTACACCTTTCACATGGAAGGAATAGAAAATTGCAACAACATATTTAAAACTGTCTTGATGTGCAGATTCATAGCTTCCCATCTTTTGACAAAACCTATCTTTGTTTATTTTTAAATTATGTCAAAACGTTGTAGGCCACAGGAATTCTTGGATAAAAATGGCACTCTAGATCTTCTGTCTCTTTCACTTTCTTTTGACACCCTCCTTCCTTCTAATCTACAACTGTATTTTCACTTTCTCCTCTGGCCTTCCTCTACTTGATCCCAGTTGTTCAATTATCAGCTCATCAACTCACAAACCCAGCTGAATATAACCTCTGCCACAGCCGACAATGGACATTGTGGGCTCCACCTTTATTGAGTCATTGGGGCCGGCTGTTATTTCTTCTCTACCTTTTCATACCTGTAGTTTCCCTCTCCCCTGACTCTCAGTCTGAAGAAGGATCTTAACCTGAAACGTCACCTATTCATTTTCTCCAGAGATGCCGCATGTTCCGCTGAGATACTCCAGCATTTGGTGTCTATCTTGAATGAGTGTTGAGCTCAGCACGATGCTAAGCTTCAAGGTCAACTTTGCATTTCCACCCACTCCTTTGGGCAAGGATTTTATGTCAGTCATCAGGTTTTTCACTTGTTACAGTACCCTTATTCCACACTGAGGCCTCATATGCAGGTGTCCTACTGTTTCAAGTCTGTTTTGCCTGGCCAACCTGTTGATATCAATCGTTTCCATTTTTTCTATACTCCACTCATCTACCTCCCTCTGAATGTGCTGCAGAGGCTGAGCTAATGTGGGGGAATATGTTAGCTCTGAGAGTCTGCATAAAGTTGATGGACCGAATGACTTATTTTCCATGATGTAAAATAAATATGTATACTAGACCAAGTGCAGACCCGTTGGGTCTGCTCCCCCAATGAACACGTTCCCTACCCATAGCCCCCATGGGAGGCATGATCCTTCAACTCAAGCCATTCCTGAATGTAAGATTCCAGCACTCCCCTGCCTCCCTGAACAGTGGGCTTTAAAAAAAAATTCCAATTGTACTTCCAATAGCAATTCACCCTCCCCCTCCTGTGAGGTGAAAAGTTCAGTGTTCCTGTGTCCTCACTGCTTGCCGAGTCATTGTCATGTCACCAGTTGAAGCTGGTCATTTTAAATTCAGTCTTTTGATTTTTTTAAACTTTAATCAGTAATAAATTGAGAAATAAAGCATAAAATGTTCAGTGAAAGTGATCTCTGCTGAGAGGGTAAAAATGTGAATCAGAATATGTAAACATCTTGTTAAAGTTGGCATTTTTAAAACCTTAATCGTGAATAATGTCAAATATAGGATGAAATCTTCAGTGAAGCTGAGCACTGCTAGCCGAGCCATTGTGATGTCATCAATTGAAGCTGGTTGTTTTACATTCAAAGTCTTTTGATGTTTTTAAACTTCTCACCTACTTTTAATGTAATAAGTCGAGAGATAAAGTATAAAATGTTCAGATAAGGTGTTCTCTGCCTTGAGGGGAAAGTCAAGCACAGTGAGTGCAGGGCCAACAATCCATTTCAATCCATTTCAAGTCAAGTCAATCCATTTTGAGTCAAGCCAATCCATTGCAAGTGAACTTAAGTCAATCCATTTCAAGTCAAGTCGAGTCAATCCATTTCAAGTCAAGACGAATCCATTTCAATCCAATTCAAGTCAATCCATTTCAAGTCAAGTCAATCCATTTCAAGTCAAGTCAATCCATTTCAAGTCAAGTCAAATCAAGTCAATCCATTTCAAGTCATATCAAGTTAAGTCAAGTCTATCCATTTCAAGTCATCAATCCATTTCAAGTTGTCAATCCATTTCCAGTCAATTCATTTCAAGTCAAGTCAATCCATTTCAAGTCAAGTCAAGTCAAGTCAATCCATTTCAAGTGAAATCAATCCATTTCAAGTCAACTCAAGAAAAGTCAATCCATTTCAAGTTAAATCAAGTCAATCCACTTCAAGTCAAGTCAATCCATTTCAAGCACAGGGCAGGCCAAACAACTCATTGCATTTATCATTTCATTTTCAATTTTGCATTGCAGTTTCAAGCACGGGCAGGGCAGGGCAGGCGAAACAACGCGGGAAAGAAATGAAGAGGCGGAGACAGTAGGACTAGTCGGAGAACTGGGAAGGGTGAGGGGAAGGAGGGAAAAAGCAAGGGCTATCCAAGGCCTCCTCCATTGCCAGAGTGAGGCCCAGCACAAATTGGAGGAACAGCACCTCATATTTCGCTTGGGTAGTTTACACCCCAGCGGTATCAACATTGACTTCTCTAATTTTACATAGCCCTTGCTTTTTCCATCCTTCCTCGCTCCCTTCCCAGTTCTCCAACTAGTCCTTCTGTCTCCACACAACATATCCAGTCTCTCCTTATACTGTAACTCCAGACCTCCAGACCCGGTGACATTCCAATGAATATATTCTGAACCCTCTCTAGCTAAATCACAGGCTGCCCCTTCCTTTCTAAATCTGACATGTCCCCATCTTTGTCCTGACTAGAGCATCAATATGCCTCGTCAGCCAAGATTTCCTATTCTTCCCAATGTTGTCCTTCACTCCAACAGGAACATGTTGTTGCTAAACCCTCTCTGTCTTACTTTTGAAAACCTCCCACTTGCCAAATGTCTGTTTACCTTCTAACTGTTTCTCCCAATCAACCTTTGCAGAGTCATATTTAATGACATCAACATTAGCTTTTTCCCTTTTAGAGCTTTAACTTGTGATCAGTCCTATTTTTTTTCATAATTTAAAAACTAATAGAATTATTGTCACGGTCCCCAACTGCTCTGCCACTGACACTTGAATCTCTTGCCCAACCATATTCCCAAGAGGATTTTGAATATTGCCACCTCAAATAGGGGCATCTACATGTTGCTTGAGAAAATGTTCCTGGATACACGTAACAAATTCTGCCCCATCTAATCCCTTAGCATTATAGTAATCTCAATCAATACTAGAGACTTTGAAGGTACCCATAATCACAGTTTAGTTTAGAGATACATCACGGAAAAAGGCCCTTCTGCCCAATGAGTCCGCATCGACCAGCGTTTCCTGCACATTAATGCTATCCTACATATACTAGGGACAATTTACACGTATACCAAGCCAATTAACCTACAAACCTGTATGTCTTTGGAGTGTGGAAGGAAACTGAAGATCTCGGAGAAAGGCCCGCACGATCACGGGAGAATGTACAAACTCCGTACAGACAGCACCCATAGTCAGGATCGAACCCAGGCCTCTGGCACTGCAAGTGCTGTAAGGCAGCAACTCTATCGCTGCGCCACCATTCTTTCCAGTTATCTGATTTCCCAATATATTTGCTCCTGTATTTCCCGTCGTCAGATGCTTTTGCAGTCTGAAGAAGGGTGCCGACCTGAAACATCACCCATTCTTTTCCCTAGAGATGCTGTTTGATCGCTGAGTTACCCCAGCACTTTGTGTCTATAACTGGATAGAGAATTGGCTTCATGATGGAAAAAAGAGGGTGATAGACCTGGAGGCCTGTGACTAGTGGTGTGCATCAAGGAATCATATGATCAGTCCGAGGTATAGGAGAGAGATTGGATTGTCTGATTGAATAGTACTAGAGTAACAACCTTGCTCTCATGATACTATGACTAAGCAGCTGATTACTGACTTTATAAGAGGAGAGCTAAGATCTACGGAGAGAGTCACAACCTCAAGTTCTTGGGTGTGAATATATCTGAAGATTGTCCTGGTCCAAGCACACAGTTGTAGTCGTAAAGAAAGCCCATCAATAAGGGAGAACCAGTGGATGTGGTGTATCTGTCGGGACGACAGATGGCACAATGGCTAAGTGTTCGGCTGGCGACCGGAAGGTAGCCGGTTCGAATCCCGCTTGGAGTGCATAGCTGTTTGTGTGTCCTTGGGCAAGGCACTTCACCCACCTTTGCCTGTGTGTGAATGTGTGTGAATGTGTGTGAGTGATTGGTGGTGGTCGGAGGGGCCGTAGGCGCAGATTGGCAGCCACGCTTCCGTCAGTCTGCCCCAGGGCAGCTGTGGCTACAGAAGTAGCTTACCACCACCGAGTGTGACTGAGGAGTGAATGAATAATGCGATGTAAAGCGCCTTGAGTATTAGAAAGGCGCTATATAAATCCCATCCATTATTATATTATTATCTGGACTTCCAGAAGGCTTTCGGCAAGGTCCCACATAAGAGATTAGTATACAAACTTAAAGCACACGGCATTGGGGGTTCAGTATTGATGTGGATAGAGAACTGGCTGGCAAACAGGAAGCAAAGAGTAGGAGTAAACGGGTCCTTTTCACAATGGCAGGCATGACTAGTGGGGTACCGCAAGGCTCAGTGCTGGGACCCCAGCTATTACGATATATATTAATGATTGGACGAGGGAATTGAATGCAATATCTCCAAGTTTGCGGATGACACGAAGCTGGGGGGCAGTGTTAGCTGTGAGGAGGATGCTAGGAGACTGCAAGGTGACTTGGATAGGCTGGGTGAGTGGGCAAATGTTGGCAGATGCAGTATAATGTGGATAAATGTGAGGTTATCCATTTTGGTGGCAAAAACAGGAAAGCAGACTATTATCTAAATGGTGGCCGACTAGGAAAAGGGGAGATGCAGCGAGACCTGGGTGTCATGGTACACCAGTCATTGAAAGTAGGCATGCAGGTGCAGCAGGCAGTGAAGAAAGCGAATGGTATGTTAGCTTTCATAGCAAAGGATTTGAGTATAGGAGCAGGGAGGTTCTACTGCAGTTGTACAGGGTCTTGGTGAGACCACACCTGGAGTATTGCGTACAGTTTTGGTCTCCAAATCTGAGGAAGGACATTATTGCCATAGAGGGAGTGCAGAGAAGGTTCACCAGACTGATTCCTGGGATGTCAGGACTGTCTTATGAAGAAAGACTGGATAGACTTGGTTTATACTCTCTAGAATTTAGGAGATTGAGAGGGGATCTTATAGAAACTTACAAAATTCTTAAGGGGTTGGACAGGCTAGATGCAGGAAGATTGCTCCCGATGTTGGGGAAGCCCAGGACAAGGGGTCACAGCTTAAGGATAAGGGGGAAATCCTTTAAAACCGAGATGAGAAGAACTTTTTTCACACAGAGAGTGGTGAATCTCTGGAACTCTCTGCCACAGAGGGTAGTCGAGGCCAGTTCATTGGCTATATTAAGAGGGA
Source organism: Amblyraja radiata (assembly GCF_010909765.2). Classification (NCBI taxonomy): domain Eukaryota; kingdom Metazoa; phylum Chordata; class Chondrichthyes; order Rajiformes; family Rajidae; genus Amblyraja; species Amblyraja radiata. The sequence continues at coordinate 113,824,824 of NC_045956.1, forward strand.
GTTAGATGTGGCCCTTGTGGCTAAGGGGATCAGAGGGTATGGAGAGAGGCAGGTACGGATACTGAGTTGGATGATCAGCCATGATCATATTGAATGGCGGTGCAGGCTCGAAGGGCCGAATGGCCTACTCCTGCACCTAATTTCTATGTTTCTATGTTTCTATGATAAATCCCCTGGACCTGATGGTCTAAATCCCAGGGTCCTCAGGAGGTGGCTATGTTATCCCACTTTTCAAGAAAGGAGCAAGAGAGAAAACAGGGATTTACAGACCAGTCAGCCTGACTTCGGTGGTGGGAAAGATGCTGGAGTCAATTATTAAAGAGGTAATAATGGGGCATTTGGATAGCAGTAAAAGGATTAGTCCAAGTCAACATGGATTTATGAAAGGGAAATCATGCTTGACGAATCTTCTGGCATCTTTTGAGGATGTGACAAGTAAAATGGATGAAGGGGTGCCAGTGGATGTAGTGTATCTAGACTTTCAGAAAGCCTTTGATAAGGTCCCGCACGGGAGAATGGTGACTAAAATTAGAGCACATGGTATTGTGGGTAGGGTGTTGACATGGATAGAAAATTGGTTGGCAAAGAGTAGGAGTGAACGGTTCCTTTTCAGAATGGCAGGCAGTGGCGAGTGGAGTGCCGCAAGGCTCGGTGTTGGGCTGCAACTGTTTACCATATATATTAATGATTCGGAAGAGGGAATTAGGAGCAACACTGGCAAGTTTGCGGATGACACATAGCTGGGTGGCAGTGTGAGCTGTGAAAAGGATGTTAGGAGGTTGCAGGATGACCTGGACAGGTTGAGTGAGTGGGCAGATGCGTGGCAGATACAATATAATATAGATAAATGTGAGGTTATCCAGTTTGGCGGCAAAAACAAGGGGGCAAATTATTATCTCAATGGGTTAGGTTAGGTAAGGGGGAGGTACAGTGAGACCTGGGTATCTTTGTACACTGGTCACTAAACGTTGGCTTACAGGTACAGCAGGCAGTGAAGAAAGCTAATGGAATTTTGGCCTTCATATCAAGAGGATTTCAGTATAGGAATAAAGAGGTTCTTCTGCAGTTGTATAGGGCTCTGGTGAGACCACATCTGGAGTATTGTGTACAGTTTTGGTCTCCTAATTTGAGGAAGGACATCCTTGTGCTGGCTCGAAGGGCCGAATGACCTCCTCCTGCACCTATTTTCTGTTTCTAAACAATTATTGTTTTTTTTTTAATGTATTTAACTTTTTTTTCATTTGTTTATTATGTCATCTATTGAGTTATGTGTTTACAAACCTGTTATGCTGCTGCAAGTAACAATTTCATTGTTCCATTTTGGTACATATGGCAATTAAACACTCTTGATTCTTGACTTTTGACCCTCATGTGTCTGTAATAGCTATAATATCACAGTTCCATATCGAGCCTGTCCAAACACTGACTTCATCTGCTTTACCTGTCAGCCTTCTTGCAATAAAATAAATGCAGTTTAACCTATTAACTTTCTCTCCCTGTACTGCCCTGCCTATCCTGCTGACTGCTTCTCTTCTTCTTGCATATGGTGTGCACAGCCCAAAGTTGTAGGACAATTTATTCTATTTTATCTTATTTGATTGTGCATGCCAGGTTGATTGCCTTCGTTGAAACAGGGCGGACCACATGAAGGTTGCAATCACCCCCCCCCCCCCCCCTGCTGACTAAATTAGTACAATTATTTAACTCAACTTTTTTTTATCTACCACACATTGAGTCCCAGGGCTGTAGTCTTTATTTGATATTCCATATACTGTTAATAAAGAACTGTGCTTTTGGCAACCTGTTTTATGATTAGGAAACATTCTTAAGCTTTACAATGTAATAGCTGCTGGACTTCAGGAGTCCTTTTGAACTGGCAGCAGTGGTGTTGTGAGAAGAAAAACTCTTGCCACAGAGTAAGGCAGGGCTTAGGAGGAAGCTTTCTTTAAGGTCAGTAGTGACGCACATTCCTTGGTTGCTAATTGTAAGTGCTAGAATGTTGATAATATTATTGCTAATGCCACCTCCACTTTTATTTATTCTTATGTCCTTTTAGAGCATGCATTCGATTTGCAACATCTTCCTTTTTCTCATGTGTACCTTTTCTCATTTACAGCTCTAGTGAGATCACACCTGGAGTATTGTGTGCAATTTTGGTCCCCTAATTTGAGGAAGGACATTCTTGCTATTGAGGGAGTGCAGCATAGGTTCATAAGGTTAATTCCCGGGATGGCGGGACTGTCATATGCTGAGAGAATGGAGCGGCAGGGTTTGTAGACTCTGGAATTTAGAAGGATAAGAGGGTATCTTATTGAAGCATATAAGATTATTAAGTGTGTCACATCACACAGGTATTTTACCTGGTGAGACGCAGGAGGAGCCGGGCCCGGAATCACCCCATAGAGCCCGAAGCCTCCAAGTGGCGCAACAAGTCCCTCGGAACAGTTCTCCGGAGAAGGTTCGAGTCAAATGGCCTCAGGCCTGCAAGACGGCAGTCTGGCATCAGTTCGACGAGGACGTCGACAAGGTGCTAGAAGCAACTGTGAAGGGAGACGTGGACCGAAGGCTGCGGACGATGACGACAATCATCATCAGCCTAGCAGTGGAAAGGTTTGGAGCAGTGGAGAAGAAGCCGGCCAGAACACCTTTCACCATGAACCAACGAGCAACAAAGATCCACAAGATCCGGCAGGAGCTGAAGTCCCTCAAGAAGCAGTATAAAGAGGCCAGGGAAGAGCAAAGTCCCCCCTTGGATGAGCTGTGAACCATCCTGAGGAAGAAGCTGATGATCCTCTGTAGAGCTGAGTGGCACCGAAGAGCCAGGAAGCGAGCATCCTTCATAGCCAACCCCTTCGGCTTCACCAAACAATTACTCGGGCAGAAGCGCAGTGGGAGTTTGGCTTGCTCTACGGAGGAGATCGACCGGCACATCCAGACGACCTACAGTGACCCCGTCAGGCAGCAGGAGCTGGGCCAGTACAACATCCTGATAAAACCACCTCCACCCATCAAGGAGTTTGATAGTAGAGAGCCACTCCTGAAAGAGGTCCAGGACGTTGTGAAGAGAGCAAGATCTGGCTCAGCCCCTGGCTCGAGCGGAGTCCCCTACAGGGTCTACAAGAACTGCCTCTTGTTACTGAAACGGCTGTGGAAGATCCTGAAAGTCATCTGGAGGAGAGGGAAAGTGGTGCAGCAGTGGCGATTCGCTGAAGGAGTCTGGATCCCAAAGGAAGAAGATTCCAAGAAGATCGATCAGTTCAGAATCATCTCCTTGCTGAGCGTTGAAGGCAAGATCTTCTTCAGCATAGTGGCGAGGCGGCTGACCAACTTCCACTCCAGCAATGGGTACATCGACAGCTCAGTGCAAAAGGGAGGCTTGTCTGGAGTGCCGGGATGTCTAGAGCACACGGGAGTGGTGACCCAGCTCATCAGAGAAGCCAGGGAGAACAAGGGAGACCTGACAGTGCTCTGGCTTGACCTGGCCAACGCCTACGGCTCCATCCTGCACAAGCTGATCCAGACAGTCATGGCCAAGCATCATGTGCCGGGCCAAGTGGCAGATCTCATCCTGGACTATTACAACCAGTTCAGCATGAGAGTCTCATCAGGGTCAGTAGCATCAGAGTGGCACAGACTGGAGGTTGGGATCATCACAGGCTGTACCATCTCTGTGATCCTGCAGGGGTTGGAGAAACTGATTGGATGGGCAAGGATGAGGTTTAAGCCAGGAAAATCAAGATCACTGGTGCTGAAGAAAGGCAAAGTCATGGACAGGTTCCACTTCAGCATTGAAGGGACACCAGTCCCAACTGTCTCCCCGAAAAGCCAGTGAAGAGTCTTGGCAAGGTGTTTAACAGCAGCATCTGTCCAGGCAACCTGTCAGGAGCTGGAGAGCTGGTTGAGAGCAGTGGACTGGTCGGGGCTTCCCGGCAAGTTCAAGGCATGGATTTACCAGCACGGTATCCTGGCCAAGGATACTCTGGCCACTGCTTGATTACGAAGTCCCAATATCCATCGTAGAGAGATTGGAGAGGAAAGTCAGCAGATTTCTCAGGAGGTGGCTGGGACTGCCCAGGAGCCTTAGCAGCATCGCCCTTTACGGAAATAACACCAAGCTCCAGCTGCCCCTGAAGTCCCTGGAGGAGGAGTTTAAGGTGACTCGGGCCAGAGAGGTGATGCTGTACATGGACTCCAACGACCCCAAGGTGGCTCAAGCAGGGGTGGAGGTGAAAACTGGGAGGAAGTGGAGAGCTTGTGAAGCCGTGCTGCAAGCAGAGTCCCGGATTCGCCACAGAGTCCTGGTGGGAGCAGTGACTCGGGGAAGAGCAGGCCTGGGAATCTTCCCATCTCCTCAGTTTGACAAGGCCAAGGGGAAGGAGAGGCGCAGGCTGGTCCAGGAGGAAGTGAGGGTAGTGGTGGAGGAGGAGAGGTCTACCAGAGCAGTTGGCTTGAGGCAACAGGGGGCCTGGACAAAATGGGAGCAGGCCATGGACCGAAAAGTCACATGGACTGAGCTCTGGCAGGGTGAACCACAGCGCATCAAGTCCCTGGTCCAGGCAGTGTATGATGTCCTGCCCAGCCCATCGAACCTCTTCATCTGGGCAATGCGGAATCTCCAGATTGCCCTCAATGCTCAGGCAAGGGGATGTTGGAACAAAGGCTCTTGGGCAGGGCCAGTACACATGGCGTCACGACCAGGTTCTTAAACCCATTGCAGAAGCCATCAGCATGGGAATCAGAAGCTGCAGACAAGCACGCCCCACCACCCAGATGATCACCTTCGTGAAGGCCGGAGTGCAGCTGCCAAGAACCACAGCTGCCAGGAATCCGTCAGGAATCCTGGCGACTGCGCAGGACTGGCAGCTTTCCGTAGACCTGGTGAAACAGCTGAAGTTCCCACAGCACATTGCCACGACCACCCTGAGGCCAGATATCCTCCTGGACTCAGAGGCGACCAAAAACATTGTCTTGTTGGAATTAACAGTGGGAGGACCATCCTGAGGAAGCCCAGGAGAGGAAGATGGCCAAGTATGAAGAGCTGGTCATAGACTGTCGCAGGCAGGGCTGGAAGGCAAGGTGTATGCCCATCGATGTTGGCTGCAGAGGTTTTGCAGGGCAATCGCTCTACAAAGCCTTGAGTGCACTGGGCATCAACGGAGTGGCGAGGAGAAGGGCCATCAAGAACACCACAGAGGCAGCGGAGAAGGCCTCGAGATGGCTCTGGATCAGGAGAGAAGGTCCATGGGGAGGAGCGAATGCTACCTGAACACAAGTCGTGGTCTGATTAACCACGGCTGGGTCGCCTGGGTGATGTTGAAAGACCCGAAACACCCAATGACCCAAGGTTACATCACTGATGATGTGTTCAGGAGCATCAATAGATGTATTTGTATCAATCAGGGTTTGGACATGCTAGAGGCAGGAAACATGTTCCTGATGTTGGAGGAGTGCAGAACCAGTGGCCACTGTTTAAGAATAAGGGGTAAGGCATTTAGAACGATGAGGTATTCTAATTCATTGTGATCATGGCTGTGGAATTCTCTGCTTCAGAGGGCAGTGAAGGCCGGTTCCCTGGATACTTTCAAGAAAGAGCTTGATAGGGCTCTTAAAGATAGCAGAGTCCAGGGATACGGGGAGAAGGCAGGAACAGGGTACTGATTGTGGATGATCAGCCATGATCACATTGAATGGCGGTGCAGGCTCGAAGGGCCGAATGGCCTACTGCACCTATTGTCTATTGTCTATTGTCTATTGAAACATCATGTCACAGTTGTACAAAATACTTATGCGTGCTTGGATTATTGGAAGCAATTCTGGCCATCCTGTCTCTGGAAGGATGTGATTAAACTGGAAAGGTTGCAGATAAAACTCACAGACTTGGTATCTGGACTGGAGGATCTGAGTTATCGGGTGTGACTGGATAAGCTTGGTCTATTATCATGGAGCAAAGGAGCTGAAGGACAACTGTAGAGAGGTTTACATAATAATCAGGGTCATAGTTGGTTTGACAGTACGGTCTAAAACGAAGGCTGGTAATTTTGTTGGTGACAATGGTTCCCTCCCTGATGAACTCCATGCATTCTACGCCCAGTTTGAACAGGATGTTGCTAATGGAAAGCTGCTGCTCAGCCAGCCTCAGATGTGTCTGCACCAATGGTCACTGTGGCAGATGTAAGTAGCTTTCCTAAGAGTGAATCTGCAGAATGCAACTGGTCTCGAGTACCTGGCCACATCCTGTGCAGATCAGCTGGCAGATATAGATATTCACAGCATCTTTACTTCATAAATTCATAAGTTATAGGAGCAGAATTAAGGCCATTTGGACCATCAAGTTTACTCCACCATTCAATTGTGGTTGATCTATCTTTCCCTCTCAACCCTATTCTCCTGCCTTCTCTCCATAACCCCTGACACGCCTTCTAATCAAGAATCTTTCAATCTGCGCCTTAAAAATGCCCAATGACTTGGCCTCCACAGCTGTCTGTGGCAATGAATTCCACAGATTTACCACCCTCTGACTAAAGAAATTCCTCCTCATCCCCTTTAACCTCCCTCCTCAATTCTGATGGCCACAACTGCTTCAAAATAACCATTACATCCTGCTGCCCAAGAAAGGTAAGGCAGCGCGCTTTAATGACTACTATCCAGTGGCCCCGACATCCACCAACTGCTTTGAGAGATTAGTGATTAACTTCAGCCTCCCAGCCAGCCAACTTTGATCCACTGCAGTATGCATACCGTCCTAACAGGTCTACAGTAGATGCCATCTCCCTGGCCCTAATCCTATCTCTGGAACACCTAGACAATGAAAACTGGACAACTAGGGCTGGTAAAGGCAGGTACAGCTACACCATTTAAACATGTTGACACGTACATGGATAGAAAAGGTTGAGTGGGATATGGGCCAAACATAGACAAGTAGGATTTGCTCTGATAGGCATCATGGTCAGTGTGGATGATTTGAGCCAAAGGGCCTGTTTCCGTGCTGTATGACTCTCTATGAATCCTTTATTTTAAGGAAGTGTCATTGATATAGGTGTTGTTTAGTGTCATCCTTACAATCACTGAGCTGCATGTTATTACAGCATTCAAACACAATTAAGAGTGAACTATATCCATGAGTGCGTAGAGACACATGAAGGACTGTTCAGGTAGAGATAGCAGTATTGCATTCCTGTAGGACTTTGGGAGAAAATTCAGAAGTATTATAAGCTACTAATAAGCAGGATCCTGTTGTCCAATAATGGCTGTGCTTTATTGGGTTCAGAGATACATTGCAGAAACAGACCCTTTGGCCCACATGATCAGTGATCCACGTACACCAACACCATCCTATACACTAGGGACAATTTTCAATATTTTACCGAAGCCAATTAACCCACAAACCTGTACATCATTTTGAAATGTGGGAGGAAACTGGAGCTCCCGGAGAAAACCGACGCAGTCACGGGGAGAACGTACAAACTTCATGCAGACAGCACCTGTAGTTAGGATCAAAGCCAGGCCTCTGGCACTGTAAGGCAGCAACTTTACCTCTGTGCCACTGTGCCCCCCTAAATGGCTGTGTGTGACATGAAACGTCTTGATCATAGATACATAGAAAATAGGTGCAGGAGGAGGCCATTCGGCCCTTCGAGCCAGCACCTCCATTCATTGTGATCATGGCTGATCGTGTCCTATCAATAACCCATGCCTGCCTTCTCCCCATATCCCTTGACTCCACTAGCCCCTAGAGCTCTATCTAACTCTCTCTTAAATCCAACCAGCGACTTGGCCTCCACTGCCCTCTGTGGCAGGGAATTTCATAAATTCACAACTCTCTGGATGAAAAAGTTTTTTTCTCACCTCAGTCTTAAATGACTTCCGCTTTATTCTAAGACTGTGGCCCCTGCTTCCAGACTCGTACAACATTGGGAACATTTTTCCTGCATCTAGCTTGTCCAGTCCTTTTATAATTTTATATGTTTTTATAAGATATCCCCTCATCCTTCTAAACTCTAGTGAATACAAGCCTAGTCTTTTCAATCTTTCCCCATATGACAGTCCCGCCATCCCAGGGATCAATCTCGTGAACCTATGCTGCACTGCCTCAATCACAAGGATGTCCTTCCTCAACTGAGACCAAAACTGTACACAATACTTCAGATGTGGTCTCACCAGAGCCCTATACAACTGCAGAAGAACCTCTTTACTCCTAAACTGAAATCCTCTTGTTATGAAGGCCATCATTAATGATTCTCAACTCAATGTAATTATTTTGCTTTATGTGCTTTACCCGATTCTGATTTAAACAAAAATGCATGATGTTTTCCAAAATTACAATGATGAGGTTGGAACAAATGTTCTCTAGGTTACTCGTCCAGTAATCAAACTATTGTAGCACTACTGTACATGTTTGCTGTTAACCCACTCCTAATTATCATCATGTTCAGGGGTCTAGTGTAAAATAATTTAATTATTCCCAAATATCCTTACTCCTTCCTCAGTAGCAAAGATGGTGAAGCTCCACTCTAATTTTGCTGCAGAGCAAGAAATAATAGTGGAATTGTCCATTCCTGCAAAGGCTCCATAGGAAACACATCAGATTTTAATTCTTCTTGAACAACATTGTAAACTACAGCAAAAATCTTAAATGAAAGTAAGTTATCTTTTTAGCTGGTATTTCAAAATATTAAAGAGGATAGTTATGCAAAAGCATACGTTTCCTACTCAAGTTGATTTGCAAAATTGATGAAAACACTTTGCTGCTTCAGTCATCAACTTTCACAAAAAAAAATTCTGATGCTGCTGTTAAGATTGACATCAAACAATAATTGAAAGCGGTCTAATTAATTTTAAAGTTTTTAACAATAATAATGATCTGATTAGCTGAAGGCTAACTGTAGAAGAAAGCTCCATTAATTAATAGTCAAACTATAAATGATATGACACCTTAATGCTGCTTTGATATCATTCTCGATAGTCCAATTTGAAAGCGGCAAATGACAGAATGCATTGCTCAACAAAATGTTAATTTAAGCACTCAATAACATTAAACAATTTAGCGTGTGGTGTAAGGTGTCATTTTTTTGCATGACATAATCTGTAAACATTTTGCAGTGAATTCTGAAATTGCGTAGAAATAGATATCATTAATGTTATATATTTATAAACTTTCTTTGCAATAATTAGTTAAAATATGTATTTTGAAATAACATAAGGTACAATAAGTCCTTAGGAGGTAGATTATGGTCGTGATGTTTGAGGCTTTTAGATAGACACATGAAAATGCAGAGAAATGAAGGCATATGGATCATGTGCAGGTATATGAGATTAGTTTATCGTGGCATATTGTTCGGCATGGACATTGTAAGCTGGTGGGTCTGTTCCTATGCTGTACAGAACCATGTTCTAAGTTTAAGATTAAAAATCTGCATAATATTACATATATCCCATGGATCTTTCATAGCAAAAGGATTTGAGTATAGGAGCAGGGAGGTTCTACTGCAGTTGTACAGGGTCTGGTGAGACCACACCTGGAAGTATTGCGTACAGTTTGGTCTCCAAAATCTGAGGAAGGACATTATTGCCATAGAGGGAGTGCAGAGAAGGTTCACCAGACTGATTCATGGGATGTCAGGACTGTCTTATGAAGAAAGACTGGAGAGACTTGGTTTATACTCTCTAGAATTTAGGAGATTGAGAGGGGATCTTATAGAAACTTACAAAATTCTTAAGGGGTTGGACAGGCTAGATGCAGGAAGATGCTCCCGATGTTGGGGAAGTCCAGGACAAGGGGTCACAGCTTAAGGATAAGGGGGAAATCCTTTAAAACCGACGATGAGAAGAACTTTTTTCACACAGAGAGTGGTGAATCTCTGGAACTCCCTGCCACAGAGGGTAGTCGAGGCCAGTTCCTTGGCTATATTTAAGAGGGAGTTAGATGTGGCCCTTGTGGCTAAGGGGATCAGAGGGTATGGAGAGAAGGCAGGTACGGGATACTGAGTTGGATGATCAGCCATGATCATATTGAATGGCGGTGCAGGCTCGAAGGGCCGAATGGCCTACTCCTGCACCTAATTTCTATGTTTCTATGTTTCTATGATCTGAAATAACTTCTGACAACTGACATAACAGGGGCACATTTTTAAGTCAGGAAGTATATTCACATTGTTTTGACAATGACTTAATGCTTTTATATGCAGCAACATTTGTGTATTATAACTATATTTAAAAGCAGGCCAGATTAGATATACATCTGAGCACCCTGGGAAACCAAAGAGGACATTGTGGGAGCCCTGACTGAAATTTACGAGCCGTCATTAAATACAGGAGAGGTGCCGGAAGACTGAAGGGTGACAAATGTTGTGCCTCTATTCAAGAAGGTCTGCAGGGAAAAGGCTGGGATCCATAGGCCAGTGACCTTAACATCTGCAATTGGAAAATTACTAGAGACTAATCTGTGGGATGGGATATACATGCTTTTAGAGGGACAAGGGCTACGAGGGGAACGTCAGCATGATTTTACGTGCGAAGTCGTGTCTCAAATCTGATTGAATTTATTGAAGATTTGATTGAGGTTGACAAGGGCAAAACTGTAGATGTTGTATATATGGGCCGACAAGTTCCACGTGGTAGGCTGCTCTGGAAGGTTAGATCACATGGGATCCAAGGAGAGAGAGCAGAATGGATAGCCAATTGGCTTAATGGAAGGTGATGGAGGAAGGTTGTTACTCAGACCGGAGGCATGCGACTAGTGGTGTGCCTCAGGGTTTGGTGCTGGGCCCGTTACTGTTTCATCTATATATCAATAATAGGGTGAGAACATAATGGCAAGATTAGCAAGATTGCTAATGATACAAAAGTCAGTGGTATTGTAGATATTGTAGTGAAGATGGTTGTCAAAAATTGCAACAGGATCTGATTGATTGTACAGGTGGGCTGAAGAATAGTTGATGAATTTAATACAGAGAAACATGGGCAAGACCAACAATGAATGGTGGGGCTTGGGGAGTGTTGTAGAGCAGAGGGATCTAGGAATGCAGGTATTAGTTCCTTAAATGCAGGCATAGTTCCTTAAAGGTGGCATCACAAGTAGATAGGGTGGTCAAAAAGGGTGGTCAAAAAGGCTTTTGGCACATTGGGAGATTGGTTTGACCATTGCATGTAGGAAGGAATTGCAGATACTGATTTGTACCGAAGTCAGATACCAGTGCTGGAGTAATTCAGCAGGTCATGCAGCATCTCTGTAGAAAATTGTCGACCTGAAGAGTCTGAGGAAGGGTTCTGACCCAAATGTCACCTATCCCTATTTTCCATAGTTGCCGCTGACCCACTGAGTTGCTCCTGTCTTTGGTTTGCCCATTATTGTATTCACCCGAGTTTAGAAGAATGAGAAGGGAACCGATTGAGATTGAGACAAAGTTATACAGACTGGTGCAGGAAAAATGGTTCCCCACACACATGGGTGTGTGGAATAAGTGGTCACATTCTCAGGATCTGGGGTAAAGCACTTGAGACTGAACTGAGAAGATATTTCTTCACCCACAGGGGATGAACTGTCAAACTCTCTGCCATAAAGGCAGTGGAGGTCAAGTAACTAAATTTAGTTAAAGAGCATTTAACTCTTAAAAATAACTAACTCAAGATGATGGTCAGAGTCTCTTTTATCTTTTTTGATCAGCACATAGGTTTTCTCAGTGCAATTGAGAATGCAGGAAGTGTAAGCAATCAGTAGCTCAGGGCTGATTTCATAATATGTGCGATAATAGCACTCCCCTTATGGGAGGATAATCAGAACGGTCTCATCAAGTCAGAACAGTCAAGGAACAATTTGTTTCAAGTTTAACTCTAGAGATACAGCATAGAAGCATGTCTTTCGACCCATCGAGTCCACATCTCTGTATTAATCTTTGATCATCGATCTTTGATCATCTTTTCACACTAGTTCTATGTTATCCCACTTACTCATCCATTCTGTACACATTAGGGAAAATGTTACAGAGGCCAATTAACCTACCAACCTACACATCTTTGGGATGTGGGAGGAAACCAGAGCACTCAAAGGAAATCTACACGGTCACAGGGAGAATGTGCAAACTCTATACAGACAGCAGCCGAAGTGAGGATCAAACCCAAATCTCTTGCACCGTGAGGCAGTGACTCTATTAGCTCTGCCACCGTGCCACCCACTAACATTAAAACATTGACGAACAAGATACTGCAAATGTTGGAACCTTAAACAAAAAAAGAGAAGCTGCTGGTGGAACTCAGCAGGACAGGTAGCATCTGTGGAGGAAAACAGGCAGATGATATTTCTTACATAGAAACATAGAAACATAGAAGATAGGTGCAGGAGTAGGCCATTCGGCCCTTTGAGCCAGCCATTCAATATGATCATGGCTGATCATCCAAAATCAGTACCCCGTTTCTGCTTTTTCCCCATATCCATTGATTCCGTTAGCCCTAAGAGCTAAATCTAACTCTCTCTTGAAAACATCCAGTGAATTGGCCCCCACTGTCTTCTGTGGCAGAGAATTCCACAGATTCACAACTCTGAAAAAGTTATTCCTCATTTCAATCTTAAATGGCCCAGCCCTTATTCTTAAACCGTGACCCCTGATTCCCCCAACATGGGGAACATTTTTCCTGCATCTAGGCTGTCCAAACCCTTAGGAATTGTATATGTTTCTATAACAATCCCCCTCATCCTTCTAAATTCCAGTGAATACAAGCTCAGTCGACCCATTCTTTCATCATAGGTCAGTCCCGCCATCCCGGGAATTAACCTGGTTAACCTACGCTGTCCTCCCTCGGACAATTGGGCCCGCCCCAAAATATTATCTGTCCATTTCCCTCCACATATGTTACATGACCCATTAAGTTCCTCCAGCAGTCTGTTTTTGGAGTAATATTGAAACACCTTGAGGAAGGAACTGGGCTCAGTAATCAGCTCTCATCGATGTATCCCCAGATGCCATAATTTCCCAGATAGGGCTATGACTATTCCTGTTGACTCTGAATCTTGGATTAACAAAATTAGGGTGCAATAATAGTAAGATTAAATGAGAATTTACCAGTTTGAAGTTTGATCTTTATTTTATGAGGAGTTACGTTGAGGGATTACGTGAAGAAGCCCCGCCAGTTCGTATGCGCATCAATCTTCAAAGCAGCGGTGGGAAATCACAGATAACAGTAATTGAAGTGACATAATAAGATTAGAGAAGACTAGAACTACCAGATGACCTTTATTAGATTAGATTCCTTTATTGTCATTCAGACCTTTTGGTCTGAACGAAATTATGTTGCCTGCAGTCATACACAGAATCAATAATAACAAAACATACAATAAACACAAATTAAACATCCACCACAGTGAGTTTTTTTTGTTTTTTTTGAAAAATCTTTATTGTCATTGTACAAGACAACGAAATTTTGTTGGAGCAGTCCTCCAGCTGCACAGGAATATGAGTATAAAAATACGATAAAAAAAAAGAACTATTAAAAAAAATTTGACTATAAACATAAACATACAGGAGTATGGGCGGGTGTGTGAGAGAGAGGGGGGATCAGTGTGGGAGGGGGATAGATTTCAGGAGTGTCACAGCTCTATGGTAGAAGCTGTTTTTTCAGTCTTGTCGTGCGGCGCGCCTCAGTGTCCTGTATCTACCAAGCACATCCCACTGTGATGGAGGCAAAGTCTTAGTCTCCGTCTCTTCCCTCCTTGTTCCTTGCGCTGAGGTGAATGATTAGCCGAGATGCCATCCTCCGTCAGCGACCTCCCTGGTGTATGTCGCCGCCGCCGAAAGCCGGAAACCCGTCTCCCTCCGAGACGGCCCGCCACAGCATCAGTTCCGGGCCGCTGCCCCAGCTCCGGGTCCCGCAGTCTCCGCTC